>NW_024352786.1:12343688-12656897 GCF_902729225.1 Pteropus medius | reverse complement strand
GAGCCTATCAGTAGATACTAGCAGTCAGTCGAATGGAATTTGAGCTGGACTCTGAAGCAAGGTAGAATTGAATTCCTTTGACTGGAGTTAGGTGAATACTACAGGTGTGGAAAACAAGGGATGCACGGTGGAAATTGAGAATGGCAGATTTGAAGACTAAAGAGAAGACTGGATAAAGCAGAGGATTCCCTTTGAGAAGTTGTCAAGCCAGTAGGATAAAAACTCTTTTGGAATATCAAAGATAGCATTTGAATGCCAAGAAAGACTGGCCAAAACATGTCTACCTTTAAATCATTGGCTCAATAGATACACAGACAACGATCTTTAGGCTTGCATTAAAATTTAGATAAGAAATATATCCAAATATGTCCAAATATATTGTATGTCATGGTGTTATAAGTCCGGCCGGGGTGGGGAGAGAAAGAGAGAAAGGAGAGAGATTCTTTTTCAAATCTCTTTCTTTTCACAAAAGAGAACCATCTGAAAGAGAAATATGTGATGAGAACATTTATCAACTAGTGAAACACATGAGATATTTTAATTATTTTTCTTATTTTGTAGTTTCATTAATCCTATAATGCCAGTATATAAATTTTTTATTGAGGAAAACAAAACACAGATTAACTAACTTGCTAAAATTCATATAGCTTATAAGTAGAAGAGCCAAATTTTCCAAAGTCAGACATTAAGATGTTTAATAAGATGCTATTATTGGAAATTTTGAAGGACATTCACATTAGTCACATAACCTTGAGCTGGGCCAAGACTCAGAAATAAGATTATAATATGATTTTGTGTGTTTTCAAATCTCTTTTGCCTCAAGTATTCCTCCGTGTAAAATATGGAGATAATTAAGACTAATGTTGTGATGTAAAATTTCTAAGTCCATTAGTAAAATAATTAGTCATAAATTAAAAAGAAAAAAAAGTATGTTTCCATAAAAATACCCCCACAAGATACATCAGATATCAAATATCTGTTTTATCCATAGGTAAACAAAATTCTTGATTTCTTCTTGTTTAAATTAACCTGCAGATTTTACTAAAGGCATAAGTGTTTTATTATTCATTGTGATGTTTAATTAATTTCAAACACTTCTCTACTGATATTTCTTCATGATGTCACTTAAAGGACACTGTGAGATTTTGATTTTAATTAAGTCATGATTCTGTTGGAATCTTAAACTTGGATTTTCCCAGTCAATTAATCTTTATCTTGTTCCCTAGATGAAATATGTACATTATTTTTTAACAGTTGCAAGTATTACAGGATATCTTGTAGGAATGCTTTATATAAAAATCATGTTTATGATTAATTTCTTCTGCATTACAGCAAATATTTTCTTTTATTGAAATTCCCATAATATATTTCCATTTAGCAAAATAAACTATTTTCCTGGCTTAGGAAATAAAACTTTTATTCCAGAATAAATTGGCTTCTGGAAAATTCTGGCAGGAATTTATCCCCCGCCATAAGCAACTATAATACTTAAATATATGAGACAACTCTTTTTTAGTCATTGGACAAAGGCATTGTAGGACTATGATCCCCCAAAGAAAGAAACCTCATGAAATAAGCCCTACATCTGCCTGCCTCTTAGTGTAGTAATATTTTTCCAACAGAGCAAAGTGGCTCCACTGATGGAAGGAGGCAGAGATCAGCGTTCATAGATGCTGTCATGCCTGGAATCTGGGCACTGGAGAGAAGGATAATAGTAGAATTTTGTGAGAGTTGGGGATATTCAATGTCATTCTTGCCTAAAGGCTGGCTTAGTGTTTGTAGGTCTTGGCAAAGAGTGACTGCTATAAACCAGAGAGTGATAAAGAAATCCTAAATGTTGAGTATTTCTGGAAGATAATAGAAATCCAGCTCTGCCAGAAGACAGAGACTATTAATAGCCCCTGGGATTCAGCTGAGACACCAAAAATTTATGTCTGATAAGTAAGGAATGTACCTTAGAGGACTACTGTAGTTCAAAGCCAAATATTTGCAAGATCTGCAGGTGAGACAGAATTTGGAGTCCACAATAATTCCAGTACCATAGTCTATAAATTTCTAGCATACAATTAAAAATACTACATAGGCATAGAATCAGGAATTGAGCACAATAGTCTTAACCAAAAACAAAAACAAAAACACATTCTCTGACCACAGTGTAAAGTAGAATTGAATATCAAAAAGGCATCTGGAAAATAATTTTTTTATTTTGACCTAGGTTTATCCTATGAAAACAAGCTTGTTTCAATAGACTTGTGATATTTATTAATTTGTGATTGTGAAATGTTATTTTATCATAACTTTAAAATTGATTTTGTGATTAATTTTGAGTTTGAACAATGTTTCATTTGTTCATTGGCCACTTGTTTTACTTCTATTGAGAATTTTTTTCTAATTTTTTGGCTGAAATTTATAGTCATTGTTATAGTCAAAAAAGTGATTATTTGGTAATTTTACTTATCCATTTCATTCCAGCCCATCTGTGGCTTTTATTTTTGTTTCCAAATGTGGCTTTTGACATACAGAAGCTATTTTTGTGTAATGTAATTATAATTATCCAAATTTAGTGTTTCAGATTTTATTTTCTGTACCTTGTTTAAGAAATCCTTCTCTGTTCAAAAAAAAAAAGAGAAAGAAAGAAAGAAAGAAAGAAAGAAAGAAAGAAAGAAAGAAAGAAAGAAAGAAAGAAAGAAAGAAAGAAAAGAAAAAAGAAAAAGAAAAAAGAAATCCTTCTCTGTCCAGATGTCATGAAGATATTTTATGATAATTTTAACAATCTTACTTCTCACAAAGAAATATTTAATTTATTAAATGGCTCATCCCTTCTCTACTGACTTGTAATGTCTTTTTATCATATACTCTATGAGTTCCCTGTTGTAACAAATTACCATAAACTTAGTTGTTTAAAATAGCACCAATCATCATACATTTCTGGGATTCAGGAGTACAAAATGGTTCTCAGTTGGCTAAAATCAATGTATCAGCAAAGCTATGTTCCTTCTGAAGACTGTAGGGAAGAATCTGTTTCTTTTTCTGGATTCTAGAGTCTCCCTGCATTTTTTGGCTTGTGGCCTCCTTCCAGCCAGCAGCTGTATCATTACAACTTCTGCTTCCACCATCATAACTCCTACTATAACACTTCTGTTTCCCTCTTTCATTTATAAGGACCCGTATGATTATATTGGGCCCACCTAACTAATCCAGAACAATCTCTCCATCTCAAGATCCTTAATCACATCTGCAAATTCTCTCTGCCATTAACAGAAACATATTCCCAGATGACAAGGGTTAGGATGTGGACACATTGGCTGGGTGGAGTGCGAGGGCACATTTTTCTACCTATACATATACTAATTTCCAAAAAGTATGTGAGGATATTTCTATTTTTACTCTTTTATTCTATGGCTTTATTTGTTTGTTTGTTTTTAATTTCTGCCCAAATACTTTGTATAACATAATTATGAAATTATATTATAGTTTCTTAAATACTTTTTATTTGTAAGTGATTTTTGGTAAAGCAGGTTCACATGCCCTCCTCTGTATTCTTTTTTTTTTTAAATCTAATTGAAACATTCTTGACATTCTTGGTATTATTATCATGTATGTGAACTTTAGCTTTGATTTAAATAACTCTGGAAAAAAATCTGTCTAAATACTGATTGAAATTACAGTGAGTTCAAAGATTAATTTAGGGAAAAAATTATTTTTACCATGTGAACCCTTCTGACTCATGGAAATTATCCATATTTCCATTTATTTGAATATTTTATCTCCTTTAATACAATTGTTTAACTTTCTGCATAGAGATCATTTCTCCCTCTAAATAGATTCTCTTTAAGTTTTCTATATTAGTTTTGGTATTATATCTGTTTTATGACTGTTTTTAATTGTTTGCTATTGGTATACATAATGACTTTGTATGTTTATGCATTTTTTATAATTACAGTTTCATTGTGTGTTTATTGAGCATATCGAACACAAATATTTTAGGCTTTGTTTTTGGTTTGGCCAAACAACAGTGAAGAGATTAAAAACAAACAAACAAACCTCTGCCTTCATTAAATTTAGATTCCTGGAAGTTGACAATAAGGAAAATAAGTGCAGATATAGTGTATTAGAGTGATACGTATTAGGAGAAATAAATCTCAAGAGGGAAAAAGGGAGATGAGAGTTGGATTATAGTAGTTTTGGATTGGGTCATAACAAAATCCTCACTGAGAAGAGGATAATTGAGTAAACATTTTCAGGAACTAAGAGAAGTCTTATGGAAGACTGTTTCAAGCAGAAAATATAGCAAATTCGAAGGTCCTGAAGAGGGATGATGTCTCATATCTCCAAGGAACAGCAAGGAGGCCAGTGTGGTTGAGAGATGCAAGGAAAGCCAACACATGAGATGAAATCAGGGAGGCAAGAGGCATGGGGAATATCGTACTGGACATTTTCAGTCATTGCAAATATTTTGTTTTTTAGTCTTTGTGAGCTATAAAACTAATAGGAGGTTCTGAACAAAGGGTCTAATGACTTAAGTTTTAGCATATTCCCTTTGCCTGCTGTGGCGAGAACACTTCATAGTGGATCTAGCGGATGACCAGTGTCTAATGTCCAATCTAAAACATGATTTAAGTTTTGTTTCTGAAACTGAAATAGGAGATTGTAGTTGCTTAGAAAAGATGATAGTAGTAATGGTTATAAGAAATGGTCAGACACAAGATATATTTTATAATAATTTTTATTTTGTTTCATTATCTCTTGGTTTTGAAAATTGCAGTGCTAACTTTCCTTACTGATTCTGGCTCATGTTGTTTTGTAAGTTTTTAAGTGAACTCACTTATAAAAGATATTTTTGTTACATGAGGGAACAAAATACTACTCAGATTTTGAATATATTCTTTAACATATTTTGATTGTGTGTGTGTGTGTGTGTGTGTGTGTGTTGAATATCACTGCCTGGTTGAAGTTTATGTTAATGTTCTTCTGGTAGTTTACTCCATCAAGATGGGTTGTAGCGTAGACTTAACCACCATACTTGTTTTTGTTTATTTGTTTCTCTCAATAGATTTTTATTTGTATATCCAAAATTTGGAAAAGACAAACTTAGTACCACCTTCCTGGACAAATAACTAAAACTTAGATAATTCTCCTTTCCTCGAAGGTGCAATATTTTTAAAGTCCCTCTTCTATGCCAAGATCTTGATTTTCACTGTACATCATAATTGCAAAAACCTAATCTGTTTCCTTAAAACTTAGATTTGGATACCATTCCACTCTACTCTCCCACACTGACCAGTGGCCCTGCATTGTCTGCCCATAAACTCACAGATCTAATGTTTGGTTCACTCATCTTTTATGATACCTAGAGATTTTTTTCCTTTTCTATATTATTTTGTACGGGTTCACATACATTAGATTTTCTAATGTTTATAAGGAAAGGTTTTAAAATATTCTCAGATCAAAATGACAGTAGAGAGTGGTTTTATTTTCCATACATATATCCTTTGAATACAGTATAACTATAGGAAAATGAACTGGTTTCTCTTTTTATGCCTCAGTCATTAAGCATGTGCACACACAAACACACACACTCACACACACAAATTATTACAGAAATACAGAATACCTGTATGAAGAATTCTGTGCTAACATTCCTGACCTCAAAAAAGGACTCAAAGCCTGGTGACACCAACTAAAGATCCTTGCAAAACAATAAAATAGAGAGGAAACTGATAAATATTTATACCTTACAGATATTCTTATCCTTTTTGATATAAACAAAAGTGAATAAATGGATATGTGTGTACATGTTACCTAGTACATTTATTTTAAAAGAAGGATATTTATGTAGAGGCAAATTGCATGGCAGAAAGGTTTGGGGAAAGATACTTCTTCATATTTTTAAGATGATTCAGCTGATGTTTTCTTTATTGCCTTTGCCTAAAGCAAGGTAGGATGTAAACACTGAAAAATATTGTCAATAACAAACTACTATCAGCAGAATCAGATTTTGGAGAAAGTTAGATAAAAAAAAGTGAAGTAAAGCCATTTGTTCAAAATGAAACAAGGTAAATAATGATCTAAAGTGAAAACTCCTGAAAAGAATGATAACTCTGTGAAGGCCGGATAGTTTGTTGTATACCCACCCTATCATTAAGATGAGTGTCTGGATAACATTAGACATTCAATAAGTATTTGATAATGGATTCTTGTATTTAGAAAGAATAAGATTGTGGGTATTGATCATATCTTGAAAGTTAAAAAATAAGGAGGATTTAAGTTGTCTTTAATATCCAGAAATTTCTAACTATTAAAAAAGAAAAGAGAAAATAAATAATAGAATGTTCACAGTCATCAGCTTCTTTGTACCTACAAATGGATACTTAATTTACATAGTAATACTTTTACATTTATATTTTGACCAAAGACAATTATAACAAATAATTTCCTTTGGGGAAATAAATTATAAAAAATATATATATTTGATTTTAATTGAAATTTTCAGGTTAAAAAAATGATGCTAGACTAGAAATCCCAGGGGGAAAAAAAAGCCGTCTTTAAATCCATTCCCACTCTCTACCCTCTCAACTTTTTCTTGCAAAGACAGTTTTTATGATTATAATAGCACATAAGCTAAGATTCACAGTCAAGCTCCTGAATTGGTGAGGAATTTTCAGTTCTATCATTTGCATGGAGATTAAATGAGAACGACACCTTGCATATTTCAGAAGATAAACTGTCTTATACACTGTTATTCATTTGACTTAATAGGAGGTTAAAAAAAAGGTATTGACCATCCTGTGGTGTCTTGGTGAATGTTTAACAACTGGCTTTCCAGAAATATAAGCCTTCTTTTATAGTGCTTACGTATTTTCATACTGTAAACGTTCCTGCAATGTTCCCTTTCAAGCGACCAGTATGTCATCCATGAACATGAAGCTGGGAAGAGGTGTGCTCAGTGGGCTCTTGAAAGCCTGTGTGAGCTGTCACCATCTCGCCAGTTCTGTCCCTAGACAATTAGTTGGAAACAGAGGCAGGGAGAATGCAAAAAGAAGTGCATGGGAGAAAATGTAACTTTTCACTAACTACGCCTGAGCTAAATGTCATTTCCAGTCAACATAAGTAGATGAAATTTCCTTTTCTACTATCAAAAAAGCAGAACTTCATGAGACAATGCCTACTAGTCACTGGAAATTGGGAGTGAAGCTCTACAAATTGCTCCACTTTCTAGCAGGTATGTGAAAGTGAAAATGTTAGAATTCTCGAGGGCATCATGAACAGAGATAAGTAATCTTCATCTTGTCTTTTTAAAAAATCACATTTAGAGAAAGCTCTTCAATAAATGATAAGCAAACAAATACATAGGACATGGGATATATAATATTTACTAAACACAAAAGAAAGAATAGCAAAAAAGATAATATGCTTCAGATGATAATTGTACATGAAAAAGGAAAACATCCACTTGGACCTCTAAATACTTATTTGGACCCAGGACTTCAATTAAGATAAAATCAAAATATCATTGGAGAAGAATAGAATAAGATACAGTGACAAAACCTTCATTCCTATTGAAATCAGGGTTGATGTAAGGAAGTTCCTCCAGATAACTACAATGTAATAGCAAAATTAAAATCCAACTTTGAAGCCAATAAAGAACATAATTGAAACTTCAGACAATCAAATATTGGTACGGTATACATTTTAAAAATTCTATATAAGAGTTCAAAGAAAAGTACAAAGAAATGAGACTTATGAGAGATGATAGTTTTAAAGTCTGAATAGCAAAGATTCCACATCTGAATAATACACATTTCTGAAAGATATTTAAAAGCAAAAAAAATATGGAGTATTTAAAAAAGTAAATGTATACTAGTAGTAGCCACCCTCTCGTCTTCACCTTCTCCTAGCCCTTGGCTGGGTTGAGAATTTGGCAGATAGGGCTCTCATGTTTATGGATTATATAGGGCAGGGCCTTAACTGAGGTGAACACAAGCGTGGCCATGGCCAGTGGACTAGGACTAAGGAAGCAGCACTTGTGTTTCAGATATTGGTCATATACAGAGTGATAGAGCAAATATTTAGTTTGATCAAAATGGGGCCATAGTTTTCAGTGTTGCAGAAGCAAGTTACAGATATAGAAAGATGGAAAGCCTGAATGAATCCTGTTGTGTTAGAGTAGAATTTTAGAGATAGTGATATAAACACATACATACTAACAGAGGAGAGACAATAAATATGATAAAATGATAATGGGAAACTCATGATATACGGAGTTGTTTCATTGAATCTTGCTATTTTTCTCTTAAATTATTTCTAAATAAAAAATTTAAAATAATCATAGAGTCCTGAAATAAAAACAAAATGTGTGATTAGAAGAGATTCATTGAAAATAGTGTTCTCATTTTTTGCTTAAAAACATAAAATAGCCATAATTTTGTCTATGGCTATGCTACCCTGAACAAGCCCGATCCCATCTGATCTCAGAAACTAAGCAGGATTGGGCCTGGTTAGTACTTGGATGGGAGACCTCCTAGGAAGACCAGGTGCTGTAGGCGTAAAAAATTAAAAAATAAGGGATTGTAAACTGACAAGGTCCTTGCAATTTGTGAGGTCAACCAAGGGTTGCTTCACCTAAAAAAAAAAATATTCATAATTTTATTTAACTTAATAAATGTTGGTTATGTCAAGTTTAAAAAAATATAGGTTAAGAAAGATTATATATATAATTACATATATATACATATATATTTATATATATAATTTTTCTCTCTTAATTTCACAACTCAGATAAAACTGCTATTGACATTTCGCTTCTTTACTTTCTGGTTTTCCAGTGCTGTACACATGGTTTTAAAGGAAGGGCTTTGTGGTCACAAAGGACTCAACTGGAAACCAAATTCTACTCCCTGTTACCTGTATGGACTTGTCTAGTTATTTAAATTCTCTGTGTCTCACTTTCTCTATATAAAATAGAAATACTAATACCTATTTCATGGAGTGATAGTAAGAATAAAATATATAATAATGGATGCTTCAAAATCCTTTTTATAATCCTTTTAAAATCGGTTCCTCATAATCTTGCATATATAATAATTTGGTCAATGGCTAAAATTTTGAACTTTTACTGAACTTACTCCTTCATAAGGCTAAATGTTCTACTTGTGGAAAATCATAATTGTTAAAAACAACTTCCTTATTCTGAGCCAAATTTATTTTCTTTTATAACGTTCAACTATTATTCTTAGTATGTTACCAGGAAGTAACAGAATGGGGTTCACTGACCCTTCTGTGGGAGAGGCATTCAAATATTTGAATAATGCTATTAATGCCATGTAGATGTGGCCTTTTTCAAGGTTAATATTCCCAACATGTCAGTCATTTCTTTTATGTCGTCTTTCTATCCCCCTTTACCATCTTTCTATCCACCCCCCGCCCAGACACATTCTAATTTGTCAATGTGTCTCTTAAAATTTCTATCCTGAGTCAAACATATCAGATACGTCTTATCATCAGAGAGTTTGTTAATACCGACACTTTCTTTGATAAGATTACTAAAATTCTCTTAAAGTAACTTTACGAAATGTATAGATACTTTACCATTTCTGTGCCACTGAATTTTAAATGATATCAGATGAGAAAGTTTACAAATGGCTGGATACAGGAAGCAAGTTATTAACTGATTATCCAGGAAAAAAGTAATGGACTTTGAATGGGGACACATGGCTGGGCAGGCGAATAAGGGTTGCAGAATTGTCAGGAAAATTATCACAAGATGCCAATAATTGCTTACCAGCCTCCTAGCCTATGAATTCTAATAGGAATTTTTAAAGACCGTTGGGGATGATTGTACTATGTCAGAACAGTCAAAGCAATATTCCAATATTGAAAGTTCAAAGGAAAGGTGCATCTCATATGTACAGCCTCATTCATCTTGGTTCTTGGGGTCGTCTGTGTAATCAACTACTCTGGACTTCAAATATTCTTTCTCTGTTCTGCAAACATCACTTTCCTGCTTGTCAAACTCAATTGGCACTGTGCAAATACACCCAGCTCCATTCTATTCAGGAATTTTGTCAATGCCTCTCTTCAAACATGGTGCTAGAATTGAACATAAGACTCTGAATAATTTTTAGAATGAAATAAAGTGAAGCTCCACTATTATTTTTCATATTTAGGAAAATCTGCCACTCTTAATTTAGTCTTAGATTTTGTTCTGTTTTTCTTGTTTCCAGTGAAGTGTTCTCCAAGTATTTTTCAGCATGGTCCCACTTATTGCTACCTCTCAACTGGGTTCTTATCATTTTTCTGTACTATCTTGTATCCCCTCTTTTTCTTTTTCTTGTCTTCTTTAATGAATACAAAACTCAATTTGAAAGAGTGAAGGAAGGTATCTTGTGGTGAGAGAACAATAAAACCAAGATGAAGTAAGAGCACAGATTGGTATGCTAGTTCATTTATTTAAACAGGTATTCTTAGGCAACTATTAAGTGATTGGAGCGCTATTAGTTATCACAGATGCAATGATGTACTACGCATTTCTGGTTCCAGCCATTTTAAAGCTTTAAATTAGTGATTCTCAATCAGTGAGTGGTTCCAACAGATAATAGCAGTGGTTTCAAGGAGATTAGTAATTCAAATGAGATTAGAAACGAAATATAAAGTAAAATGAATATTGCAGAAATAGAATTGATAAGATTTGGTAACAAGATGAATTAACTCTAAAGGAAAACAGCAAGAGGGAAAAAGTCAAAACTCTTTTCCTCTGGGGAATTCTTAGATTTCAGAAACTGACAGTTTTGTCTGTTATATCATTTGACTCCATGATATATCAAGCATGTTTTCATTTTAATGCTAATTTTTAACATAGATTCATTAAAAAATAAGTTAAGTCTATTCTATAATAGGCATTTACAGGTAGTACAGCCCACTTCAACTTAGAAGTAGTAAGGGGGAAAAACATTATCAAATATAAATTGTGCCATGTCATTTTGTGCTGTTACCTTTTTTTGTGCTAAAACTACATAAAATATATCATTTTAATCATTTTTAAGTGTACAGTTCATTGGAAGTAGTACATTCATATTGTTGTGCAATTATCACTACCATCCATCTCCAAACTTTTTCATTTTCCCAAACTGAAACTCTGTCCTTTGAACAATAACTTCCTATTCCTTCCTCCTTCCAGAATCTGTCTCTATGAATTTGATTAGTCTAAGCACTTTATATAAGTGGAATTATACAATATTTGTTTTTTGGGTTCTGGTTCACTTTACTTTGCATAATTACTTCAAGGTTCATCCACATTGTAGACGTATCAGAATTTCATTCATTAAGGCCGAATAATATTTTATGATATGAATTTACCACATTTTGTTTATCCATTTATTCACTCATGTACATTTGGGTTATTTTCACCTTTTGGCTATTGTGAACAATGCTTCTATGAATATTGCTGTACTAGTATCTGTGCAAGTTTTTGCTTTCAAATCTTTCGGGTATACAACTAGAATGGAATTGCTAGATCATATCTCTTTTCTAAGTCCTAAACCCTCAGTGGATATAAACTTGTGAATCTAATTGTTTTCTGACCATCTCCATTTTATTTTCTAATGGATATTTTCTAACGGATATTTTAAATTTAACATGCTGAAAATATTTCTTCTCTCTTCCAAATCTTGCCCCAGTATAGTCTGTTTTAGGAAATGGCTGGGCCATAATCTCCAGTGACACAAACATTGGAATCAATCTTGACTATTCTGTTTTATTCACAGAAGGTATTAATCAGCAAGTCTATCCCTATTAGCTTTCCATCCACTTTTGCTCAAACTCATTCTGAGTCTATACACTTTCTCTACTTACACTTCTGTTGCTCTAGTCCAATTCACACTAGTCCTGTTCTCTTACTTGGACTTAGAAAAATATTCTCCTAATTAGCTTCTCCTATACATATTCATTTAAGATCCATTCTCCATTCACCTTAATGCTGCTATAACTTTCCCTTGCACTTAAAACAAATTCAAAAATTTTCACCATGGCCCCTTATGTAGATGGACCCTACCTTCTTCCTCAAGTTCATCTTAAATCATTTTCTCTTTTATTCATGCTTTTTCAGAAATGTTGGCTATGGGGTAATTAATAGAAACTTTTTTTTAACATTTTTTTTGGTATTCTTTTGTTTAGCTATCAGCTTTTTCACCTTCTTCCTTAATTTTTAGATGTTCACTTTTGATTGGGCAGGCAACATGTCCATGAAATAAATCATAGTAAGTCAAAGGTGTCAATTTTCTTTTACGTTTTATTATTATTATTTTTTTTTTTTATGTAATGTACTTGGGATAGGTAACCTGGTGTAGGTAGCCAACAAGATGTAAGAAGTATGCTAAGCAACTTCTGGATAAGACTTTTGTTTTTCTTCCTGAACAAAATAAGAGTGAGAGAAATCTAATTTCTTCCTGTTTTGACTACCATTATATAAAAACACAATGTTTTGAAATGTAACAGTTATAATAATATCAGTCTAAGGACAAAACAGACAAATAGTAACAACAACAACAACAACAACAAACCAATATGCTAAAGTTGGCAGGTAACATTTGGATCTTTAATGGTAATGGTAAGCATCAGAACCAAATTGGAATTTCTTATAAGATGAAATTAAATATCTTTTATTGCTTAAGCTATGGTACTAAAATATCTATTGCTGAATAATAGAGCACCCTAAAATTTAGTGGCTTCAAGAACAATTTATTGTTGCCCAAGTTTCTGCAGATAGGCTCTGTGGTTCTGTTGATCTGAATCAGGCTTGGTTGGTCTTGGCTGGGTTTAGTTAACTGTCCATGGCCGTCTAACAGGTCAGCTGCAGGTCAACATGGCTGATTTGACCCTTAACTGTGACACATGAGCTGGGTCCTTACTTGTTAACAGGGCCGTTACCTGATCTGAGTCAGCTATGCCCCACAAATTTTTTAAGTTCTCCAGCAGGCTGGTTCAGGCTCATTCTCATGGCAGTGTCAGGAGTACTAAGAATGTGAGTTGTAATATCAAGGCCTAGACCCAGAACTAGCACACAGTCACTTCCACCATATTCTTCTGGGCAATGAAAGCTGCAAAAGCCAGCCCAAGTTCACATGGAGGAGAAGGAAATAGCCTCCACCACTTGATAGAAAGACTTGGAATAACATACAACAGGTAGAAACAGAGAGGATGGAGTGTCATGACCACTTTGTGATTTAGTGGGGTTATTTGTTCCCTTTGACTTGGCACAAACTATGTCCTCACGCTAGCAATTTTGTATTTCTTCTTTATTTCTGAAATATTATTTCCCTGGTTTTTGCCATAACTAATTCATTACATTTTTGTTTCCCATTTAAAAGTAATTTCCTCAGAAAGACTTTATCATTTCTCAAGTAGCCTTGTTCTTTTCATCACCAGTTATTCTATTTCTTTCATTAGATTATAAGCTTAGTGAAACTGGGGAGTTTATCTTGTTTATGCCAACCCTTTATATATTTCCTATTATATGGCAAGTACTCTGTCTTTTGATTAGTTTAATGAATAAATAAGAAATGTACAATCTCTGTAATGAGTGAGGAAATTTTTTTGACTCAACCCATTTTATGTATTTAGGAGAGTAGAATATATTAGTGTGGAAAAGGGTAATGAGGAGAAAAGGAACACTGTAAATCTCAATCTATTTTATCAGGTTTTTTTTTCCAGTTTGTGTGTATGTATATATATTTATATATTCTCATGAACATTTGTACATATATGTATAAAATTACACATATAAAATTATTATTTTTTGACAAGCTAGAACAAATATTTTCTGTGCTTTTCTACTTCCGGGACTTTGTTTAAATATTTTTCCCTGCATAGAGTATGCATACACCATTTTCACTTTTCAATATTTTGTCCTCTTTTATTGACCATATCAAATGCCATATCTTCCAAGAAAAACTTTTGGGTTCCTACTAGACATACCAACTTCTTCCGTTAGAGCTCTCTAATTCTCTCTTTGTATCTTTGTTGTGGCACTTGTCTTACATTATTGTTTTCAGTCATCCAGACATTTACTATGTACCTAGAAATTGGAATGCTAGTTCCTGAAAGTCAGAGTCTGTCTTATTTATTCTTTCATTTACTATAATTTCCTACATGTATATAACAGGTTATTAATAAATATTTTTTCACTCGAATTAAAGCATGTGATAATTTTGCCTTATAATACAGGATAGGTATCTGATTCAATCTTAAAAAATAATTGTAAGATAAAATGCAGTTTTTATTTTTACCTTATTGAATTTGATGATGCTACTTATCACTTAAATTCCCTAGGTGATCTCTAATGATTTGTAATTTTAAAACAGTATCGCATAAGCACATCAGTACCATAGCTTAGCTAGTTTTCTCCTAGCAATTGTTCAAAGCTTGTTCCATGTCCCTACTTTTGTTGGTTTTGTCTCTTTCATTATATCTTATTTCCCAATTTGCTACTTTCCAATCGCTGCAGTCCATTCCCACTGGCTCAGTGCTGGAAACTCTTCTTTCCTTAACACCCAGAACCTTCCAAAATAAATACTTTCAATTACAATCACTTCTCACCTCTTCAACAGAGGCCCCTAACAATAAACAACTTACTCAATAGGTGGTTGAAGAATGAGTCTTAGATAAGCTTAGTATAATAGAGAACTAGAATGTAATATAGTTTTTACTCTTTGAACTCCCATTAGTCTCCTTTTTGTAGAGGAAGAGACTGTTTAATATTGCCCCATGAGCATAACCTCAGCAATTACACTTATGTGATATGTAACAAAGTAACAGTGTGATATGTAGGAAAGCAATGTTGCATAGTATGAAATATATTTTATCATATACTAAGAAATTGCTTTAATAGCACACTAAATGAAACACTACTACGATGATGTCAATATAAATGAATTAGCAAACACTTTAAGAGAAACATCAGAAAAGTTTAGATTTTGAATTAAGTATTTATATAATGTATTTAGAAAAATGGTCTCTTAAATTGTAAGTGGCTTTAGAAAATGACAAGCTGAAAAGTAGTTTCCAAATATACACAATTCCAAGAACAAGAAAATTTAAGCAAAAGGAAGAAGCACATCTACTTCCCCATTCTGTCTCTTGCCTTCCTTTTTATTTTCGCATCCTCTGTCCTATAGCTCACACACTGTCTTATATCTTGTTCCTAAAGGGTCTAACAGTCAGGACCTAATAAAGATTTAAAGATATAGTAAAAAAATTTTTTCCAAGGCCATTTAAATATTAGTTTAGTAAAACTGAAAGTTAAACACATCTTACGCATAAAAAAAAAAAAAAAAAGATGTACTATGGAAGGATTAACAAGAGTTTCTCTTTGTTTGGTCAGAGGACTCTATCTGGTCTCTCCTTTAGATTTCTCCACAGAGGTCATTGTTTGCTCAACTTTTTTATTAACTGAACTGCTCAGCTGTACTGTAGAAACCGTTAGAAACCCATAATGCCTTCTTTATTAGTAAAAGATATGTGTGTGTATCAGACAGAGACAGACAGACAGACAAGTTTGGAGAGAGTACGAGAAGAAAAGGGAAAAAAAGTTTGAACGATTTTAACAAAATCTTCACTGACACAAGTAAAATTGAAATAATTCAGAAAACTACTACAAACTATATTGTAAAAGAATAAAAAAGTCTATTTGAAAATAATTATTCCTTTTTCACACACACACATACACATACACTCCACTCACTAACTTCCCTTCACAAAGTGGTAGACTGGAATGCCCAGAGTAGATCTAATCATTGTGATCTTGCTGGGGGTGTTAATGTTTCTTTAAAATCCCAGCAATACCTCCCCTATTCAATGTTTCCCACAGCTCTTGATTATAATCTCTGGGAGGTTGTTCTTTTCTTTTTATTTTCTTTAAAGAAATCCAAATAGGGCATTGGGGATACATCCTCCATGGGGGTTAGGACAGTTTTCCCAGCCTCTGTTCTGTCAATAGAATATTGGAGGATCAAAAGTTGTATGAAGTTTCAAATTGTCTTGGTTTCTTTTAATCCAGGTTGTGGCTTTATTGGCAGTATGATTCTGTAAAACTGTAATCGACTTTTTAAAAATTAATTTTATTATAGTAAACTATATGTCTGCAGTTGCATTTTACATATGCAGTACTATTTCTAATTTAAATTACAGGTTCATTGAATTATCAGGTTTTCAAGTAAGAGGTACATTCTTATTCTCTTCTCTGAACCCTTTTGTCCAACTAAAGGAATTAATGGGTATTGCTTATTTAATTGATTGGTTTCAGCAAGTATATAAAGGCTTCACTTTTGTTTTTATCAAAGACTAAGTCCTAATTGGCCTTTCTCACTCAAAATATTTCTTAATTTATCATCTTTTAATTCTACAAGCCCCAGAATTTCTAGATTTTCTCTCTTTTTCTACTAAGTCTGCTTGTTGACTGGCCAATTCCTTTATATTTTATCTTTTTCTTGTAGTACCTTTTCAAATACAGGTAATGATGGCTGAAGGAAAATGTAGTATGATTTGTTTAATCAGTTGCATTTTAGGTACTTGCAGGTAATAATTTTGCCCAATAGTTGATCTCTGCATTTCATTCAACTTCTAATAGTAAAACTTTATCAGTAAGCTTTTAGTAGACTATGCAGTGGTATCAAAGAATCTGAAAGTCTTAGAATGTTAATGGGGGGAAAATGTTAACTTCTTTTTCCCATTACATATTAATTACAATAGGCTACTGGTCTGTTCTATGTACTCCTTAATCCATAGTCCAGCATGAAGAGACAGCTTCTTCTATGTAAATGTTGACCTGAAGGCAGAGAGAAGAGAGCTACAGTAGAACTGTGAAATGACTCTTCGATCTTTTACTCAGAATTTATATGTTACTTTCACACGTGTTCCATTAGCTCAAGTGTCATGGACAGGGTTGTGTTTCCCAAATATATCTAATTCCTAATTCCCAGTGTTATTGGGTTTGGAGATAGGGCTTTTCAGGAGATAATTCAGGATAATGAGGTAATCAATGTGGCAGACTCTAAACTACTGTGACTGGTGTCTATAAAGAGAGAGAGGAACTAAAGATGCGCGGAGGAATGACCATATGAGGACATAGCAAGAAGGCATCTGTCTACAAGCCAGAAAGGGAAGTCTCACCAAAAACCCAAAACGCTGTCACCTTGATCTTGGACTTCTAGCTTCTGGAACTGTGACAAAACAAATTCCTGTTGTTTTAGGCTCCCAGTCTGTAGTATTTTTTTTTATGGCAGACTGAGCAGATTGATGCCCCAAATAAGTAGTATGCTCAAGCCTGACGGCAGAGGAATGGGGGAAGTACATTCTTTCCCCAGGGAGTCAGTGAATGTTACCTGTATTAGACAGAAATATATGAACCACTTTAGTTGAGAACAACGATCATTTTGAACAATAATGCTAGATTCTATCCAGCATGGGTTTTTTTTGTTGGTTAATAGTGAACAGATGTGAGAACAATTTTAGGCTTCGTTCTAGTTTTCATGTGATCTAGTGTTTTAACTCTGACCAGTCTTTATTATCTCAACTAGTTTAACAAAGTTTCAAGCCCCTAGTATCTGTGAGCTTTTTAATGGAGTAAAAATAATTAAAATCAAAACAAAAAGGCTCTAAAAAATTAAAAATATATACTCTTAATGATTAAAAAGCATTTCAAATCTGTATTTTTTAGTATTTACTTTTTCAATTACAGTTGATACAAATATTCTATTAGTTTCAGGTGTACAACATAGTGCTTAGACAGTTATACAACTTACAAAGTGATCACCCCGATAAGTCTGGTACCCATTTGACAGCATACATAGTTATTACAATATCATTGACTATATTCCCTACACTATACATCCCTATGACTATTTTGTAACTACCAACTTGTACTTTTTAATCGCTTCCCCTTTTTCACCCACCCCTACCAAACCTCCTTCCATCTTGCAATCATCAAAATGTTCTCTGTAACTATGAGTTTCTGCTTTATTTATTTGTTTGTTAGAATCCACATATAAGTGAAATATATGCTATTTGTCTTTCTCTGTCTGACATTTCACTTAGCATAATACTTTCTGAGTCAATCTATGTTGTTGGAAATGGCAAGATTTCATTCTTTTTTATGGTTGAGTAATATTCCATTGTATGTATGTACCCCATCTTCTTTATCCTTTCATCTATTGGTAGACACTTAGGTTGCTTCCATATTTTGGCTATTGTAAATAATGCTGCAACAGAATAATGGATGCATATGTCTTTTTGAATTAGTGTTTTGGATTTATTCTGATAAATACCCAGAATTGGAATTACTGGATCCTTCTGTGTCTCTTGTTTTAAAGTCTATTTTATCTGCTATAAGTATTGCTACCTCAGATTTTTTTATTTCTTTCCATTTTCACGAAATAACTTTATCCATCCCTTTGCTTTCAGTTTTTCAATCTGAAATGAGTCTCTTGTAGGCATCATATTTAAAGATCTTGTTTTCTTATCCATTCATCCACCCAATGTCTTTTGATTGGAGCACTTAATCCATTTACATCCAAAGTGACTGTTGATAGATATGTAGAATTGCCATTTTATCATTCATGTTTGACTTTTTTCTTTTTCTTCTTAAAGAAGTTCCTTTAACATTTCTTGTAATGCTGATTCGATGGTGATAATCTCCTTTAGCTTTATCTTGTCTGCAAAGCTCTTTATCTGTCCTTCAATTGTAAATGATAACTTTGCTGGGTAGAGCAATGTTGGTTGTAGCTCTTTGCTTTTCACCACTTTGAATGTTTCATGCCAATTCCTTCTGGCCTGCAAAGTTTCTGTTGAGAAATTAGCTGACGGTCTTATGGGAGCTCCCTTGTAGGTAACTAACTGCTTTTTTTCTTGCTGTTTTTAAAATTCTCTCTTTGTCTTTAACCTTCAGCATTTTCTCTATGATGTCTCTATGGTATGGGCCTCTTTGGGTCCATCTTGTTTGAGACTCTCTGCACTCCCTGGGTTTGTATGTCTATTTCCTTCTCCAGGTTAGGGAAGTTTTTAGTCATTTCTTCAAGTTTTCAATTCCTGGCTCCCTCTCTCCTTTGGTACCCCTATGATGTGAATGTTGGTACACTTGATGTTGTCCCAGAGGTCCCTTAAACTATCCTCATTATTTTGGATTTTTGTTGTTGTTCTGATTGGGTGTGGATTTCCTTTAATGTATTCTTCATTTCAGTTATCGTATTCTTTTGCGACTGGTTCTTTTTTATGTTTCTTGTCTCTTTGTTGAAGTCCTCGCTGAGATCATTGAGCATCCATATAACCAGGTTTTTGAATTCTGTATCTAGTAGATTGCTTGTCTCCATTTTGTTTATTCTTTTTCTGGAGCTTTATTCTGTCCTTTCATATGCAACTTGTTTCTTTGTCTCCTCACTTTTGCTGCCTCCCTGTGTCTGTTACTATGTATTAAATAGAGCTGTTATGTATCCCGGTATTAGTAGTGTGGCCTTATGTAATAGTTGTCTTCTGGGGCCCAGTGGTGCAGTCTCCCTGGTTGCCTAAGCCGGGTGTTCCAGATGTTCCTTGTGTGGCTTGTATGTGCCCTTCTGTTGTAGTTGAGCCTTGGTTGCTGTTGCCAAGTCAGTGAGAGGAATTGACCCTCAGGCTGACTGGTTGTGAGGACTGGCCATGACTACATTGTAGGAGCTGTTGTTAGGGGCTGACTCTATGGAGCAAGATTTGTTTTTGTGGGGCTCTGGTACCTGCCCAGTCTGTCCTTTGGATGTGTCATTTGTGGAGGTGGCCGGGTGGTACTCTGGTTGGTCTGAAGCTGGCCACTAGGTGTGTTGGTTCTAGGGCATCTTGAGAGGGGCTCTGTTTCAGGCTAAGGGAAGCTACTGCCTATGCCTTGCCCAGCTTTACTTGGTATGAATTGCAAAGTGATCTGTAGATGACTGCCACTTGTGCTGGCCTTCGAGGTGCCTGAAATAGGCTAAGCTGCAAACTGAGGCCAGCTGCTGCTACTGCCAGGCTTGGAGCTGCTTATCAAAAGGTGCAGGGCATGCCAAGTCCAGATGCTACTTGTCTGGGGTTTGTGGACCTTTGAGAGATTTTAGGAAAGCTTACAATATGAGCCAAAACAGGCCATTTTATGGAAAAGCCACTGGAAGTGGCTTGGGTGGGCCTGTAAGTTTAGTGGGTCAGTTTCAGTGAATCACCAGGGTGAGGGGAATGGTGTTAGTCAGGTTGATGAAGATTCAGATATGGCTCCTGCCTGTGCACCAGCTCTTTGCGGGGGGAGGGGAGCAGAGGAAGACTCAACAAAGAAACCATGGACTCTGCCAACACTTCTGTCTGAGTGATAGCTGCCCCTCCAGTCTTTACCCTGGAACCAGACAATTTTGTTCTTCCCCAAATATCGCACCTTTCAAGCTGCTGCCCCAGTGCTGGAGCTCAGAGCGAGTGTGACCATCAGCAAGTAAGTCCATGCACAGGTTTTTAAGAGGAACACCTTGGGACTTCACCCGCCCTCTGTCTCACTCAGCCACAATCTCTGCTGGTTTTCACAGCCAGAAGTTTTAGGGACTTCTCTTATGGGTACTGGAACCCTGGCCTCAGGATCCTGGTGTAGGGCTGGGACCCCTCACTCTTCATGAGGACTTTCCAGCTGAGATATATGTCCCAATTTTTAAATGCCACACATGAGTGTGGGACCAACTATGTGGATGTAAGACCAGCTTGTTTGCATCTCCACCCCTCTTACCAGTCTCAAGGTGGCATCTTCTGTGTGTCCTTAGTTGTAGGACTTCTGTTCAGCTAGATTCCAGGCAATTCTCAATGATGATTGTTCTGTAGTTTAGTTGTAACTTTGATGTGGTCGTGAGAGGAGGTCAGTATAGCATTTACCTACTGCACCATCTTGACTTGATGGCTCAACTCTGTATTTATTGATATGGCACATTAGCTATGAAAGTGTAAGTTGTACATGCTATTTAGTTTGGACTGATGTGTCTCCAATATTAAAGAGCCACATATGCAATGTTCATATTTTAAACCATTTCCTATTTTCCCTGAGAATACTCACTGGCAGCACTTGCAACTACAGCATTTAACCTACGATAACACAGATTACAGTCCTAAACTTACCCCAAAGTTTGCCACGAAATATTTCCCTTTTATTATTTCTTTCACATCACTCTAGTATATTGATAGTCTTTGGAAACAAGTGACATCGTTCTCTTTGTAGCATTCTGTTTTCACTAGTAATATTTCCATTTATAAAGTATAGTAATTCTCGATCACTGAAAATGTCAAATCTGAGAAAACATAGCATTCCTATGTGTGATGTTAAATTAACGGTGGCAGCAAGCTGCACTTTTTTTTTCTAAGCGAGAAAAAGGTTAATACTTAATGTGTTGTTGATTGTTAGGTAGCAATAGGTATATAAATATCAGTCAATTATGGTCCTTGTCCTTCATGAAAGATTTGTTTTTGAAGGAGAGACAGTGGTGGACAAAATACTTTAAAAATATTGAATAATGAAAGTAGAAACTTTTAAGGGATAGGTAGGATAGTAGGACTTCAGAGATGGTAGAGACTGATATTTTAAGAAGAAAAGAATAATTAAAACTAAAATAAATCTTGCATTTATAAAATCGATTTAAGTAGACATACTGGAATGTTAATAACTACACTTCCATTTTAAAAGATCTTATACTGCTTTAATTCAGCTCTGTACATACTTGAGGAAGATGAGTAGTACTTTCTTTCTCCCTCAGCCCCCACCTTAATTAGGGAATTAGAGCACCCCTCCTTTCTTTTTCTCCTAGTCTTACTGGCATCACTGTTGTGATGATAGCTGGGTTAAGGCAGGGCTCATAGTGGAGATACTAATGGTCTGTATTTATATGATCTGAACAATTGTACATTGCCTTGCATAAAGGTGAGGATGAAAATCTGATTATATCCTTTTGCTACTTCAAAACTTGCCTCTAGCACCGAGGACTGTATTTTTAAAACTTGTTATGTGAACAGAAACGGCTTCAAAACTATTTCAGCATCCACTGAGGTTTGGTAGAAACTCCAGATTTCCTACTGCTTCTCCAACTGGAATTACACCTCTGTTTATCTGATTTCCATATTAAACTTCCTCAAAGCTTTCTTTTGGGAAAAAAAATACTCTAGAGATAATATGTTTGAATATCATCCATGAAACTGTTTAGCTTAACATACAGGTTTTGTGTGATCTGTTTTCGTTCTTTCTCTTTCTATCTATCTAAAAAATCTTGAGGCAGTTTGTTAATTTTATTTGAGATGCTACCTTTGCCTAAATGCTTACTTTTCACCCACAATCTCTATCCTTTACATCGCACTACTTATCACACTCTCCTACATTGCTTTATTTAACAGTATAAGGAACAAAGTGTCCCAAAAGACCATGGAACAGGGACACAGGGACAAATTTGATAGTTGGGAATGTACCTCATTGATATCAAAAAGATTTTTAGTGTCTAGTTAATAAGTAAGACGCAGTGGGTATTCCATGGCCAGCTCTCCACTAAAAGCGCTTAAAACTGGATTAAATTGGGAGATATAAATGACAGTTCTAAACTTCAGCTCAGCTTTATCTTGGCTTTGCTTATTATCATCTGTAGCATCTTGGCCCAAATAGCTAGAAGTTTAAACATTGATCTGTGTGGTATTTTATAATTTAAAAGCAGAGGGGCTCCGAGATGGAAAACAGGGAAGTCAGGGCAATGTGATATTAGGAAAAGAGGAACCCTTAAAACATCAATTGATAGTTCCTCCTTCCTCTAAATTGAATAGCCCCTAAATTATCTCATATTTCTCTGCATCTAACAAGAAATGAAATTCTGTGGATTGCGTGGTTCCTGACTGGAAATCTCGTTAGAAACCTGCAGGCAGCAATCTCTTCTTCATGTCTCTCATTTTAAGCCTAAGTTATTTCTAGCTTCAGTGAAGAGAGCACACAGCTGTTCATCTTCCGGAAGCTCTCCATACATTTCACAGCAAGTCCATTAAACAGTCTTTCCTATCTCTACCTTGAGCTGATATCTGATTATATTTTTTTTATTATTTTAGAATTGATATTTGTCTTACACAATTAGCCTCTTTTTCATATGAATGCTGTATGTATCTCTACACAGAGTTTTGTAGGTCATAATGTAAGTGCAAAATGAAGATGAATTGCTAAGAGTAGGGAAAAAATAGCAAAAAAGTGGGATTGATGAATAGAGAAAAGAAAATGGTTATGTCAGGTTAGATAATGAGCCAAGAAGGTGAAAAAATGTATTTACAGACTTTTTTCTTCCTTTATGTATCTATAAAGTGTCTCTGTTAAACAACCTGGGGTTGTTAATATGTAATAAGAAAAAAAAAAATTCCGAGGAATAGTTTACTTTCCCTAATTACCCATTTTACCTTGGCAACCATCTACTAAAACTAATAATAAAAAAAGCGTGATTTGTTTTCCCTACAGTTGGCTGAATTTAGTTAAATTAAAAATAAAGTGTTATTGACATTAGCTTCCAAAGATAAAGATCCAAAGCAGTGATTTAACCAGAAAGTGATTAAATTCTTCGGGATATATAATGGGTCCTATGTCTGAAAGATTTTTATATTGACTCTTCTCATGGACCTTATTCTAAAAGCTCCCTAAATAAATCACTAACAGTAATCTAAGGCAATTTCTAATGGAGATGCTACTTTTGCAGCTCAAGGGTAAAATATTTGTTTAAGAAATAGGTGTGCTAGACTTCCCTGAGACTCTTTTTCCATAATTAATGAGTTGATTAATTATATGTGTACTATGAACGATGGTGTCTGGATAATGATTACTGACCCATATGCAGCTCCCAAACCACAGTGAACTTCAAAAATTCAATTACAAGGTCCAGATGCTGTATATTGCATATGTAAACTGCTTCAGGGAGGAAGATTGCATATTAATAACATCGTCTATGTGGGTTATCTCTGCAGTCTAGTGACTATTTTGCAAAAATAGTTCTTGGAAAAAGCAAAGGACATATATATATGAAATAAACTGTTCCAAGTTTATTTCAACCTTCAGGTATATTACGCCTTCACTCATATTATTAGTATTTTTATTTCAGTTATTAAAATCTCTTAGATACTTTTTTATGGATTTCTAATTGGATTAATATCTTTTGCAAATTAAAAAAACAAGTTTCTAACCATCTATTCTTGATATCCTTGAAATATATCATTTTTATATGCCCAAACTGACTTCTTTCTGATTCTCTAGAGTCCAGAGCAGCAACTGGTAGTTTTAGAAGTATGCAAAAGCCAACCCTTTGTTTGAAAAAGGAACAACAACAAAAACATTCATATCCAGTTGTTGACATGTCTAATTATTTTTTAAAACACTGAAATTTATTAAGTTTTACTATTTGTAATTTTTCAAGTTAATCATTTACCCATCACATATTTACCTAGTACCTCCTAAGGGCCAGGGTCTGCACAAGGTATCTCGGATACTAAGTAAAACAGCATTCTCACCCTGCCCTCAAGAAGTCAGGTCCCTATCCATAGAGATTTTGATTAGGTTATATTGAACCAATCCTGAGAGTAAGTGCATCACCTTTCTGGTGATTTTGAGGTAATAGTCTCATAAACATATTTTGAGATAGAGTAGCCTGCCTGAAGAATGGAGAACTACCTGAACTCTGATGCAAACCCAGCCACCTTTCCTCATGTGGTCACTGAGAGATGTATCCATAAGGAAAAGCTATCAAAAACAAGTTCTCCTGCCCTTGTGTATCCTTTCTTTTTTCTACCACTTTAGTTCACATCTTTTTTTTTTTTTTTTTTAATGGTTTTCTGTTGTTTGCTAAGGAAATAAGACTTTAGGGTCTCATTCATCCCAAACCAACTGAATGAGAGCCTCCAAATGAAGCAAAGACTTAAGGTCTACTTTTTATTATATTACTTTTTCTTTTTTCTTTCTTCCTTTTAATGATCTCTGCTAGTTTTAGAAATGGGTATGGCTCAGAATTTTTATAGTCGTGTGACTTTAGGCAAATCAAGCATTTTGAGCTTTGATTTGTTTTTTATCTGTATAATGGGATTTTCACTAAAGGTTTCTTAAAGTCTTTCCAGCTCTAATATTTTATTATTGATTTTAATTTTATTTCAACCTATTCATTCTATTCTGATACATATTTATTTTATGGGAACAAAAACCTCGAACTTCTTTTTTTAATCTTTAATAACTTCTTTTCTACATTTATTGCCCTCCTTTATTTTTTAAATTTATTTTATTTTATTTTTTAGGAGAGGCAACCCTTGGTTGACCTCATAGATTGCAAGGACTTTGTCAGTTTACAATCCCTTATTTTTTATTTTTTTTATGCCTACAACACCTGGTCTTCCTAGGTGGTCTCCCATCCAAGTACTAACCAGGCCTGACACTGCTTAGCTTCCAAGATCAGACAGGATCAATCTTATTCAGGGTGGCATGGCCATAGACTCCCTTTCTTTAAAATTTCATTTTCTCTTCTTTACCACCACTTCTCCCTCAAGTCTTGAAATCAGCTCAGATTTAAAAATATATTAAAGTCCATTTCTTTTCCCTTTCTTATTTGCATTTATATTTTTTCTATAGAAGTCCAAAAAAATGAAAAATTATAAAATGCTTTGTAATCATTATTTTACATTCTGATTCTAGGTTTGAGATTATTCTTCATTCATTGGAGAAGATATTTCCAAAGATGGTCCCCTTTGTAAATGAAGAGGATAGGACTTCCTCTAGATAGAACTTCATTATCATGAAAACACTGTACTCAGAGAAACCTGAGGATTTTTCGGCAGGTAAGCAAAAATGAAAATGCTATACCCAGAGAAGCAGAGGATTACTCAACAGGTGAGCAAAAATGAACATGCTCTATCCAGAGAACCTGAGGATTATTCAACAGGTAAGCAAATGCCTCTTTAAATTTGGGGATAGAATCAGAAAGATTGCAGAATCTCTTTTTTAAAGCATGGAATGGCAAGAACTCTTGATTGTATAAGTAAATACAGGTAATAGATATGATACTTTATTAGAGGTAAAATGGAACCTCAATTTAGATAGATTACTAGAAGAATTAAGATAATGCTAATTAACTTGGTATATTCCTAGGATCCTTTCTGATCTGAAAGAAATATAAATAACTACCAAAAATAAACCCCAATAGAAGTATTACACAAAATCTATCCTATTAGGTGAGATGCCCTAAAAATATCTGACTTCCAGGATGCCCTTGTCTCCAAGGATACTGGCCTCCAAATGTCCTATGGCTGATGTAATGCTATAAAGCAAATGGACTTTGCGTGTATAAGTAGAATTTTTTTTAGCAATTCAAATAATATAAAATTCCCAAAAGCAATCTGATTCATCAATAACTAAGTCTATCCAAAAACAAGAATTTGCACAACCTCAGTAGCAAGTGCTTTCTAGGAGTAAATTACTGTTCATCCATAGTGTGTAAAACTTCCAAAACTGTTTTTACAGATGTCACAATTTTATTTTATTTTTTCCTCCTCCTACATCTGCCAGTGACTCAAACTCTCTTTACTCCATTTCTTAGGAACAGCTTTCATTTGCTCTTTTTCCTGTAAATATGTGGTAGTCTTTGTTCATTGATTCAATTTTCCTAAAATATGGTTGTTCTAATTAATTTTACCTAAGTTGACATTAAGAGCTCTGGGGAAATTAATAAGGATCTTACATATGAATCCTTCATAATGTTATGAAATATAATCAGATTTACATCAATTTATGAATTCCTTTGGTCACTGTAAAGCATGTTATAATATGCCTTTGTCATTCAAGGGTCTCACCTGAATGATAACCAAAAAAGGGAAAAGTAGTTCTAATGTAAGATCCAAACACGATTATTTTAATTCATGCATATAGCAATTGCTGTGTCTCAAACAACTGCTGATTTTCTATTACATAATGAAATTTCTTGCAATCATTTTCCAAGAAGCATTCTATTTTTGTCTTATAATATTGATTTTCTTAAAATCTCATGAAAATATATCTTAAGCATGCTTAAGACTTTAAATCTACTTGTGATTTTTGAACAGAGGCTATTAATTTTGGCTAACTTGAAAGAACATTGGAATTAATTTTTAAATTGGTATAGACTAAGTTATAATATAAATATAAATATATATATACATATGTATATATGTATTTTTATTTTATAATGAGAACAATGATACTCTATCTACAGCAAGATAAACTCATTCTAGGGAATAAAGAATAGGTTTGTATATTTGAACTGCAGTATATAAATGCATTGTCTATTATTAATGTATAATTAAATGTGTTTAATGTGATCATTATGTAATAAAAGTGTCTCTCAAAAACTTTCACAGAAAAAAAATTTAAAAATATATTGCCACACTTAACCTGTGTTTTTCCCTTTGAAGCACTATTGCTCTTTGTTGTGTTGCTCGTTTAATGAGAGCATTTTACTTGAGTAAACAATGTGACAACTGAGACCACATCTATGTTTTTCATCAATGTATCTTCAACACATAGTCCAGTACACAAACATAGTAGTGGCTTAATAAAACACGTTGAAATGAATGAGCAAGAGGCCACAGGAGCTATTATTATTACTGCCATGCTAAATCTCAACACCAGCAAACTGGCTCTCATGTGCTATGCTTCTTCTTGCAGTAGGATAAGTATTCCAGGAATTTCATTAGTCTAGTTTAACCTGCCACTTCAGTTGGGTGAATGAACACCATCAAGAATATGTGTCACTGTAGAAAAGGTTGAGAAAAAGTTATCCGTTCCCTGAGGAAGTCATTTGTAGAGTAGTTGGGGCAATAATAGATGGCATGATAATCTCTGGGGAATTTTCATTTAACTTTTGTAAAGTAAGTCTGTTATTTATGTCATGATCTTTTGAGAGACCCACTACCTCTCAAACTACTTACTAGCTTCTGTCTAATTTTGTAAACATAAGTCTTTGGAATTTGCCAATACTTCCAATTATTAACTTTTTATTTTCTTGGACTTTGTACTTATCTGCTTCAATGTATACTATTTGTCATAAACCTTCATGACTACCTGATCAGACCAATCGTGTTGGATCTTGCACAGTGGCATATTTTGGGCTTTGACAGATTTTAACTTTCCTAAACATTTATGTATGTCTAAATAATTGGCTAATAAGAATATTTTATAAACTTTAAGACTTATCTATAATATTTACATGTATATCATTTTGAACTTAATACTACAAAAAAATACTTTTTAATCATTATCAGAGTCATTTAATTTTTTTAACTAATTGAATAAAAAATGAATCTTTTTTTTCATCTGTAAATATGCTCTTCTCTTCCACATGAGTTAGGATAAAGCATTTTCTTTTGAAAATCAAAGTGATAAACTTGCTATCCATTAACTTGTTTTTGTGGGGTATTTATGTTTCAGAATATTTGAGTTGTATTGGGAGATAAATGTGAAACCTCATTTAAGAAACATCTTGGATCTGAAATTATTCACAATAGAAAAGTGAAATAGTTAATATGGTGAACATTCCTACTAAAATTATTTTTTATGAGTAAAATAAGATTCGAAAGGAATGTATAAGTAACCTGATTTCCAACACTAAAATAAAGGACATTACACTTATGAAATAATAACCAGCTTTTACTGAGTGGTGTAGTATTGATGTTGAGAACCAGCTGTTTATTAATAAAGCTTTTTGTCTGTGCTTTCTATTCAGTTAGACTTGAGATCTTTAAAGGCAGTGGCCATATCTATATTTCCATATCAGTGGCATATCAATAGCTGTTTATTAAATGCTTATTGGTTTAAATGAGAGGCATAAGCCAAGAACACTGAAAAAATTAAAGGGCCGTTAGTTTTAAAAATAGAAAGAAATTGAGGAATTATGGTTAGTGAGGAATGTTATACAGTATCATTTGTAATATAAATTTGATATTTACTTAATTTATAGTAGGAATATCATATTATCTTTCAAAGTCATTTTGTAGATAAAACAATTTTCATTTAATCAACTTCAATAATATTCCACATTCCACATGAAACGGTTTATCTATAAATATTTCTTTATCACTTATCATCTTTTGTCTCATCTTTTACTTTATCTTTTATGGAGTTTCTTGAATGATTTGACCAGATTTTAGGCATTTTTATGACTAGCTCTTATCATTTAACCTGCTCAGGCAGTCACTTCACAAAGTATTCTTAAGGGAAATTAACTATATGTGTTACAAAGTTTAATTAAAATAAAAAATACTTCAGATATAATCACTTCTCTTTATCTGTAATCTGAGGCAGAACTGAAAGTTAGCAGTCTTCTCTTATTTTAACAGGACATTAGACAATAACTTGAATCTAACAGAAGATCCCGCAAGGGAGAAAGTATCACATATTTATCTCAGAAAAATAACTCTGGAGTTAGTTAGGTTATAAAATGCTTTAATCCTCTAGCTTATATTTTATTTTCTTTCTGTTTTCTTATCTTCATACAGATAGGAGAAAGCAAATACAAGATAAAGTTAAGAAACCATTTCCTAAACATTTACTTATGCCTAAATAATGGGCATTAATCTACTTTATATGTGTATGTAGGTTTGTTACATTTCTAGAAGCCTGTCCAACCTTCAGTGTGCTCTGAGTGCTATTGTTTTCTTCTCCTACCACTTAAGTGTCTTCTTCATTATTTGTGTTTGTCTTTAAGCTCTTGTCAATTATTATTCACATGGTAGTCTGTACCTGATTATTTAACTCCTTGTCTCTTTGCCTCTATTTCCTCAAAATTAAAAAGTTAAATAACAAATACCAAAATGCTTAGTCCCAGTCCACATATTGCATACACTCAATATTTTATGCATTCAAAATTACTTTGTACTTATTTTCATTTTGTTTCATAATAGTTGACCTGATCTCACCACACTAAAATATAAAGTAAGAAACAGGATAAAAACTTCAGTTGATCTCAGTTATCCTATTTTGCATAATTAGCAATGCATTATTTTCCTAAAGTTAAAAATATGACTCTCCCACAAACATACTATAAGAACCTTTAAAGATTGTGTTTTAACTCAATTAATGAGGAAACCAAAAAGAAGATAAAACTGGTTCAAAAGACATTTGTGGAACTGCTTATAAAGATATTTTGGGGAGAAAATATTAAAACAAGGTTGCTAGGTAAAATGCAAAACCAGTTAATGTCCTACTGTACAATAAAGTAATTTTTCCTGGAGTAAGAAATCCACAAATTCACATGTAAGATCACATTGCTAAATTTACATAGGTAATAATTTCCCTGTGGGTGTGTTTATGAGGCAATACCCCAGAACATTGAAAGTTCCTTCACCGATGTCTTGGCATTTTTTTCAAAATTTTTAATGAATTTTTTTTAACAGAGTCAATAAACTCTTAGGCCTAATAATCACTTAACCTGTTAAAGCACTCTTTTCAGTTAGGCCTAATAAATACAATGCTTGCCTTTTCCCCGAGTGTCTCTATGGACTAGATCTTAACTACTTTATCTGAAAGGAAAGAACTGTCATGTTTGTCTCTAAAGGCTGTGAATGATAGATTCAGACTTCAAAATCAAAAGGGCCAAACAGAAGCTACAATCAGAATGTGAGATCACGTCATATGAAGACATTTACAGGAATTTTACAGAACCATCTCTGTGGAGGAGTTTCAGATAAGCAATAAGTCACTACAATAAAAATTGGTAACTACAGAGTAATAGATCAAATGAATATAAAGAATTTGGAGAACATAAACAAAAATTTCTTTACCAGAGACTTAGGGGAGGAGGCATTGTGCATATGAACACAATCTCACACTTGAATTATTTTAATCTCATTACTCCAGTAGGATCTAATGCCTGGCTTCCCAGAGCATTGCTAATAAAAGTCAAAAGTTTGGGCTGCTGCAAAGTAACAGCTATCTATACCTTGCAGATGCTTTGTAAATCAAGCCTTCCTAAATGGTTTTATTAATAAATATATTTAAATGCATCTGCACATTTAAGGACATATTATCTATTAATTGTTTTAAGATGTTAGACTTTGTACCACTAATTTTAAAACATATTTCTTACTGAATCTAGAATGAAAAGAATATTAAAATTATGAAAAAGTGAAATAGAATATTTTATAAAGTAAAAGGAGGTATTATACCAAATTCGATATAGTTTGGAACTGATATGTCATACCTAGTTTAGTTGGATATCCTATTATGCCTCATTGCCTACATGTTACCATAATTAGAGGTGACAGTTTAGAACATTTTAAGTCTTAAAAAATTCAAATCAAAGTAAATTTTTTACAATATCAAGCAGGGAATTCTAAATCAAGTGGTTCGAGTTATCAAATACAAGTAAAAAAATCTAAATGCATAGGAAAATCTAAAGCTTCCATCAAAAGTTGTGCTATTGGGTAGTTTAATTATGTCAACAAATTATAGATGTAGGAGGACTGATTATCTCAATGCTAAAAATATACAAGTTCAAGGAATTTATTTAAACATAACAGGCTTATATAGGTCCCATTACATGATCTGACTGGAAGTGATAAACTATAAATTTCATTGTGATGTTGATACTTAGTTCTTTACCCCAAGGCTTTCTTTGTAATTTTTCTTGCTTGAGAATTTTAACCATACACAGTTAAGTAAGCATTTACAGGATTTTCACTTGGAATAATTCATTCTTATAGTCAGACTCAGGACCTATCTATTCCGACACTATCAGAAGTGAAGAAATGTTTTTATTAGCCAAGGGCTAAGCTTCATAAAGCCTTTGTTTCAGGCACATCCTGACTCACTATGCATTTACTTTTCCTAACTACTTTTAACTGAAACTAGTGTACTCTTTTGTGCCATGTTCAGTATAAAAACATATCTTCTATCCTACAAATTAAAAAATAAAAGATTGCTATAAATCAGAACAGGAAATTAGTAGTTAGATCATATGTTAAAATATCTGCCAGGGACAAGGCTGTTTCTATATCTAGATGGATTTTACATGTTGAAAAATAAAACATTGCAATCCTTTCTACTGGAGGACAATTTTAAAAATAAATTTACCCTATCGATGCCATTAGTTAAAATATTAATTACCAGGTGTTAAAAATCAGATCTGGAAGAACTATAGAATGTTAGAACTACAGGAGAATTTTTAAAGCATTGGGTCCACTCTATCATTGTGTGTATCTACTAAAGTAAATGTACACTTAAGCAGGGACAAGTAAAGAAAGAAATATTTTTAAAATGGAAATTGAAATGATAGCTGTGGCGATCTACATTGAGTAAATATAATCTGAGCAAACTCATAAGACTGCTATCATGAATTTTAATATCTAGGTTTATAATTTTTAAAAACTAATATTTAAAATCGTATAGTAACCTTTGCTCCCCTAGGCTCTCTCTTCTCTTGCCCTTTGATTTTTTTATACTTTTATTTTTTTAATTTTTTTAAAGTAAATTTATCAAAGTGACATTGGTTAATAAAATTAAATAGGGTTCGAGTGTACAATTCAATAACATATCATATGTATATTGCATTGTATATTCAGTACTCAAAATTAAATTTCTTTTTGTCATCATAAATTTGACCCCCTTTACCACTATCTAGCTTCTCCGCTCCCCCTTTCCCTCTGGTAACCACTTAACTATTGTCTTTGTCTATGAGTTTTTGCTTGTCTGTCTTGTTCAGTTTTATATCCCATGTATCAGTGAAATCATATGGTTCTCAACTTTTTCTGTCTGACTTATTTTGCTTAGATTGACGATCTCAGGATCCATCCATGTTATCGCAAATGTCAGTATTTCATCTTTTCTTAAGTCTGAGTAATAGTCTATTGCATATATGTACCACATCTTTATCCAGTCGTTTATCGAAGGACACTTTAGTTGTTTCCTTGTCTTGGCCACTGTGAATAATGCTGCAATGAACCTCAGGGTACATATGTCTTTATAGTTAAATGTTTTCAAATTTGGGGGGTAGATACCCAGAAGAGGGATTGCTGGGTCATATGGTAGTTCTGTTCTTAATTTTTTGAGTACCTCCATACTGTTTTCCATAGTGGTTGTACCAATTTGCATTCTAACCAGAAGTGTATGAGGGTTCCTTTTCCCCCCACAATTTCTCCAACACTTGTTATTACTTTTCTTGTTGATGATAGCCATTCTAACAGATGTGATGTGGTATCTCATTGTGGTTTTGATTTGCGTTTCCCTATTAACTAGTGAAATTATTCATCTTTTCATATGTCTGTCAGCTATTTGTATGTCTTCTTGGGAGACGTGTCTGTTCAGGTTCTCTGCCTATTTTTTAATTGGATTATTTATTTTTTTGTTGTTGAATTGTATGAGTTCTTTGTATATTTTGGATGCCATTCATCTTTGTCTGATTTTCTTTCTGTAATATATCATGCTTTGTAATATTTTGTTAGCTATATTTCATCCATGGTAATGTATATCTAAAGACAGCTAGTGAGCTAAGATTATATAATTGCGATGGGTAAACCGGGACAGTAATATAAGCATCCTAATTTCTAGCCCTCATGGTCTTCCTTCAGACAATATTGAGCATTACATTTAGAATTTGAGAGTGCAAGACGATAAAAAAAAAGACTTGGAGATTAGGCTTAGGGCTACAAGTAACCCTGTCAATTTAGAATTAGAAAGGAACTTTTGGTCATAGAAGCTAATTGGCTTCATAATTGTGTAAAGCTCTAAAGTTTAATAGTAATCATTACCATATAGCAGGATTCTGGGTGATAATTTTGTTTGAAGATTGACTTAACTTATCTTTATTGGATTGTTTTTACTATTCTGAAATTGTATTACATATAAAATATGCAAAAATTCAATTTGAATCATCATGGCAGTCTATAACAGATGACTGAGATTCCATATGATATTTAAAGTAGCAGAGAAGTCCTTAGTTAAAAAGGGATTCTAGTATCAGAAACAAAGCGAATGAAGTTCAGTATCTTTCTGTATTATATGGACTTAGGAAGAAAAGCTTAATTAAACCAAATATATCTAAAATAAAGAAACAGAAAGGGGACTTTTTCTTACTCTAAGTTTTTTCTGCTCATTTTTGCATGTATCCTTAGCTTCAGCCTGTTACTTGGATTGTGCTCTTCTAGTCATCTCTTCCTTTAAGTCCACAGGCTGCGTAGAGATTATGGAATGCAAACTCTGCTAACATTGTTAACTAAACATCCAACTCTTTTCTTTGTAGAATTAAATTTCGCTGGTGTTTTCTTTTATATATCTCTTGTGCGGATTTTAAATCAGAGCCCTTTTTTTTTTTCAGTTTAAGGAGTTTTGCTAAGAAAACAATAATTGTTCCCTTCGCTGTCCCCTATCGTTGATCTTGCCCCCTTAAAGGCAGTAGTTGCTCCAGGATCTCTACTGAAACTCACACCTAAATGGCACTGAAAATGAAACTATCAACTTTTTAATTTCAAATTCAAACAGAACCCTCTAACTTAAGGAATAATGGCTTTAACAAAAAAACTTCCTTTTTATTTCCTAAAAAACTTTTAGAAATTGATTGAAAATACAAATACATGGTTTACATATATCTAAAAGATTCTTGGTGCCTTGAAGAAAAATCTATATTGATGTTTTTATGGAAGTTTTATGAGAAATAAATAAAAAATAATTTTATAAGAAATGTTGTTTCTTATAACATTTACTAATTTATCAGCAATGCTAACATCTAGTATATAAAATTTTGTGTAGGATAAAGGAAGGAAGGGAAAGTATATATTGATTTTTCTATCTATAATTATCAGACAAGATGAAAATAATTTGAACATAACATCTCAAGCCAAGGTTAGTGTCATCGCAAATGTCTGCTTATCTCAAAGCAACATAGATATATTCAAAACAGTATGCCTCAAATGTATTTGATAGTTTCAATCTGGATGCCAGTTACTTCATAAAGAAAAAAACCCTCAAATATTTATGCAGTGATAAGCCATCAACATGCATCTTGCCTAAACCAAATATGCACTTCATCTTTTTTATTAGCAATAATTATTTAGAATCTCATATTGTTCTAGCTGCCATGTAATTTGCTTGGGAAGGTATTAGAGATCAAGAATATCTTTTATGTTCAGTACCGATAATGAATAAATGGACATTATTAAGAAAATAGGACAGGGAAACAGTGGTAATCAATTTTTCTATATTTCAAGAGTACAAAAATAAAATATAACAAATAGATTCATGGTATTTGTTATATAACAAAATATATGACTAAAAAATAAGAAGTATTTTTGTTTTTTTCATTTGTTTACTCACTTGCAACCTCCTTTGCTTCCTGTAAAATACTGCTTTAAGGATTTGCCTTCCTAGAAAAAGATATTGTGTAGAATTTAGATAGGTACCTGTATGATTTAATATCTCATTTTAAAAATGAGTGTACCAGTGATCAATGGAAATATATGCCTGAGGTAATCTGATTGCATTGAACTGAGCACCCCAGAGATCCGCAGTATTCACAATCAGCCACCCGTGTGTGTCATTATTTTGGAACAGGTTGGTGAGGAAGGTGGTCTGGAAGCATAGAGGTCAGTGAGTAATTACACTACAATATTTGGTGGGTACAATTGAATAAAATATTTTTTACCGTGCATGTATTTGCAAAAAAAAAAGTAACAATTGTATCTCAAATATGTATAATATATATTTCTACATTTGAGTTGTTTAATTAAAATTTTAAGTTATATCGTGAACCAGCAAAATGTGCATAACATTGTGAACCAGAGCATGATATGATGATCTACAAACCATAGGTAGGTCATATGTTGGACTTCCCATTAACATACAGCTCAGTGAGATTACAAACAAATGTGTTGGAATAACAAGAGAGTGTTGAGGTGAATATATTGGCAAACTGGAGGTTAGGAAAGGGCATCTCATAATTCTTGTAATTCTCCATGTTTCTAATCCTTATAGCAAAGGTAGAATTAAGCACTGAAGAAAATGGTTGTAAGTCAAAGAAGAGCAAGAAAATGAAATCTCCTTTCATTGTCTAGCATGAATTTCTGCATGATCCATGGAATAAAAATATAGAAAACTGGCTTTCAGATACTCAGTGAAATATATTCAAACTTGCTAGTAAATATAAAGACCTAGTTATTAAAATTTTATTTAAAATGATTTCCATTTACATAATTTTTTAGATGCTTTGAGGTATCAAAATATATCTGTATATAACTATAACCCAAATTATACAAGTCACAGAAGTAAATTCTGTTTGAAGAAATATAAGAAATCTGATGTTTTATTTTTCTGCTTTGTAGCCTAAGCTTTCTTTTAGAATCGAACTCTCATCAACTAGAAAAAGATAAGTTTCAACAGATTTTTAAATTTAAAAAATAAATTATGTGGTTCTACACTTTTAATCCCTGATTTAAAACATTACTTTTTTTAGGCGGGGCAGGGGGGAAGTAAGTCTTATTTTTTATTCAACACAATGTTTTTTTCTTTAAATTGTAATTTCAGCCTAGTAGCCTTATAGATTCTTTTTCTTCAAATATCTTCCAGTATTCCAGTCCCAATCTGGAAATATCTGACTGAGGAATTTTAAATTTTTCATTTTGAATATTCAATTATTTTTATTTTTTTAATGTCCCTTTTTAACATCTAAAAATCCTTGCTTAGTAAATTCTTTTATGTGGTCTCCAAATGTATAATACATGGCTAAGCTTCCTTTGGACAGGTAATATCTCTTTGATTGATTAAAACGAAGGAATGCAAAGTATTAAGTAAAACATTAATTGAAATATAAATATTTTAGATTATTTGATTACCATCATAAAAATTATTCACATATGAAATTTAAACAATTTTAGTGCACATATTTTACTAATTTATGAATTTAATCACAGAATTCGTAATGTATTTTTGACACTATGAAAAATAAAAATATTATCTTCCCAGAAAATCAGAAATGTCATTGAGAATTTCAGATATTATGCTGCCTGAGAAGAGGTAAAATCACCTGACATTGTTAAGCATTGACAAAGACAGAAATAACAGCTTGTGCTAATGCAAATTGGCTAGAATTTGTTGATATAGATGAACATGGACAGATGGTTTTCAGTAAGCAGCATCATCATTGGTTTCCTAGTTAACAGAAACGAAGGACTTTATATTTATGATGACATACAAGAAATCATGAAATGAAGCTGTTTGATTTTCTTCTATAACTTTTCTCTATCAAGTAGAGAAATTACTAGTAACGTGACTTTTGGGTACTCACATGGCACATTGTATTGTGAAAGTTGTTTATTTTGACCATGTTATCTTGCTCACAATCATTGTGCACTGTAGTTTTTTACTCTTAGTCTGGTTGCCCTTAGTTTTTAAAAGTCTTAAGTCCGTATCCTTATGGAGAGATGGAAACAGGAGGAGGAGCTGTGTTTCTTAAAGTTGGTGAGGTTAAATAGGGGAAACTAGTATATGCTAGTGTCTTAGAATTGTCTGAGTAGACATGAAATCAAGAATGGCTTTTCAGGGATAAGAAGAGCTTGCTGGAAACAGAGGTCAGTGAGACAGTCAGAACACATTTCCAAAGACAGCAGCAGAAGAAAGAAATATGAAGAACTGGCATAGAAACCCGGAGATATGACCTAGAAGAGAGAAGAGGAAGCAGTGAAACACGAAGATACAATGATAGTTCTGGAAAAGGCTGTTTTACCCTAAACTGACTTTTAAATATTTCCTTGCATGAAAATACCAGATATAGTCATAGCAATTGTAATAGAAAAGATCTGGTAAATATACAATTAACATTCTTTAGTTAATTTTTTAAATTCCAATTTAAGGTAAAAATATCTAGACTCTCACCAAATCAGTAAGAGGTTGCTAATCACAAAATTTCAGAAAGAAAAATAATTTATATGTACTTTCTAATAACTAAATAGAATATCTTTTCTATAAGTTCAGTAGGGTTAGCTCCAAGGGATGACACTATTGTCAACAGGAAAAAAAATTACTGTTAGAATTTTAAATTCATTTTATTATATTGTTATACTCTGAAAGATAATAAACATGCAAATAAAACTCCTAGCTATTGCTTAGACTATAATGTAGGTCCATGTAGGTGATACTCCTTCTCTTGAAGGTAATCATAATAAAATCAACTGATCCTTAACCCACAGAAATGTGAAGGAGAGCATCAGGATGAGATTATATTTTCTTTATAATGACTGTAATCAAGGCATAACTACACTACTGAGTATAACTAAAGTAGTATTAAATTACAGTTTACTTAAGGAGATTCAAGTCCTTAAATGTTTAAAGTATCACTAAAATCTAATGCAGTATTAAAACTCTGATTTTCAACAGAAATTGTTTTTAGAGTATATTAAAAGGATTAAAAATACTAGTTACCCAACTTCAGCCCGCTCTAGTTTTATTTTTCTGAATCAAGAAACTAGTGAACATATAACATCTTTATATATACTATTCCTACAAGAGCATTCTGAATATGCCATATTTAAAATCATTTATCTTCTTATTACCAGTGCACCAAAGAAATTAGAAATTTGAACCACGTCCTCATTTTTTCAAGTAATGAGGCATCTATATTTTATAGTAATTAAATTTAAGATTGCTCTACCATCCATTTCCCAAAACTCTTTCTTTTTGCATTTTTTTCTCTGAAATTCAGAGTAATCTTAGAGATGACTACATCTTTCGTGAGAACAGACTAAGGAGAAAATTTAAGGAGTGATCATTAGAAAATTATATTGTTTCCTTTTGTAAAGTTAGAAGACTTAATTTTTTCAAAATAATTGTTCAAAATCTTGTATTTGAATGTCTTATCAAAACCTTAGACATAAAAACATACATAATTTTTTTTTGGTTTCTAAAAATTAATTTTTGAGTTTCCTTGGTACTTTATCCTATTGATTGACAAAAAAACATGGGTTATATATGACAGGGAATTTGAAGGGTAAACCATAATCCTTACCCTTTCATCCTTTCTTGAAAAGATTATAATGACAGGAGGATGAGAAAAAATGAATATGTTGCATTAACAAGCTGTGTTCAAATCCTGTTTCTGCTGCTGACAATAATTTTGGTGTTTCTCTAGAAGAGAAGATACCTATGGCAGTTTTTATATATGGCCACAAATACTTTGAAAGTTCTCACATCAAGAGGTAGATACCATGCCTCTTCCTGTGAACTCAGACCTGCTTGTGATTGTTTCAACCAATAAAGCATGGCCAAATTAATTTATGTGAATTCAGAGGCTAGGTCATAAAACGCCATATACTACTTACCAGAACACTCACTCTGGGAGCTTTAGCTGTGAGATAGGAAGCTGAACAAGCTTTATGCTTCCATGCTGTGAGGAAGCCCAAGCTACAAGGAGAGGCCATATTTAGACACTCTTGGTCAACAATTTTGAGGTCAGCGTTTGAGTCATCCCAGCCCAGATGCCAAATATGTAAGTGAAGAAGCCTCCAGATGATTCTCTTTCCCAATATTCAACTCATCCCTAGTCATCCAGGACTTTGCAGGGGCCCCAGATATTGCAAATCAAAATAAAGTCACTGCCATGTTCAAATCCTTGATCTACAAAATTTGTAAGCATAATAAAATGGTTGTCGATTTATGCCACTGAGTGTAAACAGTTTATTATGCAATAGTAGATAGAAGAAATAATAGCGATTTAAAATGTTTTCTTCCTCCACAATTTGGCAGACTTGTCATGAAGGGGAAAGAAGGGGAAATGTGGCATTATGCAAATCTGAGTGCCATTTAATAACTGCTCTCTGACAATCAATATGAAAATCATGGATGATATTCCTATATTCTGGGCTTTTATGGAAAATTAAATGAAATAATTAAAGTATTTGACACATGCATGCATTTAAAAATACTATAAAGTTCTTTTGCTTATTATTAAAAACATTTCACTCTTCCTTATTGAAAAAATAGCATATTGCATGAGAGAAGCTCAAACTAACATTAGAAAGAAATTAGAAAGAAATAATTTCTGTTTATGGGAATTAAGGAAAATGTCATTGAGCAGAAGATATTTGTAATGCACTGTATAGACATAATAAAATCCAGTTTTAATTCAGTTTAACAAATACATGAATAAAGCCCTGAGGAAAGAGAATATAGAACATCTTAGAGGTATAGTGTATCTGGGCCATGTAGACCAATAAGGGCAGGTGACTGGAGAGGGAGGCAGAGGCCATATGATAAAAGCATTTAATATAAATTTAAGAATTTTGGAATTTCTCTTAGGGACAATGGAAAACCTTTGGAAAGATGGTGAGCAAGGAAATGACTGTAGATTTTTGTTTTACAATATTAGAGGAATGATCTATATTACTCTCCAGATTAGAAATCTTGGAAATTATCATATCTTTTTTTTTCCTCTTTTGACATTCATCATGTTCTATTATTAAATATGTTTGGGCATTATTCTTCTACAGTTGTACAATAGGCACAGGATATTAGTGTCATGACTCATACTCTTATGCCCCAATTAAGACCTTAAAAAGTATAAAGTCATTTTATTACACACAATTCAACCTTAAGTCACACACCTTAAATGTATCACCGTGTTGTTTACGACTTAAAAAGAAAAGCTTACTAAAAAAGCGAGGTGAAAAAAAAAGTGAGGTAAATCTGTATCCTAAAACTGTGTCCCAAGCGAAGCAGGAAATTCCATAGAAATATATTCAAAAATATTCTGCTCACTTTTGAAAAAAAGTACTATATTGGTTCACACGACAACTACTTTAAAGAAGAAAACATTCAACTATGCGTATGCGATGATACAATTTCTCATACTGCATTTATCACAACATCTGAAAGTCTAGAAGCCTCTTAGTCTTGCTTGCTACCTAGTGGAAGTTTGTATATTGTTCCTTAGCACTATCGTAGACTTCAGTTCACATAAATCTTACTTTTTTGCTTCATAAGAGTTACTTTCAGAACCCTCAAAATAATAAATACCTATCCTATATCCAGAGTCAGGATAGTCCATCTACCTCTTTCTGACTCTTTCCCTAGAACTTACGTATACTCTTGGTATACTGCCTATGAGTACAGTATCCCTTCCTGAAAACAAAACAATAATAACAAACAAATAAACAAACAAAAGCACCCACTTACTTCTCACTCTCCTGACTGTTTCCTGTCTTGTCAATTGATTTTGCTGGTTCTTAGTTCATAAGAGCTTGACAAACTACAGTATAACACTGCTTTCCATGGTGCCTGGTGCTACTTATTTCTTTTTATCCTCTATTTTTCTTATTTTGACATTATCTTTTCTTTTCAGCATACTTACTACCAAAATGCATCAGAATTAGTGCAGAATCTATGATTAAACATAAACATATTGGCTATATGAGTTAAATGAAAGTTAAATACATTCAACATGTATAAATATTAGCATATAGTACAGCATCTAAGGACAAAATCTTACAGGACAACAAGTAAAATACCTACCTTTGATGTGTGAGAACATGTTTTGAAAATTAAACCCTATACCTACATGCAAAAAATAACATTTACAAGAATATTTTCAAGTTGTTTTCTCAGAGAAATGGCTCCTACTATCATGAGAGTTGGATGTCAGAAGCAATTTAATTATCTCATATTTTTGGCCAGAGTTATATCCTTTGCTTAGGGAGTAGAAATTAAGGTTTTAAGTCTGGATATAAATCAGGGAAAAAAGGTCAAGTTAGCAATTTGGGGTTTTACATATAACTAAGAATACTATATTTTTATAAAGTTGTCTTATTTTTTAAATTGGCTTTATATCCAATTAATTTTTGCTGTGTTCTGGGTCATTTTACATTTATTAATAAGTAAAAAAGAATGTTTTCCATATGCTATGGCTTTAGGAGAGACTAATGAGCACTTTGGAATTTTGCTTGAAAGAAAAATATATGCTCCAAAGTAATTTTGCACTTTGTTAAGAATTATGATTGTGAATTCACACCCTATACATTAAAGCAAAATTCATTAAATTCATACATAAATAATTTCATTAATAATATAAAAATATGAATGACTGATCTTATAAGGTGGCAAATAGCAGTAATATGTACATGAAAGTCAAATGATGAAAGTTGCAGAAAACCAAAATAAGTCATGTACTTTTATCTAAGTAGATTCTCTAATCCAGTTATTTAGTTCTTTCTGAACTAAAAGATAATTCTTGATAAAATGAACATAAGAGTTTTATGTTGATCTTTGTACTCTTTAGTTTTCAAAATGGAGCAATGTTTTAAATTAAAAAATGTAGAACATAGAAAAATTTATCTGAATGTCTAGCAGAGAGTTCTCTTGGATAAGGAAATACCTTAAGAAACCAATCTTCTATGGAAGGTAAGACCCGAAGGCATGATTTGGAAGGAGGAAGCAAGCAAACACCCCCACCTTGCCCCCAAATTTCTCTGCATAAAAAATAAATATAGAAATTCCACTTCTGGAATGGCAATGTAGAGAACACTGCGAATCTGTTCCTCCATGAAACTGGTAAAAATTTTGAAACAGCCAGCCATCTAATTTCTTGAAATGGTCATAAAAGCATATAGAAAATGAAGAAACATTTATTCAAGAAAATCTACCAAAATTTAGTAAGAAGAGTGAGAGTCTTATATTTGAATCATGATCCATGTTTACCTGTCCCTCTCTCAGCCTGTCTTAACAAATACTCAAAACACAAGACATGTGCAGTCAAAAAAACAGAACTGGTAAGTCCCAGTCGAGGCATATAATATATTACTGGAGTGAGAAGGCATCAGAATTCTCATCCAACAACCACCCCTGAGACACCCAAGAACACCCGCTAATTGTTCTGTGGTTAAGCTCCTAGCAAGTATGACCAGGATGAAGGAGCTCACGTTTTTCTACCAGCTACACTCATGGGACAGAGACTCTACCTTGAATGTAGCACACTGAGCCTTGATTGCTTTCAATCTGGCTTGTTTTTAAGTCAAAATTTTCATACCAGGAGAAGCAAACTGAGAATACCAGAGACCACGCCTTCACACACAACTTTCCAGTGTCCAGCCACCAGGGCAGGAGTGTCAGAGAGAACCATATTACTGTCTCCAACCCAAGCACCAAAGCTAAGGCTCAGAGGTTTTTATCCAGAAGGAGAGGCAGGCCATACAACACAGAGCTCCAAAACTCTTCCCAAGGGAAGAGTTTGAGGAAGTTCAAGTATAAGAGTATTCTCAAAAACAGTGAAGATATGGTAAAGAGCAAATGAGAAACTGGCACTTCATTAAAGATATAAGTTGAGCCTCAGGCCAGCTAATTTATTAGAGAAAATCAAGGAAAGAGACAACTAGGAAGAGCCTTTCTAGAGTCAGAAAAAATCTCAAACACTGATATCAATAACTATCCTTGCAAAGGAGCCCAAACTTAATGGGATCAGTCTGTGAAGCAATTTAAGACCTTGAGCCCTGTTTGAAATGATAGAAGAGTCACATTAGTGGAGTTTATCATCTGGATATAATCGGGGAAGGAGACCAAGTGAGCCCTGCTAAAACCACTGTCACTCCAGAGTGACTATGCACATGCCCAAACTGCAACTCTGAGAGCAATTATCAGAGATTTCATACTACAGAGGAAATATACGTCAATAAAATAACCCAACCAGTTAATAAACAAACAAACAACAATAACAAGCTCCAGCACAGTGCAGGAAGGCCCAATACCTTGATTTGCTACAATATCAAAAATGTCCAGTTTCCATCAATACTGTGACATGCAAATAAGCAGGAAAGTATGAATCATATACAAGAAGGAAAAAAAAGTAGGCAACAGAAACTTACTATGAGAGAAATCAAATGTTGAATTTAACAAAGAATTTGAAGTAACATATGTTCAGGAACTAAAGAAAACATGTTTAAAGAAGGAAAGGTGGTACGGTGGCAATTCCTCATCAAAAAGAAAATATCGATAAAGAGAAATTATAAAAAGAAAACTAAGTGGAAATTCTGAAGTGGAAAAGTACAATAAATGAAGTGAAAATTTTATTAAAGACTCTCAGTAATAGATTTGAACTGCCAGAAGAAGGAATTAGCCTACTTTCAACCTGCTCAGAACACTTACATTAGCCTACGGGTGGACAAAATCATCTAATACAATGGATATACTGTGGAATATCAGTTGTTTTCCCTGGTGATCCTGTGGCTGACTAGAAGCTGTGGCTTAATGCCTCTGCCCAGCATCATGAGAAAGTATTGTACCACATATTGCTAGCCAAGGAAGAGATCAAAATTCAAAATTTGAAGTACTGTTTCTACAGACTGTGTATCACTTTCATACCATGGTAAAATCAAATAATTTAAGTTGAACTATCATAAGTCAAGGATCATCTATACTAATATTAAACAAAATAGATTTTTAAAGAAAAAAGGTACAAAGAGGAGTATTTTAGAATATTCCATCAGGATGATCTAACAATTATAAACCTATGTACCTGATGACTGGACACCAAAATATCTGAAGTGAAAACTTCCAGAAATGAAGAAAGAAATAAATCAGTAATATTTTTTGAGACTTAAATACCCCACTTTCAAGAAAGTTTAGAATAACAAGTCAGAATATCAACAAAAAAAATAGAAGATTTGAGCAACTCTATAAACCGACTAGACCTAACAAAAATTTGTAGAAGATTCAATATAATAACAATACAATATGCATTCTTCTCAAGTGCATGTGAATCATTCTCTGGGAATATCATATTGTAACCTATAGATTATTCTTGAGCCTTACAATTTAATATTATTGACCCCATTAGATTTTGGACTTATCTGGGACCTGTCACTCCTTTCTTCTTTTCTATCTCTCTTTTGGGATGGGAATGTCTACCTTACACCTATCCCGACAATGTATTTTGGAAGCACATTTGTTTGGTTTCACAGGTTCACAGCAAAAGAGGCATTTTGCCTAAGGAAGAATCATACTTCGAGTCTCATCCATGTCTGATTTAGATGACTCTTAGATGAGACTTTAGTCTTTTGAGTTGATGCTTAACCCAAAGTTAAGACTTTGGGTCTATTCAGATGAAATTAATGTATCTTGCATGTGAGAAGGACAATACTATGGTCTAAATGTTTGTTTCACATCCCCCAATTAATATTCATATTTTGAAATCCTAACTTCCAAAGGTGATGGTATTAGTAGACGGGGCCTTTGGAAGGTAATTAGGTCAGGGGAGTGGAGTCCTCCTGAATGGGACAGGGAAAAGAGATTCCAAAGAGCTCCCTAGCTCTTTTCATCATTTGAAGATATAATAATAAATCTGTAACTAGCTACCTGATTTCAGACTTCCCCCTGACCATGCTAGCTACCTGATCTCAGACTTCCAGCATTGTTTATAAGCTACCCAGTCTATGGTATTTTGTTGTAGAAGCCATAATGGACTGACAGACATGAATTTTGGGGGGGGCCAGTGATAGCATGCTATATACTGAATGTTTATGTTCCTCCCAAATTTGTATGTTGAAATCTAATCCCCAGTTTGATGATATTTGGAGGTGGGACCTTTGGGACATGATTAGGTCATGAGGGAGGAGCCCTCATGAATGGGATTAATTTCTTTACAAAAGAGACCCCCCCGAAAGATCCTTTGCTCCTTCTGCCATGTGAGGATTCAATGAAAAGACAGCCTTCTATGAACAAGAAAGCAGACCTTCATTAGACACTGAATCTGTGTTGTTTATAAGCCACCCAGTTTATTAAATTTTTGTTAAAGCAACTCAAATGAACTAAGAAACCTTAAGATCAGGAACAAGAAGTTATATCTACTCTTGCCACTACTATTTAAAATTGTATTAGAAGTTTTAGTCGGGACAACTAGGTAAGAAAATGAAATAAAATATATCCAAATTGTAAGGGAAGAAGTAAATAATACATTTATTTACAGATGACATGATCTCATTTGTAGATAATCCTAAGAAAGTAACTAAAAACTATTATTAGAACTTAAAAATGAGATCAACTAGTTTGCAAGATACAGAATCAACATATAAAAATCAATTGTATTTCTATATACTTTTAATGAATAATCTGAAAATGAAATTAAGGAAACATTCCCATGTATAATAGTATCAAAAAGAATAAAATGGTTATGAATAAATTAGGAAAAAGTATAAAACTTATACTCTGAAAACTAAAAATATTGAGAAAAATTAAGGAAGATCTAAATAAGTAGAAAGAAATCCCATAATTATAGATAAGACTATTTAATATGGTTAATATGGCAATACTCCCCTAAGCAATCTACTGATTCAATTCAATTTCTATCAGAATCCTAGAATACTTTTTTTTTTTTTGGTAAAAATTGACAAACCAATTCTAAAATTCATTTGAAAACTCAAGGGAGTTTTGAAGGACTCATACTTTCTAATTTCAAAACTTACTACAAAGGAACAGTAATCAAAACTATGTGGTACTGGCATAAAACCAATAAATGGAATTGCAAGTTCACAAATATGTGCCTATATTTAAGGTGAATTGATTTTTGAGACAATCAAATGGAGAAAGGATAGTATTTTCAACAAATGGCAAAACGACACCACTTCCACATGCAAAAACATGAAGTTTAACCCCTACTTCACACAATATACAAAATTAACTCAAAATGGATCAAATACTTTTAGTAGAAAACATAGGTATAAAATTTTTATAAACTTGGATTTGATAAATTTAAACCATGTAATCCCTACAGGGACACTCATCTAGGACCTATCTCATAGCCACAATAAAACCTTGCCCTCCCTGAACTCTCAAGTCATTTTCAGACTTACTTGGTAGCCTTCCCTCGCCTCCCCAGAAAGCCTTGTCATATGATAAATAAACATTTTCATACTTTCTTGGGGAGTGTGCGTGTATGTGATTATCAGTCTTGATAATTTGGGGTGGTGAATTATTTCTATAATGACCACAACAGTGAGTTTTGGGGGGAAATAGATTAATAAGTGAGAAGAAGCAAATAGATGATGCTTTTTGAGTTAAAATGAGGAAAAGAAAAAAATTATAATCTTGAGTGTTGAGATGAAATTACACACAGTAACCTAATTCAGAAAGTGAACATAAAAATATAAGCACATAAGGATCTACAGAAATTCTGAAATGGGTGTTTGACCTCCTAAACAGGGGAATAAACACAGTTTTATTTAAACATTGGGTAAGATAAGCCTAAGTGACAATTACCTTATCTCAGTTTAAGTTGGATGGTAATCCGTAATCCCAAAAGATATACATACATATTTTTTCTACCACCATGCTTAATATGAATACCTTTATTTCTTGTATGCAATGCTTAAAGTCATTTTTAAGAATCTCATCAATCCAAGATTGACACAAGATACCTGAAATTTTAAAATCTTCCCTTAACTAGATTTAAATGTGAAAGACGCATTGAAAGTATAATTAGATATTTCAAATTCCATTTAGATATTTTCAAAACATTCTAAAATATTCAAATTATGTTTTAAATTAATGAAACTTTAATGTAATTAATTCAATATGAGGTAGAACAAAAGTTAGTGAAAGAAAGTAAGAAAGAAAGAAAGAAGGAAAGAAAGAAAGAGAAAGAAAGAGAGAGAGAGAAAGAGAGAGAAAGAAAGAAAAGAAAGAAAGAAAGAAAGAAAGAAAGAAAAAAGAAAGAAAGAAAGAAAGAAAGAAAGAAAGAAAAAGAAAAGAAAGAAAAGAAAAAGAATCAGAGAGAAAGAAAAGAAAAGGAAGGAGGGAAGGAAGGAAGAAAAAGAAAAAGGAATAAAAGGATAAAAGTCTGGAGGGAGGTATTGAGAAATTGATGAAGGAAAGGAAGGGGACGGGGGAAGGAGTAGAAGGAACAAAATCATGAAAGCAATTAATTGAACGAATGTGAAAATACATCTGCTTCTTTCAGAGAGCAAGCCCTTTAAAATGACTAATTAGCATGGAATGCCGCAGGCTATTGCATAACTATTGATTTAATGAATGCAGTTGATTGTATTTTTTCAAAAGTTAAAATTGCTGGAATTATCTGAAGTTTAAAAGCATAAAGTTCATTTTCTTGCCCTTGGGCAGAAATATACCAATCACTCAGAAACTGGATAATTTATCTCATTATTTAAATGTCCAGAGAAGGAAATCATGCAGCTTCCTCCCAAAACACGTGTTAGGCTCACAAAGAACACTTTCTCTGAAGTACAACTTTTATTTACTCATACAAATAGCTCATTAAGTGATATTGAAAAGATGAAGGTATGCTATTTTTAAAGATATGCCTAAAAGGGTGAACTGCGGGGGAGACTGGGCTGGGTGGTGGTAAAGAATTCTTTAAACTATAAATTTTAACTGAAAAAAATGACTGGTATTATAAGTGAAGTACTGTTATGGTGTAATGTTCTGTAATGTAATGTATGTTATGTAACTTATATGTATGTTACATGATGCACTGTTATAGTATACTGTTATAAAAGGAAATATGGTTTTCAAAGGGAATAAGTGTAATGTTTATTCCCTTGACTAAATCCAAGCAAAACTACTTAATGAGATAATAAAAAGTAAATTATATAAATGTCTACCTCCCTCTGCTGCACACCTGAAACTAATATAATATCCAATGTCAACTGTAATTGAAAAAAAAATTTTAAATAAAAGAAAAAATAATAATAAATAAAAAGTATATAGACATATTAAGAAAAAATCCACATTTTTACAAATTTTTAATTCTTACCGACAGTATTTATAAAGATCCTTGGATGATTTACCTATACAAATATACACATATAAAACTTAAGTATGACCAAACAACTACTTTAATTATTCAGATAAATGGTATAGTAAATTTAGATTTATGTTTTTATTAGCATGTGGACATCATCACATCCAGTTAGAGAAAAAAGTAAAGAAAGAGTATGGAATCATGATAGATACAAGGAAATACTAACAGTACATAGTCTTATGTACCAAATTTGAACTGCTAATTTTATTGAGAGAAAGCTTTATTCATCCTAACTTATAACAAATGAGAATTCTGTTTCATCATTAAAAACAGACCTGTAAAACATGTTTCTGCTTTACTTTTCAGCTTGTCAACCTTACCATTTCTATGAATAAAGGTCTTAATTTAATGACAGTTTGAATTTTGGCCTCTTTCACATAATATTTTAAGCAAATTAGTATTGCAATAAATTTTCATTTGAAAACTTCTTCAATTGCTTTGAGTCAAATAGTTGTTTTGCCATTCCATTAAACCTTTTAGTTCAAGCTATAGCTTTAAAATTCAATAGAGATGCTCAGATACAGATATTTATTGACTAAGTAATATAGTTCCTTCCAAAGATTTCTCCTTTTCACTAAACAATTTAAAAAGTGAATTTCTAGGATCCCAGTTTCCTGGACTATATAGAACGGAAACAGAATTACTATTTAGAGCCATAGTCTTATAGAGTCATAATCACCTGCATAATTGTGTCACAGTACAAGTCTCTCCTTACCAGTTTTTATTTCAACAAAAATAAGCTATTGAAAATAAGTGTTTGCAATTAACTTCAGAGTTTTTTATAATCAGATGAATTCTCATATTAATCATTGACATTCAAATGTACTTTTGAATGTTTAGTAATTATGTAGAGAGTATATATTTACCTGGTTGAAAACAATTACAGATTTTATTAAGACAAACATATTTCTTCTTTAGCATTTCAGATGTAAGAATCTTGCATGTCTTCATTTTTCTGAATAAAATCGAATCCTTTGCATTTTTCTGGAATCGTCAGTAATACACCTCTAGTGTTTACTAAAGCATTCACCTATTTTATAAAAACTTTAACCAAGACTATGAGGACCTAAACTTTCCTGTGATTCTACTCTTATCCAATCCGTGGTTGTTTTTGCAGTATTTTAAATAACAGATGGTCACCATGACCAATTCCTTGTATCTATTTGCTGTCTTATCTCAGAGATAATATTAAATTTAAAAAAATTGATATTTTTATTAAATTAACCATCTTACCTAAGACATGATTTATCCAAAGAGGTAAAGCCTTCATTCCTTTCACTATACTCCTTTAAAAACATTCACAGACTGGTCAATAATCAATCAAATGTATTTATTTATCATTAAAATGATAGTCATGATGTAGTATGAAAAGGAAAATGTACAAAGATTGCCTACTTGTAGAAAATATGATCATATAAATATAAACACAAAAGAATCAATACCCAAATTATTAGGCTTTTTAAAATATTCATAAAAACCAAAGTAGCTAGATCTTAATAAACTCAAGTACTTATAATTAAGTAAAATTTATCTTAAAAGTTCACTGGATTATTCTTGAATCTGTGCTACTGTTGGTCTAAATTTTATTTTTTTTATATATTTTGTAGTCATATATAAAAAGAAAAAGTACTTTACATAATACTAAACTTAACTTTAAGACACAGAACATTGTGATAAAAATGATAAGTTATAGTGTATACTTGGCTGGTCTCATAAGAGAACTCAGGCAGTCGTGAAGGTTGTGGCTGATGGCAAACAACATGGCCTGCTAAAGAATACTGGCTTAGCATTGCTGGATATTCAGAATTTTTCAAGAGAAGGCAGTTATCAAAAGGTTTTATGAGATAAATCCAAATGTTTAAGAAGTGTTATCTATTTCAAAATCAAATACATAAATAAATAATAAAAGCAATTAGTGGGGAAAAAAGCCTATATGTATTATTTAAGTTACAGGTGATTAATTTGTGACTTCCAGATCTTCAAAATCAAAATCTCTTTGGGGTTGTCTTCAAATCACCAGACATTTTCCTTCCTTTTTTCATGTCCTGAGACATGAGAAATAGGTCAATTCTTCCCTAAGGCCAAGTGTCTCAGAATTGATACAAATTTCTGACTGTTGAGAATAGGATATTGTATAGGGCTGTAGAAAGTCATCTTTATTTGTTCTTGATGAGCACATAGCTTTACAATGAAAGAATATTAATTAATTTTAATAATTTTTTTGTCTTTCAGTATGAAGAAGTTGCTACTTACTTAAACCTTTTTTCCTTGCTTATATGTCCTTTATGAATTGATAGAACCTCAGAATTTGGGCTTATAGGAAGACTATTAGAGAGGGATGACTGAAATGGAATGCTACAAATGGAAAAAGCTTCTTTGATACCCACAGAGTAATACTGAGTCTCTAGATACCCAAGTGCCAAGTTACAGAAAGAGGAATGAGGATTCCTAACAGGAAGTTGAGATTAACAGCATAATTTTTTTTTATTTGGAAGATTTTTATCTATTCATTTAAGGTATTAATATATGTAGTTTTACACTTATCATACTGCTATTTGCTTTCTATTCTTTTACTTTTATTTTTCTTTTCTTGCTGCCTTTTGGATTAATCAAATATTTTTACCAATCCATTTTCTCTTCTATTATTAATTATGAATTATTTTATTATTAATTTAGCAATTATCTTATATATTATTATATGTTCCTATTACTAATTGCAGTATTAAATTATTACTTTAACACTCTCTGATAATGTTAGAATATTGAAACATTTCAATTCCATTTACCCCCTTTCTTCTTTTACTTTTCATCTTTATACATCTTTTTCTATAAACTTATGTGTATTTAACATGATGATTATTCACCTAAAATTTTTTCACATTAACAGAATTTGAATTGTTGTACCATGCTTTAAATGAAAATTTTAATGTCATTTTCACCTAAAAACATTATAAAATATAATATTTATTATTCCAGTTTCAGGCAAAAAAAAATCACCAGTTCTCTCATAGCATTTCTAGACAAAAAATATCACATTGAAAAAATATTTGAAATACATTCCATGTTTGCATAAACCAAAATTAAGATAAAAAGTAAATATTTTCCTATGACTCTTCAGTCTGTTGTACTCATAACCTATTTTCATGTTTCAAAAAATTCATGTGGTAATCTTGATTTTACCCTAGAAGTATTTTTCTATGCTATATTTACAGATTTAACTGCAATTTTAAAGCAAGATACCATGAGCTCCCAATAGAACACAGAAAGAGTGAAATGAATATTTGAGAGTTTAAAGGAAATCATGGGTGGTTTTACTGCTGGAAGAAGCAGACAACGATGTGTAATATTAAAATAATGAGTTAAGCATTATCAGATTTTTCTGAAAGCAAAGAAAATAATTATGTACTTCTGATTCTGATATTGAAAACCTGATTGAATGCTGGTACTTATACTCTCCACAACATTCAAAAGGATGACTCATTCACGCCAATGTTTTGGGGTCAGGGTTCTCCAGAGAAACATAACCAAATAGAATATATAATGAGAAATTGGTTCATTCTATTATGGAGACTGACAAGCCCCAAATCTGTAGCATTACTGTTCTAGTTCCTATCCAAAGGCCAGCAGGCTGTTTTAGAATCAGGAGGAAGCAATGACCAGTTGGAAAGCTATCAGGCAAGAGAATTCTCTCATCCTTGAGGGGAGAGTCAAACTTTTATTCTATTCTGGCCTTAAAATGATTGGATGAAACTCAGCCATACATATCATAGAGGCCACTGTGCTTTACTCAATCAATTAAAATGTTCTCTTCCAAAAACACTCTCACAGAAACACCCAAATGTTTATATTCATGTTTTTATTGAATTTGAGTTAGCAACTACTACCTTTTCAAATATTCTTTGCCCCTATCTTCCACATTGGGAATTTCAAAATATTCGTATTTATCAACTTGATGGTGTCCCACCAGTAACTTAGGCTCTGTTCACATTTCTTCAATCTTTTTCTTTTTTTTTCTTTAGACTTGATAAATTATTACTTTACCATTGTTCCATTTTTATGTTCACTGATACTTTCCTCTGTTCAAATCTGGATTTGGATATCTTTATTAAATTTTTTATTTCTATTGTACTTTCAGCTCCAGATTTTTAAAAATCTTTTCTCTTTGATTATTAATGTTTCCATTTTATTCATACATGGTTTCCTTGATTTTTTCCACATCTTTCTTTAGCTCTTTGAATATCTTTAAGATAGTTATTTTAAAGTCTTTGTCTAGTAGATCTACTACCATCAGGTCTTATCTAGGAACAGTTTCTATTATTTTTTTTTTTTTAAATGGGCTATGCTTTCTTGTTTCTTATATATATTGTTATGTTTTGGTTGAAAACTGGACATTTGAATTAAATCATGTGGCAATCAAAGTTTCTCCCTTCCCTAGGGTTTGCTGGGTTTTTGTTGTTTTGCCTTTTTGATGATTGCAGGCTGTCTCTGTACTGAAGATCAGTCTGAGGCATAATCTTAAGGTCTTTTCAGGTTTTCTGTGAGCCTGCACCTTCCTCTGGGCATGTATGATTTGTGTCTATTTTCCCCTTAGTATACTATTGCTTTTTAATGCCCTAGTCTTCGATATCTAACTACCAAGAGGGGAAAATAAGAAAAATTGAGGGAATGCAACAAAAGGTGCCAGGCCTTTAAATGCTCTTAAAGCCATTTCAGCCATAGAAGGAGGGGCTTAAAACATGGATGGAGGTGTAACAAGCATGACTGACCATGTCTGTGTCTGTACCTCTGTGATCAGAAGCAGCAATCAGAGATCACAGCATATACCCCAAATATTTGGAGGACAGGGTCCTTTTTGCCCACTTTGGCTTCTGCAAACTTTGTGCAAACTTCTCCAGGAACGTGTGCACAGGTGGCTGCCATAGGGCTGAAGGGTGAGGGATGGGTTGTTGCGATTGTTCTGAAATCTGAAATTTATGAAAATTAACCACAATTTACCATCCAACCTTGACCTGGAAGTTGTAAGCCTTCAGTAGTCTCCAGAGTTTCAAAATAGACAGATTATGCCAGTGCAATTGTTGTCTAGGTAGGGAGACAGATTTCTGGAATTTTCTCATCAAGAGAGTTATATTTTAATGCATTAATATTATTGCTTTGTTTATTAAATATACATTTTATTTACCTATGTAGCTACATCTGTGTCATTCTTCATTTCTTTCTTACAGTAAATTTTCTGTTTGTGTGAGAATTTATTTACTGTGTAATTACTTTTAAGACTGCTTTCATTGGGTATGGAATTGTAGTTTAATAATTATTATATTTCAGCACTTTGAGTATATCATTCCATTGTCCATAGCTTCTATTATTTCTACTAAGAAGTCAGATAGTTATCTTATTGTTGCTATTTTTATGTTTTTCCTTCTTCCTTTCTTTTGCCCTCTCTTCTTCCTCCACCCCAACCTCTACCTCCTTTGCCTCCTCCCCTCATTTTCAATTTACAGAACATCCTGAATCTGCTTGTTACTGTCTTTCAACATACAGTTACTTGTATGTTCGAATTTCTGTGTCCTACAAGTGTGTGACACAGTTTTGTGTATTTTTCATTGACCTCTCTGTGCTTCAATTTATATAATTGATATTGATGTATCTTCTAGTTAGTTATTTGTGATTTTAGTGGTGTCTATTTTGCTATGAAACCTATTATTAGATTGTTCATTACAAATATATAATTTTTCATTTTCAGTGCTTGTATATAAATTTTTCTTACACATTCTAATTCTATGGCAAAATAGTCATTTTCCAACTGTTTTTCTATCTTTTTGTTTATTGTGTTGAATATACCAATCATAGATTATGTAAAGACATTCTCACCAATTTCTAAACTCTGGATAATCTTTGGAAATATTTTTCTTTGGGGCCTGACTTTGTCATAGTTTTTGGTCATGTTGTCTAATAGATTTTTTTTATTGAATAGAGTATATTTTATATAAAAATTATAAAGGTACCAAATGATGTTACATTCTTCCAGAGAGAATGTAATTTTCCCTCTACTAGTGTGGTAAAGTGGTTGTTGCTGTCTTTTACTAGTTAGGGACTGTGCTTACTCTCAGCTAGGTTGCTGCATTGGTAAAGCTTACTTTACCTCTGGGTTTCCCTTAGCTCTTAAGTGTTCACAAATGAGAGTCCTGAGTGTTTTTCATGGTCCTTCTAGTTTTTGTTTCAGAAAAATGCAAATAACTGTGTTTTGCATATCAATGTTTTCTCACTTAAGAATTTAGCTTCCTGCTCAAGTTGTGCAGCCCAAAATTTCAGCAGATATCTTAGGGGGAAAGAACAAAAGACTGTTAGGCCGATAGGTAGATATGATGATGGAAGAACGAAGGCCCAACCCAGAGGGCCTCTCGAAACACCCATTTTATGATTAAAGGTTACCATTACATCCTGAAATAAAAGAAAGTAAAAACCACAAAACTAACTGCTGGTTTATTCTGGCCACAAATACCTGTGCAGTTAGTACATATACTGACCTTCCTTAACCTTAGCCTCATTACACCATCATTATAATATCATACATATGCCTGGAAGTTCATGAATCTAATCATACCAGACTGAATTCTGTGTAACCGCATGCACATTAGACAAAAGATTGTATAATAACCAAATGTCAATCAAATGACCTCATGTGCCAATCATCTAACAGAACCCCTGTAATCACCCATCAAAGACCCATATAAGGTTTATTTTGTGAATTCTATGGGGCTGTGGCCATCTCTGGTGTAGCCTGTTTCTATCTTGAAACGTACTTTACTAAATCTTACTTTTCCTAAATTTTGCTGATCTGTAATTCTTTACTGAGTCAGCAGAAAGAATTGAGGCCCCCTCAGCACCATTGGGTCAATGATGGATTGGGATTGCCCCCAGTGGTAACAGGACTATATACTTACTGCCCATGCCATGTGTCCCTCAAAAGTTCTGCTGGTTTTTCTGTCCCTAGAAGTGTCATCTTGGGTTTTTTGACTCTTGTCCTTGTCTAGTATTTGAATTATTTCCAGGGCAATATCACTTGCTGAGTTCAGATTACCACTCCATGGCTCACACTACTGTAGTTTTTGCTCATTCTTGCTTTTTCTTCTCTCAAAAAAGATCATTTCTCTAATTTATCTGGCTTTTTAAGTAGACTTCAATAGAAGTGCTGAGATGCTAATAGCTTCTACATCTTACTTGGAAGCAAAACTGTATATTAGAGATTTCTAACATATATATTAAGAATACATTATATGTGTTATGTGTGTATATAAAAATGATAAATATATATCCTAATGATAAAACTTTATGAGTGATACAGTCACATCATTTACTCAGAAGGTAGTAGTATGGAGCTGTTCAGGGCTCTTTTGCCATCAGACAACTAAATTGGAGAATTCGACTTATTCTTTTAAGGTACACATGGTGTATATTATTAACTTTTACAGTCTGGTTCCAGAAACATGTGCTATAACTTTGAAGCTCAAAGTGGTCAAGTACTTATTTACAGTGAAGCCAGAAGTGGAATAGAAATACTTTATATATTTCTCCAAATAAACCGAGTACAAGTTTAAAATGCATGGGGATAAAATGCATTACAAATTTCCATGAAATAAAATTTTAATGGATTTTTTTCTTTCATGGCATAATGAATGAAAAATAATTTAGTTCAATCATGTTTAAATATGGAAAATTTTCAGGAGGCATGAAGTATAAATTAAAAACAACATTAGAAAAGTAGATTAGCTCTTTTTGCAATGAATTCATTTTTAATATTTTTACACTTATTTTCTTGCATGAACTTATATTTTAAAATTTAGCAAATACAATCAGCACTTCATGAAAAAAATCCATAATTAGAAAAAATATTTGGAAAAAACTGATACTAATTTCTAAGATTGCCATTTTAAGCATGATTAGCATATATTTTAACTACCTTCTGTTGTGTGAAACCAATGATGATACTAGATTTTATTGTGAAAATGTTCTATTTAAAACCTCAAAACTTTTCACACATTTCATTTATTAAAGCATTTTTATTTTAGACAAAAAATTGATTTACATTTTCTCTTATTAAAAAAATCCACAGAGTGATGAGGTAAATTGAATTTTGTCATATTGTAATGCTTTTAAGTAGAAAGCATTGTTCATTTATGCCTCTTTACCTAATCCCAAAGAATTATATTTACCTACCTTTTAAATACCATGCAGACTTAACTGAAGATTACTGAGAATCAGTTTCAACTCATACCGTCCAATAAATTGGAAAACAGCTAGGAATTACTTTTTTATCCCAATATACATTAATCACATTTTGAAGAGTGTAGTCCATTCCCCTGCTACATTAAGCATAATAAAATTTAACTTAATATGTGAACATTAAAGATATTATATATTTGAGATCATAAAACATATTACTATAAATATAGATAACACTTATCGAGTGCTTGTTATATGCCTGGGAATGTCACGTGCTATTCAAATTTCATTTTGCATTTAGAGGAACTAAAAGAAATTATATATAAGCAAGTCGATCTACTTCACAGATCTAGTAAGTGATAGAACTAAGATTTGGACCTGGCCATCTGAGTTTAGCAGCCTTATGCCTACTCACTATGATAGGACTTAATCTGTAACTCATCTTCTTTCAAAATATGAACTCTTGAGTAAAAGACTTAGGAAATGAGTGTGCGATGATACCTCATTTCTGTTTTAATTTAATTGGTATGTCCCTGATATGAAATATCTTTTCATGTGCTTGTTTTTCATGTGTATATCTTCTTTGGTGGGTCTTCTGTTAAAATCTTTGTCTCATTTTTTAATCAAGTTGTTTTCTTATTGTTGGTTTTTACACATTTAAATTTTAATTAATAATTGATCACAATCTTTATTATGTATATCCAATGCATCAAGAGAAAAAAAATTCTAATTCCATTGTCTTTATAATTACTTTACCCACATATTTATAATGCCTAATACACTGTACTTGCTAATACAATTTCTTTTACAAGTATACATTCTAGTTAATGACTATGAATATTTTAACGATTCTTCTGTTATCTCTGCCCACTGTTATGGGCATCATTGCCAGCCAGCTAGAAGACAATTCAGTTGTAAAAATCCATTTTTACTGGCTTTTGGGAATTCTTTCTAGTTGTGTGGATACAGTTCTCCAATGACTGCCTTTGTGTTGGACTATATTATTTAGTATGCTTATATAGAAAAGAGCTATGGAAGATAGAGATAGTGTCTCTCTCTGGAGCAAAGGGGAGGTTTGTTTACTGTCCAATATAATAAAGATAATGTCTTCCTCTGACAAAGATTAGGCAGGTTAACTGTTCGTTATAAGTTTTGGGTATCCTAAGCTTGGGTCTCCTTTCCTATAATGCACTCCACTGTGAATGCAGTATATCATCTGACATTCACTCTGTAGCCTTGTGAGAATGGAGCTGAATGAGCACAAATGTTAATTTGGCTACTGTTATTTCTCTAAGTAATAAACTTCCCTTTGTATCTGTCCTAATAATCTTATCTTCTGCCAACACCCATGAAACTTTGGGAGACTAAATTGTTGGTTTGCACGTGCAATAAAAATCACAGAATCTGTACAGTTCTTCACTCTGGAACCAAATGAAGTTCAGGTTCCTAGGAAAACAGACTCTGATATAGAGATGCATGCAGGGATTTTTTTTGGGAAATAAAAATTGGGAAAATCCTCCCAGCATCAGAATTATGGAGAGGGGTAGGAAGTATAATTGGTCAGAGGGAGAATTTGGATGTGTTGCAGTCACAACAAGGCAGGTTTGCCTGCCATGCATACTTTTCCCATTTAGAGAAAAGGGGCTAGGACTTCCTACTCATATACAGACATACCTGGCTTCACTTATTGAACTTCACTTTATTATGCCTCACAGATGTTGTATTATGCCTCACAGATGTTTACAAATTGAAGGCACGACCTTCCATCAGCAAAAAGAGTACTACTCATTTTATTAAGGTGGTCTGGAACCGAACTGGCAATATCTCTGAGATATGCCTGTATTGACTATTCATCTGATACGGGTTGCTCCAGCAGGGTGTTATGATCTTAAGCAATGTGGTTCTCTTCATCTGATAGTAATTCCCACCACCAGAGAGGGCAGACTGCTGACCTGCTGGAGGAATATGTCATTCAGTCCTATAGGAGATGCTGGATGGTGCAGTACAGCTCCTGGTATAAGAGAAAATCCAGGAAAAATATAAATTGCTCCATTCAGAACTCTGACATTATTGAGCTTCTGAATTCTTCAATCCACAAGTCTTTTTTTAATGCTAAATTTTCTTGAGTATTGTTATCTGTAATCTCTACACTGAATACATCTGCTTAAAAATTTCCCATGTTATTTTATTTTAAATCTCAAGTATTTTAAATTTTATTTAAATCTCAATAAATACCGTTGTGTTTAACATCTTGTGGATTACTGCCTTATGACACATGCATCCTGTCTCTTATTTACATTCAATATACTTACTCCTCCTTCTTATGTATTAGATTTCAGATTAAATGCCACTTTCTCACAGATATAAAGTGACCCCTTCTCCATTATTTTCTAACAATAAACTCTCTTCTTTAGCTTCATAGTCCCTGCAATAATTTAGAATCATAGACTTATTTGATTACCTGTTTATTTTCTGAATTCCCTAATAGAATGTGATTTTCAGAAAGGCAGAGACTAAACTCAGTTTTTTTCACTTCTATGATGATAATCATGAGAGCTGTCACCCAAATATTCCCAGCTCTCTGCCTTCTAGGCTCACAGTGATATTACATTTGTGGTTGCTGTGGCCACGTGATGAATTATAACCAATGCCCTGAGAGTAGAGGTGATGTGTGCCACTTATGACTAAGCACTTAATTGCCAGTGTGAGACTCTGTATAGCACTTTTTTCCCTCTGGCACCACAATGGGCACCGTTTGAGATGAAGGCTGCTCTGTCACTGTCAGCCTGATTTCCTGCAATACTATGCACATTTGTCCCCCTCTGGCTACTTTTGATGGACATGCAGCTGGAGTAAGCAATAAACTAGTGTTTTAAACCACTGAGATTGTTTGGTTGTTTGATAACAGAGCATAAACTAAACTATTCTGGATGATGTACTGCCTGGTACCACACTAAGCCCAGAGCCTTGCGTATAGTATAAACTAAATAATTTTTGAAGAATGAATAATGTGATGTTTATTTAGCAGTGTATTTTGGGGGGATGCGGAAATCTGCCTCATTTCTCATCATTTGTCTCAGCATGGATATTACAGAACCAAAGAACACCCAAAAATGCAACATAAGAAAAAAAGTAACTAATATTTGTTTACAAAGAGATCATCTTCTATGACAACGGAAGAACTAGTTGGAGTACAAAACTACTTCATTGATTAAAACATTGAAGGATTAGAAAGAACGAAATGTTTTCAGCATTTGTTATGCCTAAAATTAAAATAAATAAATAAATAAATAAATAACCTATATGTTTTACTTCAGGCAGAGAGATTCTTTTTGGTTCAGCCTCCTAATGAATAAAAATCCACTAAAGAAATAGCTTGAGTTGATTAGAGGAGAGAGTTCACCAGCACTGTGCCAAGAACTATGATATAGTCTTTTTATTGTAATTTGAGTATCTAGAATGTTTCAAGAAAAATGTGTTCACTTTGGGCCAACATGCTTCTTTTTTTCTACCACCTGACAGGTTTGTAAAATTCATATACAACTGTGCTTCTGCTTTAGTAATCTTCGCAGTGCTATAATTCTGTGATTGTGCTGAAACTACATATTTATCCCTACTTGTTTTTTCCTCATGGTCAAGTTGACTCCTAACATTTATGAACTTCTCATGGTAAATCAGAGCTATTTATTTTCTTTCAATGAAATTTTCAAATAGTTATCACATCTTGTTAATATGGAAAGATCTATATAAATTTTAAATTGCTTTATTTAAATTAGTTACAAGTTTTGTTTGGTTTTTTCCTTTATTAATGAATAGGTGTTGTTTCACTCAGTTGCTTTGGTCATGTTGTAAAATGCATAGAAACAGATATTTCTAAGACTCCCCAAAATTACAAGTCTTTTTCATGTTTCCAGACTTTAGTCCAGCAACTCTATGCCTCCCTGCCAGCCTGCTCTCCCTCCCTCCTTCCCTCCTTCTTTCCTTCCTTCCTTCCTCCCATGGACCCTCCCCTCTCCTCCCTTTCCCTCCCCTCCTTTCCTCTTCCTATCTCTTTCTTTTTAAACCATAAATCTAAATCCAAATACTTCTTTTTGTCATCTTGGTGCAGGATCCGTGATGATGACAGGATTAGATAAGATGACTTGGCTTCCATTGCTTTTTACTTCTTTTTCTTTCTAAATATTCAGATTTAGCTCTTTTCAATGTGATACGAATTTTCTTTCATAATGAATCCTCATTTTGTTAAACTTTTCCAAAAATTGAATCAGAGGTGTGAGGCAGGCAGCTTTGTTGATTTGGTACAATCAGCCTCAAGTATGGTGATGTCCTTGAGTGCGCTGATCAACATTCCATGTAACAGAGGCCATAAGTATCATAGACTCTGCTTAATAATATAGCAGATTTAATAATATAGTTAACATTTATAACCCATTGTTTTAAAATATATTTAAACTCAATAATATTTACACTCAATATTACTATATGTATACAAAGATATCACCACTTTATGCTTATATCCACTAGCAGATTGGAAAAAGATTTTATTATGAAAATTAGGGAAAATTTATAACTAAAGAATGAGAAGTAAAATTTACTCTGCAGTCTTATTGCAGAAACAGATTTGTCAGGATATAAATACTTTTACTTCTATTGAAGTTTTCATGATTTAATGAAAATCAAATTAATTGTGCAATATCAATGTCACATTTTGAATCTGTCTCTTAATACTCAGTTTTAGTGTCGTCGATGTAAGAAACGTCTAAATCCGTAGTGAATTTTTATGAGTTTTTTTGAGGCAAACTGACAACATATTCTGGGGAACAGGATCTCAAATGCTTTGGAAAGTAACAGTTTTGCAGTTTCTTTTATGCATTTGAAATTAAGGAGGGACATAAGGAAGATTAGGGGAAGGTAAGAGAAAGCAAGGTGAGGGACTGGATTACAGAAAGGTAAGATTAGTTGCTCTCTTTAGGGTACTTGCTTCTTAGAAGCAGGGGTCTGAAAAAGACATTTTAAATGTGTGTTAACCTAGACACAGAAACAATTGGCAATGCTTGCTGAAGGCATAGGTAAACCTCTTAAAGAAGTTGTAAATTGTATGTCTGGGGCTTGTCTATCCACATGACCTGCCCATTAGGAATTTATTATCAGATCATCCTGTGAGGTTTCCATAGAACCCCTATTTTCATCCACAGTGTTGATAATGAGTGTATTTGTTCAAGACTGGAAAATTATTGGTTGGAAAGAGGCAGATGAATATAATGGGAATTATGTTTTGCAATTGTGATGGAAGGCAAAGGCATCAAAGATAAAGAAAGACATCTTTGGGGGAAAAAAAAAACATTGTGATTAATTTAACCTATATTATTAATAAATGATTATTCATAGCATGCTTTTATTTTCTGTATTGTGAATGTAGGTTAAAGAAACATTATTCAGCATTGGTTATGAAGATAAAATATTCAAATTCCCAAAGATTATCAGTGTACGTTTCACAAAAAATAAAGCAAAAATTATCTCAAATAACAAGAAGTATTGTGACAAAAACTGTTAGATACATCAGAAATCCAGGAGATTGGTTATTAAAACTGATATTGTCTATGTAAACCATGATTTTTTTCATTCTTTTACTCATGAGTTAAATATATGTGTCAATACTAATTATTAGTGGATTGTAGTATTTGGCAGCTGGTGTCACAACTTTCACATTAATCTGTAAAAGTTTACCCACTTAATTATAGATTTACATTAGAATAACATTAGCATATAATTTTCAAACTTTTATTAGCCTTTAACTTTATATCAGGCCAGATTTTTTAAAATGATAAACCAGGTTTAATAAATTAATTTGTCTTACAGTACTATTGTTGTGACCGAAATAACCAGGCAATAACCAGGCCCAACTCGAGTGCTCTAGTCCAAGAGACAGTTTATTAGCCAGCGGCTGTCCTTGCAAAGGAGCAGCCCCGAGACGCAGGGGCACAAAGGTTTTAAGCCCTCGATCCCATCCCCCACATCCTTAATCTTTACACAAAAGACTATATCTCCTCCATTCATTAACTGATAACTAAGAGGTGGGTAAGCAAGCAGGGGTACAGAAGCAGAATGCGTCATTGTTAAAATATTTTGTACCTATAGGCAGTGATCCGGCCAGTAAATCCCTTTAGTTAATAAATTTTTAGCAGATAACTAACTAGAAGTGAGACATGGCGGTTAGCACGTACCATGTCTTATCCTTAACCTATTGTTTCTAAAGGTGAGGTCACTACACTATGTTTTCTTACTAGCTGAGAATACTTTATAAATCTTTAGCCAAACTTAGCTGAATACTGCCAGAAGTCATTTCCAGTTTATTTCTGGAAAGCTCCCTTTCACAGTATAAATTTAGTTACAATATATAATTTTATCTTCCAATAGGATTTGGCTATACTTTTTTATTATTTGAAAACAATAAAATTTATTTGCATAAATAAGCAAGACTTCTATATCTTTTGTTAATTTATAGTCTGAAATAGCTATATTTTACCTTCTTTTTTCGATAGTGTTAGTATTAACCATTATTGGTAAAGCAGAGTTCCATAACTGCCACCCACCTCCATAGGTAGGAAAACAAACAAAACAAATTTAAACTATCAACATATCACAATTTGCTTGGGAATATATTCAGATTATGTCATAAAGGCCAGGATCTGAAGATAAGCTCATTTTCTTTTCTCCTTTATGCATTTTACCAACTTCTTTAAAGATAATTTTACTAATGGTGTTGCACTATTCTTAGGGCACATGCATGGGGTGTAGGAGGAATATGAGGTGCAAGGTTCAATGATATCTCACTCAGCAGAGGAAAAATTGTCAGTTGTAATAGTGGCAGGCAGCCTGTCATTACTCTAAGAATCACCTTCTCAGAAAAATCCGTAAGGCAATCCTTGTCATTAGCAAGTACAAGCAAACAATAACAACCACAAAAAAAACACTGAAAACTTCTATTTTCTTCTGTCTTGTGATCAGACTTCACAAGGTTTTTGTCATGATTGGTTGGCCCTACCTAAGATGTCAAGAACCCCAACAGGAAGTTAACTTGGCATTAGTCTCACTGTTTCCAAGCATATGCAAATACCTAGATCTTCAAAAATTTCCAGGAAGGAAGGCTGGATATAAGACTGCTCTTGGGTGAGTCATTAGATTTTTTTTTTTTTAATCACCTTAATTCCCATGGATATAGAATGAAAGTGAAAAATTGAAGATTAGAAATGAAAAACTGTAACAAGAGTTCTCTTAGTATTTCTCATTTTCTTTCAATAGGTATTGATAAATAATGCTTTTTCAATTCCCTTTGGGCCAACCCAAGCCCAAATCTCTGAAGCAATAGAATTTAAATACTATTTAGAGAGTTCTTCCTTTAGAGATTCTGTCTGTATAAAGGTCAAGGTAAGTAACAAAGTAAAATATTAGGATAGAAAGGTCAGAGGAAAATAAAAAATATATAATTTTGCTAAAAAACATAAAAAGAAAATGTTGCCAAACTGAAAGGGTCATTTTGCCTGCACACATCAAAGCTGAAAGAGACATAGACAGGAGTTTGCCGTGCAAAGAAAAGTATTTAAAGAAATGGTGCCAAGCCCAGATACACAGGTGAGTTAGTGCTTAAAGACCTGGCTCCCCATGGCCTCTCTGGGATAGGTTATATAGAAGAAAACATATTAGCACCTAAGAGAGTTAGGGTCCTGGGCTCTACTGATTGGTTGGGGCTAGGGCAGGAGGCAGTTGATTTTTGCATCAGGTCCTGATGTCAGTCATGGCCCTAGTTCTATTTGGTTCCAAGGAGTTGTCTATAAGGATAGAGTACACAGTATTCATTCATTTTCATGGGTGTGAAGCTGAGAGATGTTATCTTGACCAATCCTGTTTCTGTAGTTGATGGATCTTTGTTCCTAAGATTGTTTGTTGCTGACCTAAGGTCTTAATGATTAAGGGAGTGGTCCTGCAGTATGCAGAAGGATAAAGAAAGAAAAGAAGGGAGTGAGCCCAAGGCCATTTTGAAACAAAAAGAAAGAAAAGAGAAAAAAAAGTCATTTTAAAGAAGTGAGGATTTACATGGTTACAGAAATACCAAGAATAGATGGTAAACAATAATGTCAAATGATACAGTTTTGATAAGGACACAGGATTCCAAAGGTCTGGTAACTAGAAATCACTGGCGGCCTTGGCATAAGAAGGTTGACCCGTGTAATGGATAAGAAAAGAAACTAAAGTTAATTAACTAGTAAATGAAAGAGAAAGAGTAACATAAAGAAAAACCTGTGTTTGTTTAAGATATTCATACAGAGAAGGAAAAGGGAAAGTTGATATCGTTTAGCAGGGCTAATTGTAAAGCATTTGGTTTATTTAATTTATTTTTTTCTTGTTAAATGGAGGTAGTCTAAAAGAAAGTGACTAACTTGGAAGGAAATTTTAAAAGAGATCTTTGAAAAATTACAAAGAAAAGATCTTTAGAGGAAGTATAAATTCAAACAGTTCTTAGAGTCAGCAAAAAACAGAGCTCAAAAGAAAAGGGGGTGGAGCAACATAAAGCTATGAAGAGAGAAGTTCACACCTAAAGGTTCCTATTTCCTCAGGGAATTAGGCCAGGTCAGCTGCTGAAGGTGAATTTAAGATGGGGCTTTGGAATAGAGGTTGTGCATCTCATTGTCTGCTGCTCCATTTTCAAGAAACTCAGAAAGCTTTCCGAGCTTTTACAGCAGATTTCTGAGAGCTGGCTAGGATTTTTTGGAGAGTTGGTTATGAAGGAGCCATAAAAATACTATTCTGTAGATGTTCGTAATATCTTAATTTTTCCTTCAGACTTAGGTAGTTTGTTAAATAAAATTTACCTTTTTTTCTGTTTATTTTTATGTAAAATATGCAAAATATATTCTAACAGCCACATCCTCAATTTGGCAATTATTATTTTCATATGTTTCTGAGTATCAAGTCTCTAAATATACTATTAAAAATGAAAATTTGTTCATGACTGTTCTCTGAAGCTTTTCTTCAGTGGTGCATCAATATCAGAAAATACATGAGGTCTGAAAATTGACTTTTGAAGAATCAGTGATTGTTGCTATCAAAATCAGGTTATGACCCAGGACAGCCACCACCAGAGAACACTCACATAATAGCATCATAAGACTCAATGCCACAATGATCCAGGAAGGGCAACTAACCATAGGCACTGCTATTTGGTTCAGAGAAGCACCAATTAATTTGTCTGCTCTCTGATCCACTTGAAGAACTCAGCTGGAAACCAAACAAAGGCAGCTTAAAAAAAAAATCTAACATTTCAGTTATTTTATGTGTTCTTTCAAGTAGACTATATTTTAGACTCTAGAACGAAGGGTCACAACTCTTGTATCTCTCTCTCTTCATAGAATTAAAGTTTGTCGAAAGTGTTAAAAATAAAATGAGTGTGAAGGCTTTATGGGGGTTATGAAAAGGGTGAGAAAAAAGTGAAGAAGGACTAAGGTAAGACTTTTAGATAAGAGTAATAACAACAATAATAATAATGAAAAATTTCTTTTCATCTTTGCTTCTCACTCTTCCTTTTGGGAATCAAATTTGTATATAATAAATTTCAATAAGAATGACTATTTAAAAAATTAATATTCATACTTTCAGTAAAGAACTCATGGAATTAAGAATTAAGAATTGATTTTGAGTATCTACAAAAATCCTAATGTTCTCCCTATTTCCTAAATTCCTATTAAGTATAATATATTATGCATGACTTCCCTCATGCTGCTAGAAACATACATAAACTTTATCACACATTGACAATTATATCTGAGACCACTTACCAGAAATTAATTATTTCCCTAATCTCAGATAAAATCTAGTGTTCTTTTTTCAAATCCCAAAAATCATTTATTCAAGTCTGAATTCCTCCAGAACTCTTTCTGAATAAGAATTTTCTAGGAATGCCATGTGTTCATTTTTCTTTCTTGATTCTTTTTTTGAGCGCCAGAAAATTAAGCATTGTGTGTCCATGTATATTTGAGTAATGTGTGTCTGTATTTAGCTCCCATAGAATTACATTTTTGAAAACATGTAAGGAGATTTCTCTTCTTGCCATGATGGAATGATTAGCACCAGACTTACATTCCCTTTATTGACTAGGAAAACGAACAACACATTATACAAATGCTTTCAGACAATGGATAACAGACATAACACAACTGTGATTCTTGAATGTAGGCAAACATTTTACAACATCACTGGCTTTATGCCTGGAGGTATTTCTAGTCTGTAGCCCAGAGAGGGGAAACCCTAATATAGAGAAGGGAGATGAATAACATTGTGATTTCATTGAATTGGGGAAACAAATCAAAGTTGAGGGTAGCTGAGGTGGCTAGAATTTGTAGCTCACGATACCAAGAAATAAAGCAATACAGACACTTGAGGTCCAGAAATCTGAGTGGAATAGCCTTGAGTTTTGGTTTAATACTAGACTGTAAATTAAGAGGAAGAATTTCCACAAGACCAGTCAATGAAAACTAAAAGGAATTATAAACTGAGCAACCCCCAAATCTCACACAGGATGAGGTAAGCATTTGAGTTTCAACTAAGCAAACTGAGTGGGGGAATTATGTATGTATGTATGTATGTGTATGTGTGTGTATATATCTATTGTTGAATATCAAAGGAATTCTGTAGAGTCTGTAGAAGGGTTATAATCTCATAGTAAGGTTAAACTAGCCCAAGGGAAAGAGCTATGTCTCCACTAAAACGAACCTCCAAAACAAGGTTTTGAAAGGCTGAGGCTGATCCACAAGTGACTTAACTGGCTATAAAAACAAAAGTCAACACATTTTAAAGGAAGAAAATCCTTTCCAGAAATTTAACAGTATACATTCACCAAGTTCAGCATTCAATAAATTACTTAAAAAAATCTAGAAAATCCAAAATACTTAGAAATTAGATAACATGTTTTAAATAACTAATTTATAGCAAATATTTTGTCATGAAATAATATAAGGGTACTTGGTTAACTCGAAGGGAAACTACTTAAAACCTACAGCTGCCATTATGCATAATTGAATGACATAATAGATTCCTCTTAAGACTTGGAACAAGCCTGATATATTCCCTCTCACAACCTCAAGTCAACATTAGTGCCCTAGTATGTGCATTAAAGCAAGAAAAGGAAATAAAAGGCATACAGCTTAGAAAGGAATGGGCAAATCTGCAATTAATAGAAAATAAGAATTTGTTGCAATTTGTTTCCTAAGAAGCAGACTTTGAGATGAAAGTTAGCATGTAGGAATTTTATTTAGATATACTTCTGAAATTAATATCTGTGGAAGGGAGGGTAAGGAAACTGCTGGGTAGAGGAAGAAGCCATGCTGAGATAGAAAATCAACAGAGGCTCAAGTAATATGGGATCTGTGGGGTTAGAATGCCACTTTAGAGTTTGGACAAGGTGGCCAAACATTTATACTGCTCAATGAAGGTGTTTACCTTTGGGCAAATTGGCTGCCTTCAACTTAGGCAATCTCTGAAGGAGATGATAACTGCATAGTGACTACCAGGAGAATTCTCAGCATCTAGACAGGAGGTCTTTTACTGAAGCATAATATGGCAGCAATATACAGACAGTATCGATGGAAATTAAGTGTACAGAACATCCAAAGAACCAATTAAAAATTTACTAGAACTAACAAACATCAATTTACCTAGGCCAAAGGATACATGATTTATATGCAATAATCAAGTATATTACTATATACTAGCAATGAACACTTAGACTAAAATTAAAAATATAATTTTCAATATTATCCAAAATTAAGAAATACTTAATATTAATTCAGCAAATATACATAAGACTTCTACACTGAAACTCTACATCTTTGTTGGAAGAAACTAAAGAACTACTACTAAATAGAGAAAAATATTATGTGCATAGATTGGAAGATTCAATGTTGTTATCAGTTCTCTCCCAAATGATTTGTAAACTTCAAAATCCCAGTGGATTTAATTTTGTAGACTTTGGCAAATGATTCTGAAGTTTTAGCAATGGAAACAATAAAGAAAAGTCAGAATAAATCAGAAAAAGTAAAACAAATTTGGAAGACACACTGCCTGATTTAAAGCTTTACTTCAGTGATCAAGAGAACCTAGTCTTGGCATCAGAAGAGATATGCAGACAAGTGAAATAGAGCAGTTAGAAATAGACCCATATGTATGTGGTAGTTAACTTTTGACGAAAATACTGATATAATAAAATGGGAAAATATAGTTGCTTCTACAGTGATTCTGGAACAATTAGATACAGGTATGAAAAAGTAAATCTCAACCTTTATCTAAATAACCAGGAAGCTAAAGAAATGTACACTGTGGATGTGGCTCGATCTTTAATGTTTCTCACACCCCCACGAATTGCCCATAAGGACAGAAACCACAAATAATTGCTTCAACTATCATGTTTCCCCCCATATGGTATTATACTGTGTGCATACCATGAGAGGTGAAAAGATTATAGAAAGTATGTGTGTCTAATTCCCTGTGAAAGGAAGTTTGGAAACAGAAAACATGACTAACTTTTGCATTAATACAAATATGGAGACCAAATTTCATGCTGATAATCCATATGGCCACAACTTTCTAAAGTCCGATATAGTGTATATGTGTTTTTTTCCCTTAGAATCTGCTAAGTTGGTACATCAGTTGCTTAACTTTAAATTATGATATTTTCTTTATGTGATGTGAGGATTAGACCTTTAAAAACTGAAGAAAGAACAACATAAACCAAAATAATGTGCTGATTGGGAAGTCTGGGCTTTTTAGCCAAAGAGAGCTATGATTTGAGAATTGGCAGGATTGTTTTCTTCCTATGTAAAGTTAAAATAAGTCCATTTGTTGGGCTATAATTTCATTTACTAGATATTTTTAAATTAAGGGGCAGCATCAACTTCACACACACACACACACACACACATTTCATTGTGCTCTGCTTAATATGCACTGGACTTAATGAAGTATTGTGATAAATGTGTGTGTATATATAAATGTGTGTGTGTGTGTGTGTATAATTTTTTAATGTTGGACATAGACTAAATGGCATGGAAAGCTAAGGAGAAATAAAGAATTACTGTATCCCCAACTGGTTTTATTAAATGATCAATAACAAGTAAAAGAAATGAGGTCTAATACTTATTTAGAATAAGTAATTTAATATAAGGATTTAGCCTTTAAATGGCCCCTGTTGCTTGAATTCTTAGCATAGAAGGATGTGAAAGACACTATTATTTCTAGGTCTAGTAAAGATCCATTAGACTTAGAAGAGTATAATTATAGAGCTGTGTTGGAAACTTTCTTGGAAAGTTTATCATAGAAAATTTAAAACTTTCTCGAAACTTGCTTTGCTGATAGAATCTAGGTGAATCCAGAAAAGGTATCAATACATAGCATTTTGCTTTGGAAAACCTTTGTGATTCTCCCCTAGTCCTTCTTTCCCACCAAAGATATTAAACTGTGACTCATTGTAGTAAAAATTTTCTGATGAGACAGGCATCACAATTATCTTTAACACAGAGTTTTTGCTCTTTTTCTATGCCAATCAGTGACAAATGTCCCAATAAAGCAGCAAATAGAGAATCTAATATTTCCCTCAGATAGCTTAACATTTATATTTATAAAGTGGTTAAAATGTTTGTATAAAGATAAACTTTCTGTAAAGAAGTAAACCAGTGTATATGGTTAAGAGTGTTATTTTTCTACATTTATTATTTCTCACTATTTTACAATGTGAGTTGTATTTGGCCATTATAGTGCTGTATTAATTTTTTGAGTAAAATATCTAGTTATAAAGCACTAAAATTGATCTTATTTATAGGACTATCTATTTTCCTTTGTAAAGACACTATGTAATACTGAAGTTATTGAATTATATCAATAACTCAAATACCTTTGTTTATAGACAGTATTTCACTCCATAGAAGATTCTGCTGTAATTATTAATCATCAGTTATCAGGCTTTTCTGTGTCTGTGTCCTTTTCTCTTCCATGAAGATAATCATAGTACTAGCTACACCAAATTGTTGAGAGAACTATGAGCTTTAAAAAATGCCTAGAATATAATAAGTGCTGCATAAGTGTTTGCTAGTATTATTACTATAGTCATTCAAGACATGAACAAAATACCCTCGATTATCTTCCTGTTCATTCTTTATCATATTGAACCTTGATCCTATGCCCTAATTCTCTGAACTATGCCCAGTTTAAAATAATACTGATTCCTTGAAAAATGACAATCATAAACTGATTATATGTTAACACAAGTAACATTTCTTTGGAAAAGTAATCATGTTTTCTAAAACCAAAAATTATTTTTCTGAATGTATTAAGGAATAATTACAAATATAATTGTACATATTTAAAGTGTACAGTGTGCTGATTTGATATACAAATACATGGTGGCTTCTTTGAATCTGGTTTCCTGGTTTAGTCTCAATTTAACTTGCTCATCTGTTTTTGTTTCTCTGATTTTACTATTCCCAGAACTCTTGATTAAGAAACTTTTCATTTTTATATATAGAAACTTACTTTCTAGAACAATTACATATAGAATATAACCTATGCGGGCCTGCATGAAAATTTCAATTATCCAGCCTTTTTCTAAAAAAAAAACCACAAAAATTGGAGATATACAACAAACCAACACACACACACACACACACACACACACACACACACACACACACAGTCATTTCTAATCAATTTAATATTTAATTATTTTTTAAATGTATTTTTTAATCATGAAAATAAACAGAAGTTATTTTTATTTGTTAACAATTAATTGAGGTTTATGGTCTCTATCTTCCCTGGAATATATTCTTCTCTTGTCCTTTTTTAAATTTTTAATTAATTTATTTATTTTTATAGTGACAGTTAACGAAATCCAGTAAATTTCAGCTGTACATTTTAACGGTAAGACATATATATATTTGATGTTTAATTACTGAGTAGGTAGAGTAGGTATTATGTGTCAGAAATGTATTTTGGTAAAAATAGCACCTCCTTCATGAAATGTCTGTAAAAATTAAATGAGAAAGTGAGTGTGATTAACATACACACAGACTCTCCCATTATCAACCTCCTCCACCAAAGTGGTATATTAATTACAACTGATAAACCTTCATTGACATATCATCATTACCCTGATCCATAACTACATGGTCATTCTTGGTATTGTATACTTTATGAGTTTGAAAAACTTTATGACGTGTACCCACCATTATAACATCATACAGAATAGTTTCACTGACCTAAAAATTTTCTGAGTTTTGTCTATTTATCCTTCCCTCCCACTTTACCTCCATCTACAACTAAGCATGCTGCTGTCTCTATAGTTTTTTGCCTTATCCAGAATGCCATGCAGTTAAAATCATAGAGTATAGAAACTTTTCACATTGACTTTTTTCACTTAGTACTATGTATTTAAGTTTCTTCCTTGCCTTTTTATTGGTGGAAAGCTAATTTCTTTTTAGCCGTAAGCAATATTGTAGAAATTGACAAGTTGATTCAAAATTTATATGACTAAACAAATACCTCAAATAGCCAGTTAAATATATATAAATTTGAAGTTTTTATACTACATGAATTCAAGAATTAGCCAATCTTCTGTGAATAATACAGCATGATATAGGCATAAAGATAAGCAAACACATCAGTGGAGCAGAATATAGTTCTGAATATAGAAATAGGTCTACATATATAAATACAATTGATTTCAAAAAAGGCGCAAAGGCAGTTTGGTGGAAAATTGATAATCTTTTAAATAAATGGTTTCAGAACTATTGGAAATCTATATGCAAAACCAAAACAGAAAAAAAACAATAGGAAGACAAACTGATATATAACTTGAACTATAATCAATTACTAACCTCTAAATGTGTCAAAAACATAAATATAAACTTTAAAACTAAACAGCTACAAGAAAACATAGGGAAAAATAATTTGTGACATTGGGTTAGGGAGAGAATGTGATGATAAAATACAGTATTAAAAGAATATACAGTTATTAAAGAAAAATTGGTAAAATAGACTTTATAAAAATAAAAAGATGAATTATCTCCAAAATACACTGTTAAGAGAATGAAAAGACAAACCACTGACAAGGAAAAACATTTGAAAATCATAGACCTCATAAAGGATTGAATCCAGAATATGTGAAGAGCTCTGAAAACTTAATAATAATGATAAAAACATAAAAATAAACAAAGGATTTGAATAGACACACCACCAAAGAAGATACACTGATGGCAAATACATATATAAAAACTACCCCCAAGTCACTATTCTTTAGGTAAATGCATATTAAACAACAGTAAGATGATACTATACACAAATATTCAAATGATTAAAATTAAAAAGACAGGATGTACAAAGTTTGACCAAGATGTAGAGGAACTAGAACTGCTAATGTGAATGTATGGTGCTACAGCTACTCTGGAAAACAGTTTGACGGTTTCTGGAAAATAGTATTATCTATACAGGCACCTACCATATGATACAGCCATTTCGCATCATTATTTACCAAAGTGAAATAATAGCTTCTGTTCATATAAAAACTTGTACATGATTGTTCATAGCAGGTAGAACGTAATACCCCAAACTGGAATAATCTAGATATTTTTCCACAGTTTATTAAATAAGTAAATTATTATGTATCTATACAATGAACTACTACTTAGCAATGAAAAAGAATAAATGTTTAATAAATTAAAAATGATGAATAAATCTTAAAATATTTAGAACAAGTGATAAAAGAAATGTTAGAAAGCAGATCACTACTTGCATTTGGAGCAGATGAAGGAGAGTAGAAAAGTGGTAGGAGAGATAATTAAGGGGCAGAAAGGATTGTGGGTGATAGACACTTTCATTTACTTGACTATATATTTATGTCAAAACTTAAACTATATATTTTAAATATATGTAATTTATTTATATTATCTCAGTCAAAACACCAAATAACAAAATAACTAAGTTGTTTGACTACTTTTTCCCTTCATAATCACCAAGTTTCTGCGTATTCAATATCATTAATTTTTTCTACATCTTCTGTTATCCTTCTCTGTTTTCAGCATATTCACTAATAATGTGTCTTTTTAATTTTAATTCTAAATTAACTTTCTAAAGGAGAAAGTGGAAGCATTTTAATCTAGGAGATTTCACCATGCTCATTAATTTTAGGCCTATTTGTACCCCTGCCTTATGGCTGAGATGCATAAATTTAGTAAACACACAGCAGGGAATGAGAATCCATAACCAGATATTATATAAGAACCTATTCTGGTAAGAGTACACCAGGTAACTGGGGTCACTTTAATACTCTTAAAATATTTTTTCGCTTATTCTAAATTCATTTATAATTATATTTTGCTAGTTCATCATAGTTGAAAAGATTGCATAAATTAATTCCCAATTTTATATATAGAAGGGCTCTTTTTTTAACAGAAGAAACACTCTTGGGTGATGCCTTTGATCTTTACAGCACCTCAAAAGAAAATTTCTGCTCACTGAAGTAAATGAAAGCTCTTTCCTTCTGTGAGATCAAGGAAAGTACAGTTTCTGTTGAGATGTCTTATTTGTTCACCCTGGGTTCGATTGCTGTGGGTCAATTCTCCTGTGGAAATAAAATTGTCTCCTAATGGGAACCAGTGATGGAAGTTCATTAGTCATTACCCCACACAGGGAAGGATGTGTACACTGTCTCCTGGACCAAGAGACGTTTTCTTATTTTATCTTAAGCAGCACCATCCAGTTTATTTTAATCCTTTTTCTCTATGCTGTAAACTCATGATTACTCATGGCTGGATATGGTACTTGGAACTATTATTTTTGGGCATACAACTTCCACTTGTTCTTGATCATCTCTTTAACCAAACCCAGAACCTAGCATAGTGTCTGAAATAAACTTGGTGCTTAAATTGATTTTTTTTTTTAAATGGACAATTCTGGAAGTTCAATAAAAGAGCTACGTTGTTATAGTGTAGTGGACCATCATTTCTGAAGGGCACTTAGGCAATATGTATCAGTAATTCAAAGTATTTTCTTCTTTTACCTACTAATTTATCTTTTGCAACCATGAAAACTCTTTGGACTTGCATTATTTTTGATATCTATATGTATACATACCTATATAACAATCTCTTTCTCCATATACATGCTATGTATGTATATATAAATAAATATGTATATATATATAAGTTATATATACATATAGATAGATAGATGATAGATAAATAGATAGCAGGGGAATAAAGTTTGTATTGTATTATTATTATTATTATTATTATTATTATTATTATTTTGCTTTGTTTTGGTTTTGTTGCGGACTCATTTTTAGATTACACTAATTCCACCTTGACTACTGTTTGCCTCAAAAAAGCACCTCTTCTCTGCTTACCTGGATGCTATCTTAATCTTCTCCTTGGCACCTGAGTGGGTAGACAGGATGTACATGTTTTACTTTTTATGACTCAGCAGTTCTGTCCCTCAGGAGGGTCAAGAAAGGAGCTGAGGGTTTGGTCCAGTAGTCAATAGTAGGGAAGCTTTGCTTTAGTACATTTTTTCTCTGGTTTTATTAAAACTATTTTACCAGGGTTCAGTGTTTACAAAGGATTATCCTAACATCAGAGTATGTTTTATACTCCAGCTTTAGGTATTCCCATGTAATGCATGTAAAACACTGGAGCTCTACTACTGTAGGACATTTTCCTTTGGTTGCTCAGGACATAATTTTCTCTGCATTGCCACGTCATTTCTGATTACAAATGTTATCTTCCTTAGAGAACTTTTCCTTCTTTGTCTAAAACTTGAGTAAGGAAAAGGATTAACTGCATGACCAAATTGTTTCACATTGACTCCGGCCAGTACGATTGAGCCAATTAGAGTAATATCAGTCCTTTCCATAACTCATCTTGGCCTCTAACTCTTGCCCCTAAGTGATGGGTTCTTAGTGGCACCCTTAAAAACAAATGCCTGTCATATAAATCACCACTAAAAAGTTCTCTGCAGGAAAGGAATTTTGTGCCAACTTTCTATGACTTGTTCTAATTATTTTCTTCTTGGTCCATGGTATATTGCATTTAGCTAAAAGTTAACAAACTTTGTTATATAATTATATACCTTACACTAGTTTCAGTAAATATTTGATATTCTGCTATGTTTTTAAAATTCTTTGAAAGAGAGAATCTATATGTTCTGTCTCAAGTGTCTTCAAGTCCAAGCAACCATCATTCCCATATGATGAAATCATAAACGAACATGTTTTTAGAGACTGTCTTTCTTGACGTGGAGCAGTTCTAAGGAGAAAAGTAAATAGACAAAAAAAAAATCCCTTCAACTATTGGGAAATGGATATACATTTCAGAATGTTTCCTACTAAAATCAATCAACTTTATTTAAGGTAGTTGAGAAACTTCACCTAATTTATTATCAATCAACTCAAATTCAAAAGTCTTTATCTTAGTGAAAATTATATTCTTTAATTACATATATTATCTTAATCTTAGTGAAAGCCTTTATTTTAGTAAAATTTATATTCCTTAATTACATATATTGTCAAAACAAATACTGCACCAGACAAAGTTAAACAGGAAAGAAATATTTTATTTGAGGCTATTGCAATAGGTGAGAGAGGCCAGAATTCAGTCTGAACTGACTCAGTTAAAACAAAAAGTGAGAGTCTTTGTTCATTGCTGGGGTGAACTAGTGGAAAAGTACTGGAACATTAGGAGATAGGTCGATTAATGGGATGTATGAAGTAAATTAAGTTATTTCTGAGTTCGCAAATGTTTTTCTCTATGATTTGGCCAACGGTGTTTTCTAACTGGCACCGATCAAAGTTAGGCTCCTACTCTGCCACAGCGACTGGGAAAAAGGGGTCTTATCTTTCTTGACAGATGGCTTTCAGGACTTGAGAAAGACATTCCTGGGTTGTACAACTGGCAAGAGGATTTATAAAAGATTTAACTATTTTACAAAGAGTCAGAGAAAGAAATTATAATGCCAAACTCTCTAAAATAAATGCTCTAAGCAAATGGAGATCAAGGCCCAGAATCAGGAAGAAGCCTATCTACAGTTTTAAGTCAAACTGAGGAAAACGTTAAGGCCATCTTGATCAAATCCTAGGTAAATAAAAATAATTTTAACTTGTCTTGATTCATTCTTATTTAGCCTGTGCTAATACTTATTGAATACCATTTTTTAAGTATATTAGCCCCCTCTTATTTGAGAGAGAGATGTTCCAAAATCCCCAGTGAATGCCCGAAACCACAAATAGAACCAAACCCTATTTACACTATATTTTTCTTATGTGTACATACCTACGATAATGTTTAGTTTATAAATAGATACAGTAAGAGATTAATGACAATAATTAATAACAAAATAGAATAGTTATAACAACATACTGTAATAAGAGTTATTTGAATGGTTTTGGGGTCATTATTCAGTTTATTTGAACATAAGCCCTGCAATACTGCAAGAGTTGATCTGATGACCCAGATGACTACCAAGTGACTAACAGGCGGGTAGTATATACAGACAGTGTAGCTATGCTGGACAAAAGAGATTGTTTCATGTCTCAGGAGGGATGGAGCAGAATGGCATATTATTTTATCATGCTACTCAGAATGGCATGCAAGTTAAAACTTACGAATTGTTTATTTCTTGAATTTTCCATTTAATATGGAGTAACTGAAATTTCACAAAGTGAAACCACAGATAAGGAGGGAACTACTGTAATGTCAACACATTATTTTTGTTGTTTTTAAAATGTGTTAACAGATGTTAAATGAATGGGTTAAGATTAAAAAGGAAGTCTGTAATTCTAAGTTTCAGGGTTTTTTTTTTTTTTTTTTAAACTCCCCAGTTATCGGGGAAGCAGCATGAGTGATAGTGACATGGGTAAAACTTAGGCTTGTATCCAAATCACTACAGAAATCTAGCTTGGCTGGTTGAGGAAATGTCTTTGAGGTTCAAGTTTCTCCTCTGAGAAATGAATGTCATATTTACCTTGTATTACTTTTAAAAAATATCTTGACATAATTTTTGTAAAGGGTGTAAATGAATTCATCATGTTCATAGCATGAACTCAATAAATATGTTTTATCATTACTATATTTGTGGGGGAAAGTATAGTCCTTGGGCCATATATGATTAAAACTTGCAAAAATTCTGAAAGAGAGTTAACAGAGGACAGGATGTCTGTAACGTCTACTTTAGATCTGATGAGCTGGCTTTATCTTGACAGAGCTACTGGGTACATTGCATTATCTGGTCTTATCTGTCAGCTCCATAAGAAATAGGTAACATTCTGGAACATAGAGTTCAAATATGGACAGGGATATTCTTGCAAATAAAGATAAAATTTTAGTATGAGTCAAGGGACTACAGCTAAGGCAGAAAAATAAGCTAAATGATATGGGTCATGTAAGTTTAATTAACTAATTAATTAATTAATTTTTTACTTTTCCTGTTGATATCTGTATATTTTGTGTGAAAATCTGCAGATAGGAATTAGAACATCTTTTTTTCACCTGTTTACAAATGGAATATATAGAAAATCTTGCATTTTAGGGCTGCTATGGGGCTGAATTGTGTGGAAGACCTAATCTCCAATATAATTGTATTTGAGATTAAATCTTTGGGAAATCATTAGCTTTAGATGAGGTCATGAGAGTAGAGCCCTCAATTAGTGCTCTTATAAGAAGTGGAAGGCACTAGAACTCTCTGTCTCTGTGTCTCTGTGTCTCTGTCTCTCTGTTTCTCTCTGTCTTTTTCCATCTCTGTCTGTCTCTCCTCCTCCCTCCCTCTCTCTCTGTCATGTGAGGACTCAGCTAGAAGGTGGCTATCTACAGCCAGGAAGAGAGCTGTCACTCAGACCCAGATTTGGCACTCTGATCTTGGACTTTCAGCCTCCAGAACTTGGAGAAAATAATTTTCTGTTATTTAAGCTAACCCATCTGTGGTATTTTGTTGTGGTGGCCCAAGCTAGCTAAGGAAGAGCCCTTCCCAAGTACTAGAAATTTAGGAGAAAAAAAATGCAGTCTTCCAACAGCTTTCCAAAGAAACTTCTGAAAAGTCAATTACTTTGAGAAAACAAACTCTAGATGATCCTCAAAACAAGTGTGCAAAAATGGGTTGCTTTCCTTTCATAAACCACTATTTCTCAGTGATGGGGTTCAGAACACACTACCCCCAACATATAACAACTTCGAAAATAGAATATTTTAAGCTGAAGGAATTTGAGAAAGGGCAGAAGCAGAAAGATCACTCTTAAGTTTCCTCCCATTTTGATACTTAATGATACTCTTTGTCCTCTCATTTCTACACAACTATCCACCCTTCATCAGACAGCATAAAAATACTCAGGTTAACTTCCTTCTTGTTCTCCCTTAAGAAGCCTCCTGTGTCACATACAACTTATATGAAATAAATTTGTGTGCTTTTCTCCTGTTAATCTGTCTTTATTAATATAATTTTTCAACCCAGCCAGGGACCCTAAGATGGTCCAGGAAAACTATTTCCCTCCTATATCAATTACTTAGGAGAAAATGAGTCTCTGAAAAGTAGGTTTTACTCTAAGACAAAGTAGGTCACTTTCATTCTTTTTCTAAATCCAAACATTAGCAATACACTTTCTTGAAATTTTCTATGCTTAAATCTCCTCTTGGCTCCAAATCTGTCTTTAAATACATTGGTTAATTCCTCAAACTTTATTTAATTTCTTTTTATTCTTTCAACTTTAAGGTCCCTTGGCTGATTATAATGCAAATGAATTTTGAAAAAGTAAGATGAGTCAATAGTTCATTAATTGTTTAATTAATTAATTAATTACTTCAATAAACTCACTCTCTTCTCTCTCCCAGGCACTCTGCTCTAAAAGTTATAGACACAGATGTGAATAAAGCAGACCCAAAGGCTGGCCTTTTTGGAGTTCATAATGTTTAAGTAGCTATCGATTCAAGAGAAGGTACAGAGAAGACAGACAGTTAATAGACCTATACGAACCAGAAATTGTGAGAAGCAGACATTTAGAAGGTACCAATCACAAAAAGCTGAAGACTAACTCCACATTGTTGAAAATGTTCGGAGTTGATGCTGCTTGGCGCATGTGTCCTAGTGCTCTCTTGTGACTTCTCATCTTTTATAGGGCTTTGTTTCTCCTCTCTGGAAATTGAGTGATCGGGAACCTCTCATGTCTAAAACTTATAGTATATGTAAGTAGAAGTAAAATAATGGGTCTCAGTACAATACCAAAGACTGTGTTACAGAGACATACTCTAAAAGAGAGGCACATTTTTCTTTAAAATGTGAATGTATTCTCCTATATAATTTGTGTTCCACAATTTTATATCAGAAGGCTACTTTATCTCTAGTGTGAGAGAGGGGGAAATTTTTCTCCTTTCCTTCTTAGTTTTTCTGGCTGACTGAAGAATTAAATTGACATGAGACAGATCAACAGGAGAAAATAGCCAAATTTAATTATGCATGTGCATATAAGGGTTTTATAAAAATATGGGACCCATTGGCACTTGAGGCTTATACCCCATCTTGAGCTTAGGAATAAGGTGGGTAGGTAGTGGGTTCGTACTTCAAATGTGATTCACATGGGGATGGAAAAGCAGATGTTCAGTAAACAAATGTTAGATCGGCCATCTTTAACAATGGAACACAGAGAGGACTTTGATTAAAAGGCCTTGCTAGGTTCCTTCCTATCACCCCTAGTTCATATTAAACTACATAGTTATCAATCTTTCCTGAGCAGGTCTTCTATCTAAATTCTTTTAGGCAGTCATTGGGAAGGTCAAAGATTTTTCCCGAGTCTTTATTTCTTAAAAATAACCAGTATTCCAAAGAGAATTATTTTGGGATGGCAATTTTGCTCTCCTATACTAGCACTTAATGTCTATTTGAAGATCTGCTCACCAGAGAGAAGGAGGCAGTTAAGGATAGCAGGACCCAATTCACTCATCTTCCACTTGTGTCTATTTATGGAAAAGTATTTTTTAGTTTAGATTTTCAGAGGCTCCTGAAAACCATTTTGGTTGTGCAGGTAAGCATCTTTCAGAAAAACATACCTTCCCCTGAGATGCTTGCAAATATCACATCTGTTGTAGAACACACAGAAGACAGAGCTTTGTGCTCTAATTAGAGAAGAAAATTACTTCAAATGTATCAGTGGATCTCTAAGGGTGACTGATGCAAATGGTTGGAGGAAAATAGCTCTTTCTGATTTGAAATTATGCTTTCTACACAATAGGTATGCCCATAATAGGTAAATCAAATTGTCTTTTCTCCATGACTGTAAATTAAGTGAAAAATGGCAAGACATTACAATTGTACTTTTCCATAGCAAAAGTATATATGCTAATCTGAATCTCCTGAGTTTGCAAAATTTGGCTGGAAATACTGTTAAAACATACTTTCTCAAGAGAATGTTCTTTGCTTCCAGCCTCCAAAAAAACTGCAAATACAACAGCAACAGCTTTTCATTGCAGTATTTTGGAAAGGTCTCCGCCCAGCAGGAAGTAGGATATTTGCAAAGATCTGCAAAACTTTTTTAAAAAAATGAAAAGAAAAGAAAACGGCTGTTTTAAAATGAAGTTCAACAAACTTTGATTTAACTTTCCTGCAAAGGTCGAATCAGGATTAGTTTAAATTTCAGGTCAAGAGGCAGCTTGCTTCCTATTTGATCAGCAGCAATTGAAGCATACCTAATAGAAGCACTATTTTAAACACAAAGGTTAACACTGTTGCCTTTTGACAAAGGTTAAATGCCTATTTACCAAAGTTAATGACTTAATAGCATTTTGAATACCATTCTTTATATAAAGGTTAATCTCATATTTTTGACTTCATGTTTCCTTTCTTAAAAGGAAATACTCATTAGAACCCAAACAATTATCTAATTGTTAATTTGTTTTGATCTTATTTATAGTTCTTCAACCAGAGTATTATCCGTTTTGATTGCAAGAGAATTTTTTTTCAAAGCATTCAAGAAGAAAAATGCTTAAAGAGAGAAATAAGATTAGAGAATTACTGCTTTCAGAGAGTCAAAGAGGAAGGGGATAAAGATTTTAGTAAGTAATCTAGAGAAGAAATATAACCCATAGTGGAAACATATACTTGCCAAGGAAGTACATAAGACCAGGCAACCAATTTCTATTACTCATAAAAACAAATAATTTGGGGGGGCTCAGTAGAAATATCACTATCAGATGATCAGAAAATGTGAGAAAAAAATATATACTACACAAGAGAGAAGCATATGGTCAATTTGGCATTTACTTCAGATGCCATTTTTAGCTAAAATGATAGCAATAATTTACTGTGTGTAGTGCATTAATTGGGAAAAAAATTTCTGAAGTATATCATCCATCTTTTTTAAAATATCTCTAAATGACTTCACCTCATTCTCTCTTCCGAAATTAAGCTGAGAATCCAGGCATTGCAAATTGATGCAGAATTTTGAAGATGTATACATTTGGGGCAAATATCCATACTTGCTATAAATTTTTCGCTCTCTGGTAAAATATCAAATGATACATTTCAAATTCAGTTGCAAGTACTGTTAAGAATGGCAAGACTGTAGCAAGATTTATGTATATTACATGTAATTTATTTCAAGATTATGGTATAAATGAGAGATCAAAAGAGGTCAATATCAGGGAAAAAATTCTGAGAACTGCCCTTCCTATTAAGGAGAGAGCTCAACTGGACAGAGGTGCCATCTGCATCTGTCAGAAGATGATCAGTGAAGAGTAAAACTCAAATTTTACTTTTGAAGGGAGCATAAATGAGATAATGTAAGTGGGGGCATACAGGGAACAGTGGAGGGCATGTTATACTCATGACTAGTTCACAAAGAATCTTAGAGTAAATCTAGGACTAGTTAGGGTAAAGAAATGCATAAAATCAACTGATGTAGTATCACAATAGATCCATGCACCATTCTGTATTTTACCAGTTTTGGTGCTATTCTGAAAAAGTGTTCTGTATTTACTTCTCTATAAATCTCTCATTTATTTTAGCATATCAAGGTTTATTTTCCCCGCTAGCTTCAGTGTTTTTGTTACCAGTGGCGGTGTGAAATCTGGCATCACCCAGGCGGCTTGGTGGAGGAGGACAAGTGGTGTTGTGAATCATTTCATTTCGTTGTGTCCCTTGGTTCTAACCCACTGATGCAGCAAAGAATTACAGATCTGTGAGGTTTAGAAAAAGTGAGATGTATTGAAGGTACATTTTAGAAGGAGACAGGCCATGCTAAGGAAGACTGCAGCCCTGTGGAATTTGGGAGGTGAAGAGAAAAGACAGTACGCCCCCACGAGATGAGTGGGTTTTCCGCAAGGAGAGTTGCAACAACGCAGAAGTGGGAAGGTCTGTTTCTATTCTGGCCATGATGGGAGGTCCTAAATGATCCATATGTGAGGTCACCTTGACTGACTGACTGACTGCTGTAAAACACTTTACCCAGAATTCAGTCTGTTAGAATTAGATTCATGAACTTCCAGGCATAAACATAGTATTATAATGAAACTTAAATTGTGGGTAAATTAGGGTAGTACTTTCTGGGCAGGTATCTAAACTGGATTTAGGCCAGCTAAGATTATGGCCCAGCTGCCTTTGTCTCTGGGATGTAGGAGAGATTCTGTAACTACCAACGGGGTATTCTCTGGGTGGCCTCTATCCTTTGTTCCCCCTATTGCACATGTCTGATTAGCTACCTAACATATTCTGAGAAATGTTATTTTAAGTTATAATTGTATAAATCTGGTCTTTCCTGCCCATTAGGCCTGTATTTTAATAAAAACTTTTGATGACACAGACTAAAGACAAAACAGAATGTGTAGAAAAGCAAGAGCTTATTGGGAGCCATTGCAACATTAATCTTCTTTTGTGACTGTAAAACATTATAATGCTGTTATGGTAACTTTGCTTTAAGTGAATGCAAATTTACCTTGACAAATTATCTCATAGTGATTCTGAATTGATTGAAGTAATTTCAGTTCAAGTAATCTATCTATCTATCTATCTATCTATCTATCTATCTATCTATCTATCTATCTATCTATCTATTTATCTATCTATCTATCTATCTATCTAAATGTCTTCATTTTAAGGGTATTATTCATACAACATTAAAGGAAAGATGAAGAAATCATTCAGTTTGAATGAGAAAAATGATTTAAAATTAGCTTATTAACCTTGTTAGACTTAGCACAGGTAAGGCAAGGAGTGCATTTATAAAGTCTTTCCATCTCATATTCTAAAGCGGTGCAAGTCAATGAAAATGTACCTGAGAATACCATTGCTATCATACTATCTATCCCCTAGCGCTCCAGCCGAAAGGGTTAGTCTGGCAAGGATAAAAGGTAAATTTTGGAATAAATAGCAACAATTCATAACCATGCTTGTCGGTTAAAGAAAATAGTTTTTTTAATAGCAATATATCAAGTTGGTCACTGGAAGAATTAGTTACATATTTTTCCAATGAAATGACATGAAAGAATTCCAATGTAAAGTTCAGATTTGGAAATAAGAAAAGTAAATGTTGAACTAACTAGTGATAGTCAAATGACGATTTCTAATATATAGATTTAAATTGTATAGTTTAGGTAAAAATGAGTATTTATTATACTTTAATATTAGAGAAGTGTTTTTTAACTTCTCATGGGGTCAAGTTGTATTGCCTGGAATTCTGGTGGCTAAAAAATGAGAGAACAACATCCCATTAACTAGAGGTCCAGGAAGGTCTAAGAGTTGCCAAGTTTGTCTGGGCATCTCTAATTCCAATAAAACACCTGCTTACAGCTCATCAGTGTCACACTCCACTCTTATCTCCCCTCTTTTGTGACATTCCACATTAGAGGTAATCTTAGCCTTTGTATTCTAACCAATAATAGTTGTTTTACTAGTTGTCTCATTTCTCAATATTTAGTTTTGCACTAGTAAATGAGCAATGATCTTGCAGTCAAGGGCTTTGGTTTTAGTTTCTGGTTCTCCATTTTACAGTCTGTATGAACTCATAAGCTCTATAAATTTGAAAAATAATACATAGTAAATTGTTTTAAGTGTAATAATATTAATGTGATAATTTACTTGAAAGAGCATCAAAAATAAAAGCTGGTACATAGTAGATTCTCAAGATACCAGTTAATTCTACATACAAAATCTTTTTGGAGTCACTATATGCATTTGATAGAGTATTTCTAAGGTAGGATAATAATATCTTAATAATATTTTTCAATGGCCAAAATTTCAAGAAAGTGCCTGGACAGTGGAGAAAATATTAAGGGGCAAACAATTGTTGCTCTCAAGTCAAATCAAGAAATAGCTCTCTTACGTGCATCTACTGATACACTTAGCAGTTTATAAACTAATATTTTAAAATTATTTTAAAGCAATAGATGTAAGTTAACAAATCAATTATCAGGAATGTTTACCTAAGACACTGTCGAACATTCATATTATATAGTACTATAATTATTTTTTAAAGTAAAACATTTAAAAAAATATTTTAGCTTTTTATGTATCAAGTAATATTTTGGATCTTATTATTTAAAATGCATTAAGCAAACATAAGTATTACTTGAAAGGAAAATCAAAAATGGAAACTGAATCATAAAAGTCATCTGAAAATGTAGGAAAGCTTCCACTCACACAATAAATACTCGCGGAGCTCATAATTTCTGATATCAACAGGGAAATATATTTTCGAACAACTGTGATAAATTCATATGGCATTTATCCCAGAAATAATGTTTAGTTTCTACTTAGTGATAGTATTTGGGTAAAAAATGATGATTTTATCTGAATTATTTGAAAGCAAATTGCATCTATGTAATAATGATTTATAGAAGATACAGCTTTCATTCCAGCAAATGCAAGGTCTCAACTGGATCACTTTTTGGTACCACATAAAATTTCCTCATTCATTATCATTTATTATCCAAAATTGTTGAGAGTTATTTGGACTAAAGCTATAAAAGTCATTGACATTCAGTTGAAGAAACAAAGTCATTCATGGAGTAATCATGAAATTCGTAGTTCACAAACCAAAATAAACTTCTCATTTTCTTACTAATTATTTTATGTTGACATAGGAAATGCTCCCTGAGTAGGTGACATTTACATTAAGACCTGAAAGATGATAATGAGATAGAAGATCAAGTATGCATTAGAAGTAGAATGGGAGTTGTTTGCAGAATAAAAATGATGCCATTGGAAATGAGATAAGAATGAGGAGGCAGGGCCTTCAAAAATTGGCGAACAAATTAATCGCATAGATGAAGATGAGGATTTTAAATTTTATTCCAAATCCAATGGGAATCTAATTTTCTCATAGCAGTGAAAGAGTTACAAGCAAATAGAGGCTAACAAAGAACATCCAGATCTAAAAATTTTCAGTTTCTTGTCACTATAAAGCAAGACAATAAAGGACATGCACAATAGAGTAGTGGTTACTAGAGGGTAGTAGGGAGAGGGGAGGGAGGTGGTAGGTGGGGTAAAAGGGATCAAATATGTGGGGACAGAAAGAAATTTAACTATGAGAGGTGAACACACAATGTAAATATATATATGCCTTACTGTTAAAATGTATAGCTGAAACTTACTGGATTTTGTTAACCAATGTTACCATTAAATAAATAGCATACTAGAATTAAAAAATATATATATTATCTAGATTAAATTAATTAGAATAAAACTTGAACAGCAATAACTATAAAGCTTTAGTGTAGAAAGAGATCACTTTTAGATGCAAATATTAATAGTATAGAAATGGAAGAAATCATAAACTATAATGTAATTCAATTCTTTCATCTATAAATGATGAAACTGAGACACAAAGGAGTTACATGTATTTTTTTTGTATTTTTTATTTCAGATGAGAACTTTATCTAAACTAACTTATGTAATTTTATAATGTGTATCAGAATTTAATTTAGAGGAGTTTAAAGGCAATTTTTAAAGCTCAGAGTTATGGAGAAGAGATTTTTATGATAAAGAATAGATATGTCTTTCATCTGAGTTTACACCAGAGTACAATTTAACTTTTTCCTGCTCATGTCCCATTGATTATTATGATTCAGTGATATTTGTAACAGTTATTCCGTTAAGCCCTATGAAAGAAAGAAGATGTAGTCTCTTTAAAGGAATCAGTTATGAACTGAGGTATTAATATGGGGAGATTTGGGAGGTATATAGTTTTAATGGTTGTCAATATATATCTGAATTTTGAGGGAAAAATATATCGACACAAAAGAATAATTAGAGACAAGACATAAAAGGTAATTAGGAATGTAAAAAGCAGAATAATAGGTCTAAAAAATCAAAGCATGCAACATTTTCTGGATAGGAATCATTAAGGAATGGTCTCTGGCACTTTCAAATGAAAACTCAGAAATTATGTTAGCACTGTAACTGTTGGGGCTGATTAGAGTTCGGTGTCATCCCAATGGCTGGGGGTGATGGGGGGACGGTAGAGAGAGATATAATGAAGGTGCAGAAGTGTAGTTAGCATTTTTCCTTGGTTCTTCCTCATTGATGTAGTGAAGAATCACAGGTCAGTGATATTTAGAAAATATTTATTAAAAGTATATTTTAGAAAGACAAAGAATGCCCCAAGGAGGCACATGATTTCAACGATGAGAACAGCAACAGAGTGCTGTAATAACAACAAGAGAGCAAAAAGGGCCACAAAAGCCACAAAAGGGAATAAAAGGCAAAAAGGACCCAGAAGTGGGAATATCTGTATTGTATTTGGTCTGTAATGGATGGTTCCAAAGACATTCCTAGGCGATTGCCAAGTGAGGTCATTTTGATTGACACCTGGCTTCTACATAACTATTTGCCTAGTGCGCATGTGCTTACCTAGAATATTGTCTGTTATAAATAGATTCATATAATATCAGGCATAAACCTGGTATTATACCGAAGCTTAAATCGTGGACAATTTAGGGTAGTACCTTCTGCTCAGGCGTCTGTAGCAGATTAGGCCAGCTAAGACTATGGCCCTCCTGTCCTTTGTCTCTGGGGATGCCGGAGGGATTCTCTAACTCCCAATAGAGTATTCTCTGGGTAGTCTCTACTAGACTAGGCCCCTATCCTTTGTTCCCCCTGTTGTTCATGTCTGACTAGCTACCTAACAGTACTAAAAATCTCTGTCCTATAAAAATCTCTGTAGCGAAAAACCGAAACTAAAACAAAACCCTAAGTAAAACTATTTGTGACTGTTTTTGTGGAAAAAGTCTTAATTTTTTTTCAAGACATATTATATATGTAATGACAGTCTTTATCTGAACTTGTATGCCAATGCTTTCTAACACTTATTTTTATCAATGGAAATAAATGGACTGATAACTTCATTCTTCTAAGTATATTTTCTGGTAACTCAATGCTTAGTTTATTTTCACTTATAAACGGATCAGATTATTTACTCATTTATTCTACACTATCGTAGGTCTTTTGAATTCAGATACTCTGAGTTCAGTACAGACTTGAATTCAGTCCTTATAGAGCTTACATGCTAGTGAAAGAAAAAATACATAAATAAAAATTACAAAATTAAATAGAGTTAAATTGTGATGATGGCTATAAACTAGAGTATGGACAGTTACAGAAAGTTTAGCAGTATACATCGAGTCTGTATGGGGAAGGAGGTGTATGTGGTGAGAGGCTTCAAGGTTTAATGTCTCCAGCCAGATTTCATTAAACAGTCTGGCCAGCCAGGACACAACTTATTTATAGCAGATAAAATGTTTAAATTTATATATTGAATCTGTAGTGCTGTGGAAAATTTTGTAAAGTCAATTATAAAAGCAGGTATAGATACACATCATATAACCTGAAGGATACGAAAAAGATACTTAGTTTCCAACTCTCCACATCAATTGTTTACTTCATTCATTATAATAGGATGTGCTATGCAATACATATTTTATTATTTATTATATAATAAGACACACAAAATGTAACAAAATGAAATGTTACTTAACACATGTATTTGCATGATTCATGTTTTCTTTAAATTGCAGATTGCAAATTTACATTTGATTTAATAATTATGGAATGTATTTGCATATTTTCCTCTGAGCTAATTCTGCTGTCTGAAGCAAGCTCCTGCATGGTAGAATCAATGTCTTGCCACATTCATAACAGAAAATATGAAGAGATATGTATAGATATATAGATATAGTCATGTCATAGTCATGAAATAGATATGTGTTATGTATATATGTACGTATGTTATCTATATATGTAGTTATATATGCACACATATATTTCTAATGCTTGATTTATTAGGCATTAGAAATATATATGTGTGTATATATAACTACATATATAGATATATTATGTGTCAGACAACAATAGATAATTTTACTGTCATGTCAACAGCTGCTAAATATCTTGATCTCTTAACATTGCTCAAATTGATCTGGGAATTTATTTCCAATTATTTGCCTAAGCATGTAAACATTGAAATTAAAACTATATTACAGTAAATTTTATTTCAAGCTCCCTTTTGGGTCAGTGGGAATAAATTCCAACTTTAAATTAATTAGCTGTGTGGGTCATTGCTTTTGCCTCTTAATCTCTCTGAGCCTCGCGTTAAAATTTGAAAAGTATGATGGAATTGTATAAAACCATTCAGACTTCTTCCAGTAGTAAAATTTTACAATCCTCTTCCTCAATTTAAGTGTTCTCCGTTGTCCACAAATGTTTCAAAACTGGTTAGAGGGAGGTCTTGCTCTGACTAAATCCGAACTTTTTATAAAGTGAGGCGATCTTTTGACACAGGATGTAGCGGATATACATTCAGTTAACTTGATCCCTGAGTTCAGTTAAAATACATTAAATATGTATTCAGTGTTCTTACTCTTCCTTAAAAGTAAGCTAGCAAGCGAAAAAATTATTTATTTCTTATCAGCTTAGCCCAAAAGGTAGGAAGCAAAATCCTCTATCCTAAATATGCATTTGGTGTACAAATGAATGTGACAGGCTTACAAAAGGGAGGCGGGGGAGGGGATGCGCCTCTGAGAAACTAGAACTCATTTATTGCTGAAATGTAGGTTGCAGTCTCCTGCAGTAGAATGAAATTAAATAAAATTTAAGCAAACAAAATTATAAATTCCACAGATAACAGAGTGTTGTGTAATTAAACTTCTAATTTTATTGGCACTTTTTTGGAAAAAAATGGAAAATAAAATATGTCTATTTTATGGGATGTATTGACTCTAAGGAAGGCTGGTAAATTCCATACATCTTTTTTAATTGAAGAAAAACTGGATAATAGAAGCAAAATATACTGTTCCATAAATCAAAGGTTATTTCAAGTGGAATGAGTATGTCTATGTACATCTGAATTAGAAATTAATTAATCATAAACACTGGAAGTTCAGTAAAATGCTTTAATGGTAATATTTCCAGTTTACATGACTGTAAAATATATATTTATGAGCAAGCACTTATTTTAGTTTTCCTGAAATATACCTTCGACCAGATTTACTGTGTTTGCCCTCTACTTAGATCAGTCATTCACAATTGGGAGTGGTTGCCCCCCAGGGGACATTTGGTACTGTCTGGATATATTGTCACAACTGTGCATGGGGCAGGGAGGGGTGCTGCTTTTGGTATCTATTGGGTAGAAGCTCAGAATGCTGAGAAACAATGTATAGGACAACTTTCCCCACAATAAAGAATTATCCAGCCCAAAATAGCAGTAGCGCTGAGGCTGAGAAACCTTGACTTAGATTAATGAAATATTACTCCACCATCCATTTCACTTAAAATATGGATTTTGTAAGCTAAATTTATTAAATTTCATAATGTAATAGAAGAAAAGGAAACAGGAAAAGAGAGGCAATTGTTTTTGAATTAGGATAGAAACTTACATAAATTTAAAGAAGACCACATCAAAGTCAGGGCTCCGGTTTTATTCCAATAGGGAGAAATATTTATTCAAAGATCTAACATCAAAAAGGAATACTGAGCATTCGAGGAACTAAAGGAATTCAATTATTTAAAAAGTAAAGTAGAAATTTAAAATTATTTTTTTAAATAGTGAATATATTTTTTAGAACTAATACCTAAATCATCTTTCCCCTCCCCACCTTAATTATATGCAATTATTTTATATTTAGTTATGGGTCTCAGAATATTTATATCTTACGAAACTGAGCTTTTAGGCTGTCCTTTCATGAATATCAGATACCCTCTATTGCTTGGCTCTTACTATATTACTAAGACGTATTTTAAATTAAATGTTATTTTTGAATTATGCAAATGAGAGAACAATTTCTAATCACTTAAAGTTTGTTTCCAGTGTCAACAATTGTTTATTCCTTGGTTCCAGATGACTGAATCATTTAGCCACTTCATGTTTGATAATGTGTCCTACACTGTAATGAAACCGTGGAACCTGTGAAGTCAAAGAAATACATCCTGTTTTTTGAACAGCTATCCCAAATGAAGCTTTGTTTTTACGTATGCTTAAATCATATTTATAATGAAAGTGAAAATACTTATTACATATTGAATACTTGCTTCATATGACCTCCCATATTAAAAGCATTTAACCTTTACAGATCCAACAGGACATAGACATAATTTATTTTATTAATAAGAAAATTAAGGCTCAGTGACAGTCACACACAATAATAAAGATTATATTAAGGATTCTAGTCTAGGACTACTTTTATTTCAAAAGTTACATGTTTAACCCTAATGCTAGCCAGTACTCATTGTTTCCTATGACTGTAGTACAGTTGGAGATTCAGTTAGGTTTGGAAAGTTAAGTTAAATCTCTAAATTTCTCAGATTTCCTAGTGTACTGATACAGGTATGCCTCAAACATACTGCAGGTTCATTTCCAGACCACCACAGTAAAGTGAATATTTCAGTAAAGCAAGTCATACAAATTTTTTGGTTTCCCAATACATATAAATGTTATATTTATACTATATTATAGCCTATTAAGTATGCAGGAGCATTGTCTAAAAAAATAATGTAAATTCCTTAATTTAAAAACGTTATTGATAAAAAATGCTAACCATCACCTGAACGAAGATCACTGATCACAGACCATCATAACAAATATAATATTAATGAAAAAGTTTGAAATATTGCAAGAATTAGCAAAAGTGATGCTGATACACAAAGTGAGCAAATGCTACTGGAAATTAATACCAATGGACTTGCTTGATGCAGGGTTGCCACAAACCTTCAATTTGTAGGAAACACAATATCTGTGAAACACAATAAAATGAGGTATGCCTATTCATTTTAGGCCTCTAAACCATATCATTTATGTCAGAAATAAAATCTGTGTTGGCATAAATATTAGTAGCACCCCACACACACACATTTTAATGTACTGGATAAAGACAGCTCTGACTCATTGATTAACTTGGTCTGGAATAAAGAAACATTTCATGTCCAGAATTATATCTGAGCAAGGTGATTATTTATCTCAGGTACCTGAGTTGTATTTGTGTAGTGAACATGCTTCATTCCTTTAGTCATAGATTTTTATTCTTGAGCTCCAACTAAAAAATATAAGAATTTAAGATGATACTTCTCAAGAAGGATCATGCATATATACCTGTCTATATTGTCTCCCTTTGAAGCTTAGAGAAATTTTAGACTAAATTATACCTTTTAAACTTCAGAAGTTGTGTATAGTAATAAACATTTCTGCAAGTGGATACTACTTGAGTAATAAATACATATGTGAAATCACTGGATTTTCATGCCTCACATGAAAACAGTTGTGTAGAGGATGCTGTGTAGTTTAAGATCCCTCAGGAGTGAATAATTTTAAATCAATGACTTCAGATATTATGCTTCTGAAATATAGCCTCTCCCAGGAGTTTCCCTGCAACACTGGTAAACATTATGCCATCTGTGTAATTGCTCTATGTAGTTCTGATTTCTTTAACTGAAAAGGCAGTCGGGGGAGGATAATATTAGAAACAGATTACTCCAAAGAAAATTGACAAAATGTATTGGTAACATACAGCTGCTAAAACACATTGGACTTTATTTTATGAGCATCAGTGAATGTTCCTAGGCAGCTTCCCTTTACCAAGTAATTCGAGTACTCAAGAGGATGCAAGGCAACAGAGAAATACACTGCTTCACCGGAGGACCTCTGTGAAAGAGAAAGGGATCAGAAATCACTGCCACAGTGGATATCTGAATAGCAATTTTTAGAAGCTAGGAGACGTAGACTAAAACTGAATTTAAATTGTTAAGAAGCTTCATGTGCAAAAACAAGGTTTTCTTTTTTACTTATGCTTACATTCAACCCAAGTATGAACAGGCTTATCTTTCATTTCTACAGATTTTTTTTTCAAATAAATCCAAAATAAATATATTTTCTTGTCAAAGATAATTCGATCATACACATCTTTCATTCATTTCACAAATATTTTTAAACTATACACTGTACAGTTGCTAGACAATGGGAATCAGATATGAAAGGCCAAATTCACACTTATATAATATTCATATTATGTTGGTGAAAAAATATAAATATTTCTATACCATCGAGGTCAATTTTATGATGCAGTCTACGTTAAAAGCCATGGGATTACAGAGATGTGGTTGGAGAAATAGTGGAAGGTTTGGCAGCATAGTCGCCACATTTGGTTGTACACATTGTAAGTAAATGAAAATGCCCCTTCAGTTATGCAGAGCACAACCAAGAAAGTTACACTAAGGGCCTCTATTTAGAAGATGATACAACATGAACTGTACTCACTAGCCCAGCAAAGTAAGAGAAAAAAGGAATTCGAGAATTAACATTTACAAGTGTATAAATACTGTCATGTGGTATGCATTTCATATGTAGTTGAGGAATGCATGTATGTATGAATTCATTAAAGTATAAACATATACATTTATTCAAGGTTGAGCAGGCACATTCATGGACTGCAATAATTTGATCATGTGGCTAGAGCAATAATTTAGATTATTCCGTGGAAAATATTACACCAAAGGGGGAACTTAGACAGACAGTGGCAGCAAATTTAGCCAGAAGAAAATTTTGGAAAGGCCAATTAGTTATACATCAGAAACTATAGAGATTTACTAAAACTTGTGGGAAAAAAAAGAAGATAAAACAGAGAACTTGGAAATAATTTGTATTCTTGCAAATAGAAAGTCATAGTACTAACAGACCAATTTATGTATCAAAAGCCTGTCAGACACTCTTTTTATGTGCTAGAGTGAATCAAGCAGACAGAGGCTCTAACTTCAAGGAGCTTATATTTTACTGGAGAAAAGTATGATTCAGAAATATATTTCAGATACAACTATGAAATAAGGCAAGTAGAGAAATAGAGATGGATAGTTTATTTATGTTTTCAGTAAGGTAATCAGTGAGGGCACCTATGAACATGTGGCATTTGACCAGAAAACTGACAGAAGCAAGGGAGGGAGTGATTTGGATATCTGGGGAATGGAAATAAAGGAATGGAAAGGAGAGAGACAGTGTGGATAGAGTCCTGTAATAACTGGGTTTGCTATTTCTCTTGTCAAAATGTCTGGTCTCTCATAAAATAGTAAATAGCAAAGGTAAATACAAATGCATGATCTTAACTTGTGCTGTTAAACAGTGCCCTAGTGTAATATCGAAAGGGCCTTATGTCCAAGTTTCAGATACTTTTTATTAATAATTATATATCACATGTAGCCACGCTATATAAAACATGACATGTTTTTTGAAATACCATAAACTAATTTAAAGTGTCTACTTTTATGTATTTGGCAAAAATTATTTTAAACTCAAACTTGGTTTTTGCTACTGTCAATAATAAGTTAAAATTATTTTGATTTTTTTTAAATTTTGAAAAGTTTGAAAATATGTGTATGTACAAAAACCTGTTAAAAGTATTGACAAAAATGAAATAGATTCAGATTTCAAATAGAGATATGGATTTTGAAGACAGTAAATTGCAGATTTCTTAAGAAGATAGAAGAAACTTAATATGAAATATTTAAACACTGAACCATGGCAGTAAATTTAGCTCAATAGGAATCTAATGCAGATTCAAGCAGTAGATCAACAATTGATATGTGGCTTGAATCTGCATTAGATTCCTATTGAGCTAAATCTATGCCAAGAAAAGAAAAATCAAAGAAAAATATGAAAAATTTTTTCTATGAAAAATAAGAAATGTCGTGAACATAATGACAGAGACCAAGACATCATTCTATTCCTAGTTAATATTTAATGGAAGATAACCAAACAACATTTCATAATCTCTAGAAGGAGCCACCAAACATGCAAAAAATTTTAACAGCAATCACCCCAAACTTATGTAAAGGTCTGCTTCATTGGCCATTTTTTTTTGTCCTCAAAAATGTCCATTTTTATTTTACCTAATCATCTACATGAAAACCTCAGAAAAAACACCATAAATAAATAAAATCTATGTCATTAAATTCATGGAAACAAATAAAAAAATTATTGATAAATTAACAATATGAAACAAAAATAGGTATTTAAAAATCTTCTTGTATTATATATATGTACTCCTGATTTGCAGCAGATCATATAGAAGATTATCATTTGAATTATAAATCTCATGTAAAAATCTTTAACTTTATTAAAAAATTTTTCACTTAATAGTAAGACAAAAGCTCCCTAAGGCATACATTCTAGTATATAGAAAGAAAACATGTTCTCATTGACATATTAAGAATTTCTGTATGTGAATTTCTATGTGTGAAGAGTTGAGAAGCCAACACTTAGATGTAAGAGGGAAGGTAGAGGGATTTTCTTGAAACTGCATTTGGATATCATGCACAAACATTTTTATTTAGATTAATTTTGCAAGTGGATGCATGATTCAGATTTGAGAGGACTCAATCTTCCACCCCAGAGCCATTGGCAGTGCCATGTTGCTAGACCCATAAACCAAATGGCATTATGTGTCCATATATACATAATGAGAGGAAGAAGAAGCAACTTCTGTTTTTTAGAAGCTTATAACTTTGAGTGAAATCAAGAATTTTAAAATAACTTGAAAATTGATTGTAAAAATGCACAAAGTGCAACAGCTTCAAATGAATGGTCCCGAGAAATTAGGAAAGCCTTTATTTTTAATATTTCTTTTCTGATTTTTCACTGTTGCTCATTCCTCTGTTCTCTTTGCTTAATTTTCTACAAAAATTTGAACCTTTTTTTAAGGATTCCATGCTAATTTGTTTATAGTGGGGTTTTTTTTGTATATTGCTTTGTATAATTTTCTTACTAGTTGCTCTGTTAAAACATACATATGTAATTTATCACAGTTAGCTGATATTGAAGTTTTGCGACTTCAAGTGAAATGTATAAACCTTATTTCCATTAGTTCTCTATATACTCCTCCCTTTTAAAATTTAATTTTCTTACATATTTTTAATATACACTGAATACCACATTAGATGATGTTGCTTCTACGTTCAAATATGGCTTACAAAACTCAAGATAATTAGAACTATTATATGTATCTCTATTTTTACTCATTCTGAGATAGTGGGTTTTTTTGAAATTTTAAACATTCTTTGTTATCATTTATTTTAAGATAACTTTTTTAAAGCCATTCTTCAGGTTAGTTTTACTAACATCTTTTTTAGTTTACTTCATGTGACAATGGCTCTATTTTCCCTTTATTCCTAAAGAATATTTTTACTGGATATAGAATTTGTGGTTGAGAATTCTTTTCTTCTACTACTGGAAATATAACAGCTATTTCCTTCTAGCTTCTATGGTTTCAGATGAGAAATCTGCTGTCATTTAAATTGGTGTTCCCCTATAAGTAATGCATTGTTTCTGGATGAGTTCAGATTTTTTTTTTTTTTTATCTTTAGATTTCAGAAGTTTACTTATGAGGTGTCTTGGTGTGGATTTCTTTTGTAGGTTTATGGCTTTTTATCAGTTTAGGGAGTTTTCAGCAGTTCATTATTTGAATACCTTTTTATCTCATTCTCATTTTTTCTTCCTGTAACTCTGATAATACGAATGTGAGCTTTTTTGTTGCCATCACACAAACCCCTGAAACTCTATTGTTTTTCAGTTCTATAATTTCTACTTTGTTCTTTTTTATAAATTCTACTTCTTTACTGAGGTTTTCCATTTTCTTATTCATTTTAAAAGAATCCCTAATTGATTACTAAAGCATTTTCATGAGGCTGCTTTAACTAACATACTTGTCAGTTGATTCCGGCATCTGATCCATCTCAGCGTCGGCAACTGTTGACTGTCCTTTCCCATTTGTGTTGTGTTTTTCCTGGTTCTTGGAATGACAGATGATGTACAGAACATTTTGGATTTTGTATTATGAGTGTCTGGATCATATTTAATCTTTCCTAGCGGGTAGTCTTCCTGTTGAGGTACTACCTGAGCTGGCTGTGTTTGCATGTTCAGCTTTCCACTGGGCCCACCAATGTCACTGTGGCAAACATGGAGGACTCATTTCAGATAGGTAGGGTAGAAATGCCACTCCCCCCAGGCCTTGCTGGCACTTTCTCAGTGAAAGCAACTCACTGACAATCACTGTCTTATTGCCTCTGATTGGGAGTATAAGCTCAGCTCCCTACTAGGCCCCACTAACCCCAGGGGAGGAGAAAACTGGAATATCAACTTATACTTGTTCTCCCTCATTGATACCTACTGGGAGTCGAGATTCTCTTCCCTGTTGGGACTTACTGACACCAGGGGATAGGGAGAATTGGAGTGCTGACTAGCTCCAATTTACCCTGCATCATTCAGTCCTGTTGCTGTTAGATGTATACAGGCTCAGCTCACCACCAGGCCTCACTGATACCAAGGGTAGTGGGAGAAGCAGAGTGCTTATTAGCCCCAGTTCCACTCTCTTGCTCGGTCTCATTGATGCTGTGTAAGCTACATGCTCCGCCTATCACTAGACCTTCTAAAACTATAGTTAAGAGACTCAAAGCATCACCTGCTTCTGCCAAATGAGGAAGAAGAATGGGTCAATTTTTGGCCGACCAGCACTATCATGTAAGGGAAATTGCATCACTACCATAGGGCAGAGGTGGAAAGGTTGCTCTCTGCTCAGCTCAACTGACACTGCTTGATGGGCAAAGTAGATCACTGGTGCCTACTTACACATGGCTTGGAAGGTAGAGTGGGAGATAACTCTTTACTCTGTCCCACAGAAACTGTGCAAGTATATATGGAGGGTTTCTGTTTGTATTTGCCTGGATAAAGATTGTATTATGGACTAAATTGTGTACCCATTCCTCATTCATATGTTGAAGTCCTAATGCACAATGTGATGTTACTTAGAGGCAGGGTCATTAGGAGGTAATTAGGCCATGAGGGTGGAGTGCTCATTATGGCATTCTTGCCCTTATAAGAAGAGACACCACAGAGTTTCTTCCTTCTCTGCTCTGTGTCATGTGAGGACACAACAAGAAGATGGCCATCTGAAAACCAGAAAGGAGGCCCTCACCAGAGCTCAACCATGCTGGCACTCTGGTGTTGGGCATCTCTGCTTCCAGAACTGTGATAAATTTGTATTGCTTAAGTCACCCAGTTTTTGATAATATGTGTTAACAGCCTGAAATGACTGAGACAGGTGAGTATCACCAAAAGGTTTTATGTTAGTAGGCCACATCTTTCCCTCCTGTCTTTTGGCTGAAGAAATAAGCTTTGTTTGTTTGTTTGTTTTGTTTTGTTTCTGGTTTTGCCTCTGCCTTTGGTGTTTCGGTGTTGGATGTTTCTGCAATATCCTGTTCAGAACATATGAGATAAAATAAAGCTCAGAGATCTTCCCCCACTGTCTAGTTCCTCAAATTCCATACGCGATGTGACTTCTTTCCACCTTTGAATTTTTTCTATGCTCGTTTGCTATGTTATGTCCAGGAATTTTTGGTTATGAAATGGAGAACCTGAGAGATATGAGATCACTCTATCTTGGCAGGACTTTACTTTTTTAAAACTATTATTTATTAAACAATGTTATCAAAGGAAGAGTCAGAGTTTTCAAAATTGATATCATGGACGACATCTAATCCGTACATAGTATCTGTAAAGAATAGAGGAAGTAAATACTATTTTGTGCCAGGAGATTGGTTAGACTGTCATGGCAGCAGGACAGGGCAGGTACTCAGGAGACTGTAGAAATAAGCAGTGAATTAATACACTTCTTTGTTAATGAAGTTAAAGAAACTTTTAAAACCTATTGACTATTCTATCACTTATCTATTGCCACAAAAATTCTCTATACAATCACCAAACCTCAGTAAACTATAAGGGAAAGCTTTATTGACCTCATGAGTCTACAGTCCAGAAAATGAACTGGTCCAGGCAGTTCTTGGCATGGCTGAGCTCACACACACCTTTGGTGACTTGTTTAGGATGGTCTTTACTGGGATGGCAGAAAGCACTCACCTCTGCTGCACACCGTGTATATCCCATCAGGTTAGAACGAGTAAGGCTGTTTGCATAATAAAGTATGAGGGTAACAGTACGAGCAGAAATAGGCAAGTACTTTCTTTTTGCCTCTACTTGTTCACATTTGCTAATGTCTTATTGGTCAGTAAAGTCACCAGGCTGAGCCTAGAGTCAAGGGATGAGTCAGAACATCCCACAGAGTTGCAGTTACAAGGCAAAGGGAGTGGATACAGAGGGAAATTGAAGAATTGAAGGCATGAATGTAACTAACTTAGAAGAACCATTTAACTGGACTGTACATTCCCACCTCTCTATTTTATTTATTCACCTGACCAATATGTATTCAACTTTAGTTCTAGTTGTTGTGAGTTCAGCAGTGATTAAGTGACAATTCCAGTCCTTACTACCTAGTGAAGGAGAGAGTCGGTAAATAAGGAAAATACATATAAATTAAAATTTTAAGAAGTGGTATGAACAATAAACCTGGATACAGAAGGGTGGATTGAGTAGGTGTTCATGACAAGATTTCTGAGGAGTGAAATATGAAGAAAAACTGAAGTAAAGGAGCAAGTAGAGTAAGGCAACATGAAAGATTGGGGAGAACGTCTTCCAGACGGATGGAAGAACATGTGTGAGGCACGTGGGTGAGAACAAGAATGTGAGTGTATTCCGACCTTGGTAAGTCAGTCTGACTGTTGTACAGTAAGTGGGGAAGGCAGTGGGAGGAGGCGAAAGGGCCGGTGAGGCCACAGAGCTCTGGGTGAGGAGTCCAGATGTATTGGGGGTGCATTTATAAGTTATTTGATCATTGAAAGTAAGGCAAATTTAATTTTTTATAAGATAACTCTAAGGTTGAATAGTATTTGTCCTCCAGATATAAAAAGACATATTTATTTTTATATTTGGGGAAACTGAGCCCCAAATATGTTAATACAATTTTTTATTAGGTAATTCTCACCATCTATTTTGAATTAATTATTGTGATAATGTTAAAAATATTAAGGGGTAAGTTTTAAAATAATTAAAATACATTTAACAATCTATGAAGAATGCTATTATTAGTGTGGACAAAGAAGAGGTGAAATTTTTACATTTTTACATTCATAATTTTAAAACCTACATTTTAACTTATGTAGCTGGCTCTATATATAGGATAGTGTATCTGGGAATTGGAACACTACAAGTCATAAGTTGACTATTTATTTAATCAAAATGCACTGAATATAAAGAGTGCACTATATACTACAGTGTTGCTGACAGACAAAAGATTATTTCATGATTTCTATATGTAGACAAGTTTACTTGGCAGAAATGTAAACTAGGTGTCTTCCAAAAATAGTGGCAAAGATTAAGTGATTTCACAGTGGAGTAAAAGGGAACAAATTCTTTGGAAAGGCTTATAAATCGAGTATATTTTGAATAATCCAACTTCAGGTGGTAATAAAGAAGAGATAGAGAAATAGGAAGCAAATAATTACCTTAAGAAGAGAAGGTGACCATGGAACATTCACCTCTTATGAACGATTATGATATTTATGGCTAGATTGAATTCTGATAAATAATATGATCAATTGTTCCTGCTTCATGAAGAAATCTGAAACAATCCAGATTCATTAACACAAAACAATCTCTTCAGTCAACACTAATGAGTTCTGATTCCATGTCAATCTTCGCATTAGGAAAAAAAAATTATAGATATTTTAGTAAATTTATAATAGCATAGAACTTGGAAATTATTTTATGGTATCCCAGAAATTATTTTATGGTATCCCAGATATAATGCCTTGACTCTGACACCATAAAACTGAGGCCTTAGTATTCCCTCCTATAGTTAGCTCCACTCCCATACTTTGAAAAGTATTGTATATTTCAGTTCTTCATGGTGAATTTGGAAGGACCCCTTCACTCCTTATCACGTCTAGTCTTGCAACATGGTCTGCACAATGCTGAGAATAAGGCACTGTTTCCAAAATTTTACTTCTTCCAAACAAAGATCTTCATAATTTTTTGTCATATTTATAAACTTCCCTGATACAGTAAATCTAATAATTCAAAAGAAAAAGTATGTTGTCTCAGAGTTCTTCAGGTTGACAAAATTCAGCTCTGCAGTCCTTCTGCTGGTCTTGAATATTCAGGCACTGGCAGTCAGTTTTTGACAGAGCCAGCTACATAAGTTAAAATGTAGGCTTTAAAATTATGAAGAATTTTAGACAGCACCAGCAAAGCAGTTAACCAAGTACAGCACCCTTATAAGAACATGGCCTTGAGTGACTAAACAGGTCAAATGCCTATGAGACCAGTCCTGGATGTTGAAAGGGCTGGCATCATGTCATCTACAGGCTGGTCTGGGATGCTAGAACTGGGATGCTAGAAGTCCAGGACTTCTCCACATGGCCTCTATACATAGTCTTTCCCTGTGGTCTCTCAAGCAAGATCAAAGGACTTCTCACATGGCAGTTTAGGGCTTCCAGTGATAAGCATTCATAGGGAAGTTATCAGGTTTCTTAAAAACTAGTTTCAGAATTATCACTGTTGCTGTGTTCAGTTGGGTAATGCAGCCATCGGCCAGCCTAGATTCAATTCAAGGTCACATACGTTAGAAGCAAGTTTGTTAGGGGCCATAGGAAAACAGCTATCATATTCCTCATTTACTGAATCACAAGGATTATTCCCTGGCTTCTTTCAGGTCTATATGCAAATGTTACTTGCTCCGCAAGATAGTCTTTGGTCATTCTAACTGAAAAGATCTTCTTTCTCCAACATGTTGTATCAATAATGAAATAGATATTTGTCCCACTAGAATACAGTCTCTGTTAGGGTAAGAGCTTTGTCTTACCTACTACTGCATACCCAACGCTTAGAAGAGTGACTTATAGAAAATAAGTAATTAATATTCATTAAGTGAATTAATCAGTAAATCTTACATATCACAAATAAATGTATATATGTATGTATTTCTTCTCTCTCTCACACACACACACTCATCATCTATCATCTATCTCTATCTCCCACTTGAAAAATGTATGTAAAATAATAATTTAGGTTTCACTATAGTAGTTAGTAGTGATGCTGCTCTGGAGGACAAGAGTAAATTCAAGAACATTTTTCAGTTGGATGGCTGAATCTGATTTTGTATACCAGATAGGTCTGTGCCTTACACTCTGAGTAGCTATGTCAGTTATGTAGCATAAAGACAGCTTTGTGATTCCCTTTATTATCATCCACATAAACAGGCTCTTTCTTGCTTTTACATAACAAATTTCCTCATTATATACTCCCTCATATACTGAAAGAGTCTGGTCTCTTTGTGTGTTTGTAGTGGTTACAGGATGGACTCTGAGTAAAGGAAAGACCACAGACGGGGTTAAAGGGAACAAGTGGCCACATATATACTTGTAAGACAATGGCGTAGAGAGGCTATTAATAAACAAGTTTTCTAAAAGGACATAAGATTATCATGGTAAGGAGAAAGAGAGCTCTCCCTATCACCCAGAGAGAATGAATAAATGGAAAAATTATAGAGAAAAAGCAAAATCTCACATGAGCACAGGTTTACACAGTTCACATATGTACACCTCCCCTAAAGATATCTATAGGTGTGCCTCTGTTCTGGGACTCAGCATTACTCAGGGATGTTAATTTCCTAAGAGTCAGAGCTTAATTGATATGCTACATTTGGCTCTCTGCATTCATTTATTTGCTTAGTCTAACTCTTAAAATAATTCTTTGACTGAACAAGCAAATTGCTGTTTTCAATCAGCCTGTACCAAGTATGTAATATTGTCTTTGAGTAAATGTTGTTCAGGATATCAGATTCTGAAATAGGCTGGAAATTTAAAAAAAATACTTCAGCATCAATGTTTCTGAAGGATAATGATGACTAATAATATACTGTTCATTATATTATATTCCAAATAAAGTTGATTATCCAATCGTATTTCTCACTTTCTGATAATCCTCAATCAAAAGCAAAATCATTATACTTTGAAACCTTCCTCAAATCACCTAACACAGGCCCAAATTTTGTAACGAGATATTAAACACACACACACACACACACACACACACACTGTACTAATGACACATTTGTATATGTCAAGAATAATTTATAGCAATTCATCATTTCCCATTAAAATTGTCCTTAATAACAATTCCTGAGTTGAGATTCAGAGTTAGTTATAATATCGACATCCATTATATTTCTATATAGATTTAAACCATATCTTTAAATGTTTACATATATGTATATGTCCAATTTTAATACCATTTTACACAAATACATATTAATTATCTTTTCTATAATATATTTCAAAAACTACGTGTTCTATAATGAAAAACAATGAGAAATTAAGAACAGAGATGAACCCAATTAGCTTTATTAACCAAAGCTTAAGAAAGATGTTTCAAAATTATTTTAACATTTTAAAACTATTAAGTGCCAAAGAAAAGTTTTTGATATATGTGAAGTTATTTTTTTAAGGCAAGAAAAAGAGAAGAGATAAAAGGAAAGTTTGATCCAACATAAAAATTGATATTTAAAGTAATCAGGAACCCCGAGGCGAGACTAACTCGTCATGGGACGCTTGTCCAGTGCTCCCATCATTCCCCTTTCCTCCTCATTTTATAGCTTTGATCTTCCAGGTAAAGTTTCTGTAAGAACTTGCCTTTTATATTCATTCTTATAACTTTTCCCTTTCAAATTTGATTTAGCTAACACTCATAAAAATACACATATAAAAATATATTCGCTCTTCATTAATGAACCCATTTAGTAAACATTTATTGACTACCTACCATTGTCAGAAAACAAACCTGATAATTGGTTTCTTAATTCTTAGGATCAGTGAAACCTACATGGAGTGAAAGATAAAGCTATGAGAAAAATATATATGCTATATAATAAAATATGGTATTATGGTATACATGTACTATATAATAATATAGCATATTAAAACACTATTAATACAGAATGTAAACTGATCACACTAAGTAAGTTAACATGTTTAAACAACTAGTCAAAAGCTATTCTTTAGGAATTTTTCAAAAAGTATTTAGATACAAACCCCTTTCACAAAATAAGAACTATTTAGTTTAAAGAAAGACTTCGAAAATATACAATGTGTTTAAAAGTTTCAATTTACAATAAAAGTGCATGCATGAGTCAGCTCATGGCAAATCCTGAGACTAAATGATGGAGAGAGTGTGGAGTCTTTCCTTTTGTAGTTCTTTCCTGTGCTCATATAAGAACTTCCTGGTGATCATGAGAAATCCTTATGGATGATATTCAGCTACCCATTCACAAGCTTTAATAAATGATCTTCCCCTTCAACCCCCTGAAACGAAGCCTTGTTCTCGTGGGATAAATGGGTTTGAGATATTGTTGCTTTTATGGAAATTGCAGCCATTTCATCATGACACTTCAGTGAGGCAATATTTGTTACCTATTCACATTTATCTTTGGTTCTAAAGATCTTTCTGAGTTTGTAAGTGATAGATAAGAATCTTTCCAAATTTAATCAGTGAAATTCTCAATACTATTTAGAATGTACTTTACTGCATAGTTTTGATGTATTGCCTAAGAAAAGAAAATGTATTGGTGTAGTTTAATATGTCTTTTCAGAAGAGAATTTGAATTGGCTAGAAACTGTTTTGACATGTACTTGAAGACTATAAATGCTGCAAATGACAGCTTTTAATCAATGTGATGAATAGCAAAGGTCTGTAAATGTTATCAAATAATTTCTAAAAATGAAAACTAATTTTCCACTCCCACTGCTAGCAAATTTGTCAACCACAGTTTGGTAGAACCAAAACATTTGCCCTTTGAATCTGTGTGAACTCTCACAGTAAAATGATACATTATTTTGTTTTCAGATATGCATTCATCTCATTCCTACTTTAGTATGTTTATGAAGTTCTAAGATAAGTTCTTGATTGAAAAATTTTGCAGTTGGAATAAAGATAAAAGTTTGTTGATTAAAGTTTTAGCTTTAGTATTGCTCTTTTTCTTTTCATATTTCTTTCTTACTATGCTCTAGAAGAACAAATATCTTTTATTTTCTTTCCATTTTCTTCATTTTGAGGTTATAAGAGCTAGTACGTGTAAAGAATATAAAACATTAAATTAGAATATAGTAAATATTCAATAGCTCAGATGTTATAAAGAATTACATTAAGCATTAATGTGTTTTAATTTTATAATTTAAAAATATATAGTTTTTTTTAATGACTCACTATTTTAGCATACAGTCTTGGTCAGTGATATTAAGTACCTACTATGTGCCATATGCCATGTATACTGAGATACTGCAGTGCACTGAGTGCACTGTAGGTATACCATGTATGTAAAGATGAATAAAATGCAATTGTATGTCCTAAGGAACTTATTTAGTAAGAGAATTGGATGTCTAAATGGTATTTTAAATTTTATTATAGTATTTGACGTCTAAGAAAGCTTCCTGAAGAAAATGCTTTGAGGACTGAGAAGAAGACCATTCCAAATAGAAAGAACATTCTGAAAAAAAGATACAAAGAAAAGAATACGAACAATAATATAAATTTTAATATTTCCAAAGTATACAGTGTACAGTGTGATTTGATGGGGCATGGGTAAAAAATTCTGTTGAGCCAGTCTAGCAAGGCTATGCTTAGGGCCATTGTAATTATCATTTTATTTTACTGCCGTGTTCTTCATTCATTTGTCTTTTGGTTCCTGTAGATCCCTGCTCATTTATCACCATTTTAAAAAGGCCTTTCCTGATCAACCTATATAATAAAAAATCTACTCCCCGCTCCCGATTTCTGTCTTTTATTATCATCCTGTTTTATTATTTTAAAGGTCCATAAAACTGTCAAACATATTGTGTTCTTAAATATTTGTTTTATTGTCTGTATTGCTTATATAATGAATGTTCCATTAAGGAATCTACTTTTTTCTGTTTATTGCAATATTACCAGTATCTAGAGTACTGCCTGGCAAATGACAGGCACTCATAAAAATGTTCTTGAATTAATAATTTCACATTTATTCATTAATCAAAATTTAAATATTTCTCATTTATTCATTAATTAAAATTTAAATAAACTTGCATAACTGCCTATTTTAGTGGACACCTCTTCTATTTCCTTGTTAAATTTGCATTACTCAAAAACAAATAAATAAATAATAAATAAATTTGCATTATTTTTTCTAGATTAGAGGCTTCTTTTGTCCAATGATTACATTTACTGTTGAATCCTGACTATATAGATGGTACATAATAGGTGCTTAAAATATATATGATGGAAGAATAAATCTACAACCATCATTTTAAGGCTTTTGTTATAAACCCCTCTTCATCTGAATCTCAGTTTTGTATGTCTATGCTTTCTGCTCAGTCATCCCATGTCTTCTTTATAGACCCCTCTCTGAGAATCCTCTAAATGTAAAGGATTCTCAAGATCACATGCTAGGCCCCTTCCTATTCTGCACACACTTCCAAAATCTTTTCATTACTTTTAATTCTATGACAGTTTGTCTCAGGATATCTTTTAAAAAGCATTGATCATTAAAAAAATTCCATTAATTTTGATTTGTAATTCAGTTTGTCATATGAATTTAAAATATTTGATAAAATTACTTAGTGTAAATATTTATATTCTATCATGAGTAAAAAGTGAGTGACTACTACTGTGACATCAGCAACATGGCTGAATAAGATCCCTTATAGTTTCCGTCCTCAACAACAGCAATTCAGCATCCACCCATGGAAAGAAGTGCCTTTGTGAGATCTAACACCATACGCCAAGGAACCCAAGAGGAGTACTGCCCACTCATGTGTCAGGTAATATGCACACAAACCTCACCTCAGCTGTGGACCCTACAGTGGCCTGTATACCAGCTCCAGCCCTCTTTAGTCACAGTCCTAGGCCTCTGGAGAACTCTGTCTTAGACAGTCTCCCATGGATAAAGGGCCTTTGTGGAAGTCCAGATTTCTAACAGAGAAGTTCTAGTACACCATGGAGCAAATACTATTACTAGTACTAGTACTACTACTACTACTAATAATAATAATAGTAAAATATTAGGATACATTTAAGAAGGTAGCAGGAGTAGTTTGACTTAACCTGCATTACAGATGACAAAAGCAAAAATAACAAGGGTGACTACGTCAAATTAAAAAGCTATGCACAGCAAAGGAAACCATAAACTATATAAAAAGGCAACCTACAGAATAGGAGAAAATATGTGCAAATCATATACCTGATAACAGGTTAATATCTAAAATATATGAGGAACTCATACAACTCAATGGCAAAAAAATCAATCTGATTTAAAAATTGAAACTAAATAGACATTTTTCCAAAGGGGACCTATAAATAGCCAACAGGTACATGAAAAGATGTGCAAAATCACTAATCATCAAGGAAATGCAAATCAAAACCACTATGAGGTATTACCTCACACCTGCTTGAAGGACTGTTATCAAAAAAAGAGAAGAGATTACAAGTGTTGGTGAGTTTGCAAAGAAAAGAGAACCCTTGTGCACTATTATGGGAATGTACATTTCTACAGCTACTATGAAAAGCAGTAGTGAGGTTCCTCAAAAAATTAAAAATAGAATGTCATATTATCCAGCAATCCCACTATGTATATCCAAAAGTAATGAAACCATTACCTTTTTGTACTGCAGATCCCGTGGAGATATCTGCACTCCTATTTTCTTTGTAGTATTGTTCACTGTAGCAAAGTTATAGCAACAACCTACATGCCATTTGAGAAATGAATGGGTTAAGAAAATGTGGCATATAGAGAGAATGGAATGTTATTCAGTCATAAAAACAAAACAAAACAAAAACTATCCTACTCTTTGTGACAACATAAATGAAACGGGTTGAGGTGGAGGATTTGCTAATTAAAATAAGTTAGACAGAGAGAGTCAAATACTGTATAGTATCACTGATACATGGGGAAAAAGAAAGGTCAGACTCATAGAAACAGAGAGGTGAATGGTGGTTGCCAGAAGCTGGGGGTGAGGGAAATTAGCTGTTGGTCAAAGGATATAAACTTCTAGTATATGATAAGTGAGTTCTGGGCATCGAATACACAGAATGGTGATTTTATTTAACAATACTGTATTACACACTTGAAAGAAGAGATCTTAAATACTCTCACACAAGAACAACAACAAAAATGAAAATTAGATGAGGTGATAGAGGCTTTAGCTAACTTTACTGTGATAATTAAATCCGCATTGTATATCTTAAATTTACACAAGGTCATGTAAATTATATCTTAATAAAGTTTAAAAAAAGCTATATTAGTTGACATGTACCTTTGTTTTAAACTTAGTGAAATTTGTATTTTAAAGAAATAGTAACATCATAGATTATATTTTACTATAACAAATATAATAAATGATATATATCATATGTATTGCCATTTGATATATTTATGGCAATTACACCTATTCTAAAATTTGTTCTAATTGAAGTGAGGGACAATTCTAATGAAAATACAAAACACTTTAATGTTCATATTAAAGTGTATGTGTATTGTATGCTCTCTTTAAGGATATCAATATGAAACTTTTTTTCTTTCCTTATCCTAGATCCTCTCAACCTACTTTGGGTTTCCCTCTTTTCAAAAACATTCCTCTATATTGAGAAATAATTTATTCAGTTATTAGATTAATTACCTCTCTCTTTTCTTCCTTACACCAATTTTAACCATAGCTACAATTCCAAAATAAATTGTTTTATCATAATGATAGCCAGCATTATCTAGAGCTTACTGTGCCTTTGTTCTAGACACTATTCTGAGGACTTCATAGATAAGAATTTCTTTAATCCTCACAGCAACATAATGAGTTTCCTAGAGAAACTGATGCAAGAAAGATTATAAAACTTTCTTAATATCACACAAGCCATTAAGTAGAATCAGGTATAAAACTAAGCCATCTGCTCTTGGCCACAGCAAACTGCTTCTCCACATGACATGTGCTGTCCATATAGTTTTGGCTTTTACTCCAAAACCACTCAGAGTTTATTACTACATAATTTGCCTGATTCCTAAAATACAGACCAAAAATAAACTGTGAGGCTGTAAAGCTGAACACAGAGAGATGTGGCTGCTCCCTGGGATAAATGAGAAATGCTATTCTCAGGAGGTTAATTATTGCAAATTAGGAGCTTTCAGTAGTCTGGAAGCATCAGGAAAGAAATAGTAGATTAGTACTGATAAAGTCTCATGGGCTCTGATGGGAAGCGCTTTATGTTGGCACTAATGAAAAACTCAGAAGCAACCATCCTTCAGATGCTTAGAAATTTCAGTTTTCAGCATATTAAGAATTCAGTCAAACAAGACTCAAAAGAGCTTTCAGATTACCATAATTGAGTGAAAGGAGACTCTTGAATATGGACCACAACTTTAGGGAAATCATTCTCTTTTTTAAATGCATTTTTCTGAGGATCATGTATTTGTACCTAATTAGAACATATATATTTTTACTATTTTAAAATTAAATTTTGATTAGAAAAGAGAAATGACCATATCAATAACTATGGATATTTTATATGTTCACACTTTCTACCCAAGTCAGGCACTTTGAGATAATGAAATAAGAGTATGTATGATTCCCAAGGTGCAGTGAGCCTTCACTGTTCTCTCTCTATGAGCAGTCTTTCCCCAACATGAACGAAAGCAAAACAAACCTAACTTTCTTTACACATAGCTTTATGGAAAATTATCAGCATTAGAAGATTATATCTTTAGTATAATTTTTTACTACCCATATTTAAAAATTTTGTATGGCCTTAAGGGTAAAGTTTTACTCATTTTGGACAGCTACAAATTCAGACATAAATTATAATGAATAAATTGTTAATCTAAACTACTAGAAATAGAGAAATGCTACCTCATTAATGGCACTGATCATTTATATAAACTTATTTTCTTTCCTTACTTAAAAGTTTTTGTGATTATTTTTTAATTAAAAAGTAATACATGCTTTTTATAGAGCACAAAGGATATACAGAATAGTAGCATGTAAATATTCACCAGCAAAACAAGATCACTTGTTTAAAAGATTGTGCATTTTCATCTAGCCTTTTCTTTCTTTACAATTTTATTTATCAGGTGTATCAAATGTTATATCCGTATTTTAAAAAACACTGTAATGTAAGCATTTTATGTCTGAGTAATTATTTGTAAATACTAAAATGACATTAAGTATCTTGTTAATCCAAGAAAATTGGAAGAAATATGTATTAGAGAAGTATAAACAATAAAAGGAAATAATTTATGTTCTGTAATTTTGATAAATCAATTTTTCTTATTCAAAAAATATAGAAAATGAGGGAAAGAAAATTAATTACCCATAATCTCACTATCTGGAACCAACAATCTAAAACTAATACCATCTAAAATAAATTGTATTTTGTGTCTATGTGTCTATCTGTGTGCATTCTTTTCTCTCATAGTGTATACAATTTAGACATCTTAAAATGAATCCTCGTTTATTTTAATCCCACATTATATCATTTTTAGTTTTGTTGAATTATTTAATTAAATTGAAAGTACATTCCTTATATACGATTTGTTAGATTCTTGACATCCATCAACATTATTAATCCTCAAACCAAAACTATTATCCTCTTTTTACAAAAAAAGAAATCTAGGCTGAGGAGAATATTAAATTGACTGAGTTACGAAACTGAATGAGCCGTAATTCTATAGTGGGCTATAGAATCTAAAATTTTAACCTGTTCACATCAGCACACTGCCTGCCTTTGATGTATCAGGCGACACATGAACACTATTTACTGTTGAATATTTAATTGCTTACAGTCTTATATTAAAGAGATCATGAATCTCTGTCAACATTTTTTCTTTTCATTATTTAAGTTATATTTGTAGAATTGCTACATAAAATGTATAACTTCTTTATGGTTCTTGGTTTATTGGTTCATACTTTCCAGGAAATAGTATCTGTGTAACACACCAAGTAACAACGTGCTAGAGGGACCATTTTATAGAGAGATAGGCAGCTAGTTGCCCTCCCAAAATTCTTTACTGCTTTCTTCTATAATATTAAACATTTAAAAAGCACATAACTGATCAGCTAAAATGTTTGTTTCCCAGCCTCTCTTTAAACTAGGTGTGCCCATATGACAGAGTTGTGGCCAATGGGTTATAAGCACAAATGATGTTTGATACTTGAAGACCAAGCTTCTAAAAAGAAAGAAGCGTGCCTTTCTTCTTTCCCCATTCTACAAATTGTAATGCTAAAGTAATGGTGTACCATCATTAATCAGTGGGCAAAGGCAAACCCTAGAGATGACAACAGAATAGTCAGATGGAAAGATCTTGGGTTCGTTAAGATTTAACTTGGCATCCAGCCCTAAACCACTGTTAAGTGGTTTGTATGTGTGTGTGCATTTTGTTGGCCAATATATTTTATATTTTTTATTCTCTCGTAGTGATCTAGCCTAAGTTGCACGTGTGCGTGCATACACACACACACACATTATATGCTTGTAAGTTTGCTTACAATCATTTTTATTTTTCTAATTTGTCACTATGGCATCTGATTATTTATCTGATTACTAATGATTATCCAAATGCTTTTCATTACTTGAATTTTTCATTTTTGAATTACTCATTTTTGCATCTTGCTTGTTTAACATTTATCTCCCAGATTTACAATAAAAGAATATTCTACCCACTTTATTTGTGTTGGTAATTATTTTTTTTCATAATATAGTACTACATCAAAACAAAACAAATTGAAGATACACATTAAGCCTATGGAATAATAACAAATGACCTAAGCTATTTTTTCCATTTTAGCCCTCCTTATATATTTACATTATGTGGGGATTTCCAGACTGTATATATATATATATATTTTTTTTTTGATTACCAATATAAAACAGGGACAAGAAATTTTCAATATTAAGGAAACAGACAACAACATTTTAGAATTATTTAGAATTTATGTGTCAATTGAATCAGTTTGGACTTATCAGAGTCACACTAAGTCTGATTAGTATTATTGGGAAGGCAGTCTTGTGCATGGAGTCTTTCAGCCACCACCTGGCTATGTAAGCATGGGCCTTGAGCCTGGAATACTTCTTTATCAAGAGATAAAGAGACTACACACAGACTACACATAAGTCTGTGCCAGACTTATCACCTTGTGTGGGAATATCTTTCCCTGGTTCAGCTTAATGAATGCTCTCTTGTCTCTGCTTGAAGCATGTGTCCTATGGCACATGGCCATCTCCACTGTTATACCTGTCTTCGGCAGAGAGAAGACAGGTTCCTTTCTACTGTGGCACAAGAGGGGTACATGTAGGCAAATTGCCCTATGTCAACCTTTTGGAGAGACACACTGGCTGTGTGGGACCAACATCTATTCTTGAAACTGATCTTGCTCTTTCTATTCCCTATATAAGTAAAACCTTACTCCATCCAATACTTCACTGTGTTGTGTTCATTTTGGTGATTCCAATACCAAGATGCAGTGGGTAGAAGTGCTTGGATTTCTAATCTTGGTGGCTGGCGTTGTGATGAGCTTTGCTATCCTCTCCATAGATGGAGTCCTCCCCTGGGATTGGTAACTGGTACATGATGCTCTACTCCTTTGGAATTGATAACCAGTTCAGGGCACTCTGCTCAACAATTGTCCCCAAATAGTCTGTACAAATCTGACAGAATATAGGGTGATTGCTAACATCAAATACAAATATGTTGGTAGATATCATAAAAAATAGGAATAAATTTGCTTCTAATCTCAATGGTTGAAATGCTCAAGAAGTCTTTTATTTTACGCTAGTGAATGTGTCTTTGTGTGTCTCTGCCTTTAATGTTTAGAGAGATGTCTATATAGTTTCTTTGCACCATCTTGTAGTTCTCATGTAACAAGTAGAATGCATAGTCTTTTTTCTTTTTTTTCCTTTTTAAAAATTAAGTTTATTGGGGTAACATTGGTTAATACAGTTATATAATTTTCAGGTGTACATTATAATTTGACATCTTTATATTCTATTTAGAATGCATAGTCTCATATGGAATAATAGTTGACTCATTTTTCATTTGGACAACCTAATGAACAACCTATGACTCTCTTCAGATTTTACTTGTGTAATACATTCCTGCAAGCATTTTTTTGAAATAAATATGTATTTCAACTTTAATTTTTATGTGGAAGTTAATAAAAGGCAAGAAAATAGAGTGCAACTACAATAGTATGGCCTATATCCTTACATATAGACAACAACAAAATATTCACAGAAGATGAAAGACCCCCATGTCTCTAGCATAACCGGGAATTGAAGGAGATAACATTTACCTTAGGCAACAAACTTTATCTTATCCTGTTATTGTCTTTCTTCTAATTCAGAGCCTCAACTCAACTAAACCATAGTGATATTCTGACCTATCCTTAAAAATTTTGTTGTAATCTATTGTGTGATTGACACAGTCTAGGCCCTCAGCAATTGTGCAGTCAGAAAAAAAAGTAGTCCAGTGACTAAAAAGTAGTTTAAATTTGACTTTATATACATGTGTTCATGAAATATTCTAGAGTGAATTCAGTGAAAAAAAATGAAAATAAAAATTACATTCTTTAGCTTTTTTAAAATCTATTTTTGTCAAATCCCACAGATGCTTCTGAATAGTGCTCTCTCAAAATCCCTCAAAGGTTTACCCCATAGCCTTAGCCTGAATTTTTTTTCATCTTCCATTTTCATTTTCTTCTTCATTGTTGTCATCCTCTACCCATTCTCCCAAATATCCATCACAAAACACAAAGAACCTGTCTGACATGGGGAAAGTAACAAAGAAACAAATAAACGAACAGCCTACACTGAGGGAAAAACAGAACAAAATGCTCTTTAATGGAAGGGAAGAAAATATCTGGTACAATTCATATATTAGTAAATGTTCTGACCTACTGATTACATATATTAATAACTATGTGCAGTGGAGTTTTAATGTTTAAAGAAACATTTTTATTTTATCAATTCTATTTGCAAAAAGTTTTCAAAATTTATAAAATTTTGTATCTACATGTAGATATTCCATTGCAAAAATTTGAAAACTATTTTTAATCCCCTTTATTTTAACATATAACTTTTGCTTATCAATCATATATTTATGTAACTTGTATATAAAATGAAATCACTTTTTAACATGTGTATTCACTTAACTGAATGATTCAATTAGCTGAATAATTGTTCACTTTGCTAGAGTGACCCCTGCATACAAGCACAGAATCTCTCCCTTAAAATTATATTTGGTAGACTCTGCGAATATCAGTCTGAGACCATGTCCTATGCTGCATTTAAGTGAATCCTCTCATAATCAATCATATTCAATACTTAAAAGCATCCCTCTCTTCCCTAGAAATCCTGAGATTTAAAGTCATAAGGATCTGTAAGGACTTGCCTCTATGGACTGTGATGTTGTATCTACATGTAGATATTCCATGAGAAAAACAGACTGTCACCATGTTGGGAAGAATCTCTTCAAAGGTTACTGATCCTGCATTCAGCTATCACAGTGAAGAAAAATTCAGATGGATTTATGTTTCCCATGTGAAGCCAGAAGCACAGGACTCGACTGTGGTTTCCACAAAGTAACTGGTATCAGTTCAGAACTGATACTGTTACTAAACTCAAAGGAAAAGAAGTATTCTAGAGAACATATTACTTGTCTTTTACACTGTCTTGCTGTTATATTCACAGTGAGGTTATTTCAGTTACTTTAAGAATACCTTGTGTTAGAAAAACATTATTTGTTACATTGTTTTCTTTTTTAAATTACATTTATTGGGGGGACTGGTTAATAAAATTATATAAGGTTCAAGTGTACAATTCAATAATGCATCATCCATATATTACATTGTGTGTTCACCACCCAAAGTCAAATCTCCTTCTATCACCATATATGTTACCTCCTTTACCCCTATCTACCTCTGCCCCTTCCCCCTTGCTCTCCGTTCACTAAACTATTGTCTGTGTCTATGAGTTTTTGTTTGTGTTGTTCATTTGTTGCTTTCAGTTTTATAACCCACATATGAATGAAATCATGTTTCTCAATTTTTTTCTTCCAAACTTATTTTGCTTAGTATGATAATCTCAAGCTCCATCCATGTTGTTGCTAATGGCAATATTTCATCTTTTCTTATGGCTGAGTAATATTCCATTGCACTATGTATCACATCTTTATCCAGTTATCTACTGAAGGACACTTTGGTTGTTTCCATGTCTTGGTTACCAAGATTAATGGTGTAATGAACATCGGGATGCATATATCTTTAAGAATAAATGTTTTCAAATTTTTGCGGTAGATACCGAAAGAGAGAGTGCTGGGTCATATGGCAATTTTATTCTTTATGAGGAAACTTCATGCTGTTTTCCATAGTGGCTGTACCAATTTATGTTCCTCCCAGCAGTATATGAGGTTTCATTTTCTCCCACAACCTCTCCAACACTTGTTATTGTATTGTTGATAATAGCCATTCTTACAGGTGTGAGGTGGTATCTCATTATGGTTTTGATTTGCATTTCCCTAACAGCTACTGAAGTTGAGCATCTTTTCATGTCTGTTGGTAGTTTGTATGTCTTCTTGGGAGAAGGGTCTCTTCGGGTCTACATTATGTTCTCTCTCTGTCCTCCCAGTACTGGCTCCCACCATCTCATTTCTACTCAGCCTTAAATTGTCCCACCGATGTAAACAGGGCAGGGACTTCTAAGTCCAACAATCTTATTAATGATAGAATTAAAGAGAGATCATCTTCATTAGTCATTTTTGATAATAACAAACTAAAAGTAACTAATATGCATCAGTCACTCAAGCACAAATGTGAAATAAAGTTTTAACTGGACCGATGGGCAGGATGATGTAAAAAGTCTTATTAAAAGAAAAACAAAAACCTGGTATTGTAAGATAGAGAATGTAGAAGACAGTCTCATATTATTTGATTAACTTTAGGATGCAAGTTCTCTCCAATCCAGTATAGGTTGATAAATAAACGTGAATGCCTGTTATTCATGGAGATTTAGCTATTACAATAGTGTAAATATTTAGAACAGATGCCAAAAAATAAAAACATCTGTAGATTGGGTTTGTCCTCGAGCCTTAAAACTACTAAAACTATATACATTAAACACTAAAATTTCTGTCTACCTTTCAACATGTGCCTCATAATAATATTTTTATACCAAGTGACAGCCGCAGATGTCATGCATTTCACATCTGGGAAAAATAAGTTGCTAAAATAGAACAATTACTAAAGGGCCTAGAGTATCATATAAATGTGATTGTACTTATATAATTCTCTAAAACTCAGAAGAAACTTATTAGGCCTTACATGTACTCTTAATTAAAAATTTAGATTATCAAGATCCAGAATTAAGTTACTCCTTAGGCCTAGATGGGGAAAGACTTCATAAGGATCTTCCAAACGATATTTAGGTGGTTAATCATTGAAAACACAAGCAATAAAGATATCACAACAATTTGTAAAATTCAAGTATGACTAAAAAAATTGTTGCACATTGCTAAAAATCTTATTTAACCATTGGTCATAATTCTCAGGTTATTCCCCCAAAGCGAATAATATACTGACTTTTAAAAAAAATCAATAATTCTGTTATTCTACCATAATTCTGATAATTGTTTTGCTTTGTATTTTACTTGGACTTGCTGGATATTTAGATGGATGCAATTTGTCCAGAGAAAGATAGAAACAGCAAGGGAGGTAATTATAAAATTATAATGTTCCTATTTTTATAGTAATACAGGAAGGAGATTATAAAGGCAAATAAGAATTAAAAATAAGAGGCTTAATTATCTCTGTTGAAACTAAGAGAAGAGACCCGCCTCCCAACCATTTCCCTTTACTTAGAGCACTTGCTTGAGATAACATGTAACTTTAAATTTTTTCTGTGTCTCTTTGAAATGTATATAAATTGTTCTAAAACTAATTAGGTTCTTGCCAGCCAAAAGACCCAGGAATGTCTTTCTCAAGGATCTGGGAACTATCTCCTTGAGAAGGAATCTTTTCCTAGTTTTTTGGGAAGGTAGGAACCTAACTCTACCAGGTGCCTCTCTCCAAGTTGCAAAACTAGCTGTCATCACAAAATGAGAAGTTTATTTTTCTTATGAATAATGCCAATTAGCTAACACAAGTGGTCACCCCAATTACCACATGTGTGTAAGATGAACTTGGTGTGACAAATAGTGTTATCAAATCCTCTTACCTGAAGACTGGTCATTATTTTTATTTGGAGAACATTTATGTAATGGGTAGTATCTTATTGGCTATAGAAAAAGGTGCAATTTCTCTCTGTCCACAGTCTCTATAGTGGATTGGCTGCGATGTGCAACTACATTCTGGTTTATACTTATTCAATAATAAAATTGTTTTCTTTCTCTTCTAACTTTGTGGAGAGGCTTTTAAGGTTAGAAGGATATTTTGTTTTTATTTCCTCAACACACCTAAACTGCCTTAAGATATTAACAGTAACTATTCTGATGTTCACTCCCTCATTGAAATTGGGGATTTAGATTTTTCCTTCATCTTCCACTCAAAACTAGTTGCAAATCTAAAAATGTACACAGAATGACTACCTTGTGATCTATGAATATAACAATGCTTTTATTCATGAAAATAGTATTTCTTAAAGCTAAAATGTAATTTTTTTCTCCTTTAAAGGATTTTAAATCACTAAAATGTAATACTAGTGTGCTCCCTATTTCCAATAAATTAAATTATGGAGGGACATGTTGATTGTAAATTTGGAAAAAGATTTCATTTGAATCGAAAAAAATACATATATCCCTATATAATATTGTTATTCTTAAAAGCTTATAACTAAACATAATCTTTAATAGCAAATCCAACAGTAAAAACTGAACAAAATTAAGACACTAATAAGAATAATAGTAGATAATGAACAACATTGTTAACAAAAAAGAAACATTTTCATCTGTATCTGTATCTGTATGATTTATTAAAATATACTTTATATATATAACAAAGAAGTTAGTCTTGAGATATGTTTCTAAATTAGATTTTCGTTTCTTATTTATTTATCCAAAAAGTGCTAAGTCTGTCCTTGTAAATCCTATTTATCTCATGTATTTTTATAGTATGTTCTAAAGAAATACTGACAGGAAAAAAGTATGCCAAAAACCATTCAGTGGATTATATATTTGACTTAGATATATGTATGGATAATATTTCCAATGAATTTCAATGTATCATAAGTTCTGAGAAAAGTGTTCCAATTTTAAAAATAAATAGCTGCTGGTCTCAGCATAATTTAATATAAGCTTATGCTTCTTTTTCATTTTATTTTAATTCTTTTCTTGATGCTTTTAGATGACCTTTGGCAAGTAACTCAATTTTCTGTGCATTTTCCACTTTCCTTTAGTAAGTATTTTCTGCTTCTCTTGAAAGCAGACAAATATCATACTAAATGTTTTCTTCATTCATTCATTCATTATTTATGTATTCATTTTTAAGCTAAAATGTATTAAACGCACATAAAATGTCACATGTTGTTCTGTATACTTTTTCATCTCCATTTGGGTATCTAATTGACATCACAAATTCAAACAGTCCAACATTTATACCAAAACTGCTCCTTCTCTAACATTAATTTTTTAAAGTAAAACTTTGTTTCATGTTATTGAATGATACTTGCAAATGCCTAGTTTTCCCAGCTATAAACCTGAAGTCATAATTTCTCCTGTGTTCTATGTATTATCAAGTTCTGCCTATTGAACTCCTAAATAATTTGAATCTCCTTGCTTTTCTGCACATTCACTCATACCAATATATACCATTCCACCTAGGTTCTCCCTAAAAAGATGTGTTTTTCTCTTAGATTTTTTCCTAAATGCATTCTTCTCTCATTTGGTTTGCTTGCTGCTGCAGCCCACGTGTCATGTATACAATGCAAATGCATATGCTTCCCTCAGCATATGCACTTTTTAAAAATTTTGACAGCTTTCTATTGATATATAGGTAGGATAAAGACTATCATCTTAAAATGAATTAGAAGACAATGTATGATTTGACTCTTACTCATTTCACTTTTGACATTATTTCCAATACTGCCCCCAGCCCATTATCCATCCTACATTCTTTCTGACATTTTTCACTGTTCCTCAAATAATTCATATCTCCCTTCTTAAGGACATTCTGCTATGAGTTTTTCTGTTCTGGGAATGAACTTTCCCCACTTTTGCTCACCTTCCCAATTGGCACAAATCCTTTAGAGTTCAATCCATCCATCATCTCACTGAGAAAGCTTTATTCATATCTCTAGGCTTAAGTCATGCCCTGTGGTATATGCTCTCATAGCACTTCTAATTTTCTCAAACATCATTGATTGGCATTTAAAAAAAAATTGTTGTAATCACTTCTTTGATTTATCTCTTTTTCTAGACTAGAAGTTCAAAAAAGTGTTTCCTTGTCTTGTTCATAGCTATAAATGCAGTCACAAGTTTAGTGCCTTGCACACAGTAGGTAGTCAGTAAATGCATGATAAATAAATGAATATGTGATATAATAATATTTAATTTATTCTTATTTTACATTTTCAGCCATAAACCCATATAGTGCACTTCATTCGTCTTCAAATAAATGCATAAAGAAATATAGATAGGAGAGACAAATAAAATGGTAATATTTTCTCTATTTTATGCTTTTATTTCTTATAACTTTAAAATTTGCTAGTATCTCTCTTGCTTTTTTCTCCTCCCTCTTAATGCCTATATTTATGGTGTGTAACTGCAGGGACATAAAAGAGAATGTGATTATAAGAGTGCAAAATAAAGGCTTCACCTCTGTTTGAGCAACTAAATGGGTGATCTAATGCCTTCCTATTATACAGATGAATCTACACATAGTAATTGGTTTATTTATTTTCTGAATTGAATATTTATTTTACTGAGCAAACCATTTGATAGTTTTAACAAATCAATGAAGTCAAAACATTTAAACCATGTTTTAATGAAAGCAGAATCTAATACAAATAAAGCCTTTTCTTCCTACTTGGGAAAAGCTGGGCCAAATATTGAAATAGATGTTCACCCAACACAATTGTGTCAAGATTGTTAAAAATACAATTAATTATCAACATGTATAATGTGACCATTTGGTAATTTAAAGATAACCAAAATTACTCTGTTGGGCAAAATATTTAAGCTCAATATCTACCAAAGCAATTTTATTTTTATTTAAGAAAAGACAGCTCTCTGTCCCAAGCTGGACAGCATTTTGAATACTTCTGGGAAATGATTGATGAAATAATGCTATTCTACTTTCTTGATCATCTTTGGTACATCACGAGTTGGACTGAATGAGTTGAAAGTTAAGAGAGAATTGATTGTCAGCTGGGACTGTGTGTCCACTGATGTATCTCCTATCCTTCTATTCTGTAACCTCCAAATTTTACATTTTGAAAGAACTTGGTATTCCTTCAAATAGTCACCATTGTGACTATTTCTTCCTTCTTTGGTTCTATTACGTTAAGGATACACTAAGAATGAGAATGAACAGAGGACTTAAAAATAGTAAGAAAATAAATAACAAATGCATGTTTAAGAAAGAGAAATTACTGCTGATTCTCCTAGGAAGGAAGGACATATTGAGGACGGCAGCCAAATTCACAAACATGGACAACAGCTGGAGGCATGTACTTTATTAAGAGCTCTTCTCCTTTGGCATTCGTGATGTTTCTCTCTTGTTTTTGTTTGTTTGTTTGTTTGTTTGCTTGTTTGTTTGTTATTGTCTGGCCTATCTTCATTCACCTCTTAAAGATAAATATTTTGTTTGCTTCCACTTTTTCCTTCTAGAGATTTTCTCAGAAAATTCAGCCATCTCTGTATTTTGAACTATCACATTTTTAGTTTATTTATATCTAATTTGTATCTCCAGTAAAGATTTTTCTCTTGACCCCAACACTAGATTTTTAATTGGCTAATAAATATCTCTCCTTGGCTATTTCATAGATAATTCAAACTCAGCCAGTAAGTGGTACAACATAATTAGATGATTTCCACTCTAGATTTCGGCAATCTTTGAATCAGAGATAGATAAGTTTAGGGAGTTATTGTCATTAGGGTCTCCTACCTCTGCACTGGTGACATTTTGGACAAGATAATTTTTGTTTTGGGGTCTACCTTATGCATATTTAACATCATCTCTTGGCCTCTATCTACTGATTCCAGTAGAACCCAGCTCCCTGTTATTCCAAAATGTCTCAAGACACTGCCAAATATCCCCTTGGGGAGAAAAACACCCTCATTTGAAAACCACTCATCAAGATGATAAAGACCTATATTAGAACAGTAAAAGTGAAAATGGAGAAGTAATGAAATTAAGAGGCATTTGGGAGGAAGATTCAATAAGATTAATTACTGAGTATATTAATTTAGGGAGGAGGGAGAATCTTAAGTTCTCCCTTATCAAGAAATTCTTAAGCTTTAAAGTGTTGCATTTTTATATTTTTATCTCTATGGCTTTCTTTATAACTATTCCCTTTACATGGATTTCTCTTTCATCCCCCTATGTATGCTTAATAAAGTTTTATTAATCTTTGAGACCTAAGTGAAATAGCACTCATTACCATTGTGACTATTTCTTCATTCTTGCATTCTAACAGAATATTTTCCTGTTATTCTCCTGCTAATATTTTCATGAGTTATCACTAGTTATTTTGTGATGAGTGTATTTTCTATGTCTTTAATGACAGAACCTCGGTTCATTTCTACATCCCTTTACAACTTATCACACTGCATGGGATATAATAAGTGTTTTTAAAAAATTGAATGATTTATTTAGTAAAATACAGAATGGTAATCTTTTTTTTCCAGAATGACAGTTATTATTATCATAGCTATGCAACATAACATTACTATCAATTTTGAAATAATGAGTAAACTCTACAGTCTATATATATTTATTATCAAACATTTATTTGGATAAAACAGGTAAAATATAAATATGAAGTATAATTTCAGAGATATAAAATATAGAAATATAGAACAATACTTATATCTATACAAACTAGAAGTTTATCAAGTAACCCAGTAAGTATTTCATGTAAATAATAAAATGGTGGTCAAAAATGGCTGTGATAAAGCTAAGTGCTTCTCTAAGAAGCAGAAATCTTGCTTGATAGTAATATCATTTTCTTAACATTACCGTATATTTGATCATAGAATATGAGCTTGGGCTAAAAAAGGGGGAAATGCTATGGCTTGAGTCTATTTTCTATACCTGCAAAAAAAGAAATCTGAAATTTCAATCTATAATATACTTCTAAATTGCCTAGAGAATATGTGAGAGGTCATACTCGTGCTTCAGAAAAATCTTTATAAAATTAAATTTAAAAATACAATCAATTCAGTATACTCAGAATAAAGGATTAAAATTAACCTTTGGAGTCAAATACTTCAAAGTAAGTTTTAACAAAGCTTTGTGCCCATGTGTTTGAACAAAATGAATTGTCTTCCTTCACACACCGTCTTATTCAGCATTCCCACTGAGTTATTGTAGATTATTTCACTAAAAGAACTGCAGCTTGAGCTTCTTTAATCTTAAAAAAAAATGCTATTCTCTCTAGAGTGGAATATGATAGTATTTTGAGGTTACGCAATCTCAGAGAGCATAATTTTTGAATTTAAAAATATCCCTTGTATTTTTAAAATATAAAATATAAAGAAAATGAGCTTTATATTGTTGCCTAACAGAATTCTGGGTTACTTTATCAATATATATCTTAACTAGTATAATATTTTACATTGTTTATATCAAAATGCAAATATAATTCCACAAATAGTGAAAATTTTAAGTTAAATGTCTGTTTTGTCTATAAGGCCTCATAAAATTAGCTCACTTGAAATGTTTTGCTGAATTAGAAAAACCAAATGTTGTAATGAAAAATGTCGTCTTGTAGAAAAAGCCCTCTGTCTATTGCCCAGGCACATTCTTTAAAATAACTAGGTAATAGAAAAATGAAAAACTGTGTATTTGCATTAATGTTTAAAAAATAATTTCCTTTAGCCATTAGTCAGAACCATATCCCCATTATGCTAATGTGGTTATTGTTTTCCATACTCTATCTTCACATAAAATCCATTCAGTCGACTTTAATGTACAGATTTAAAAATCAGTCATGTTGCTGTTATCTCTGTCATGCCAAAGATAAAAGCCTGGCCTTCCTTATGCTCACCCTCTTCACTTCTCACAATTCACTTTAACACGTAATCAAAATACATGTCTTGGCTCTGGAATATGAGGAGTCATCAGTAGGTACTTCCTTTGTAATTAACACAACAAAGGTTTATTGTTTGACTTAAGTTTGAATTCCTCCTCTAGTGCTTCATATTCATATGGTGTTAGCAAGTTGCATGACTTATCGAAGCATCAATTTTCTCATTTTTGAAATTAGGATTTATAATTAAGTGCTATGGGGATAAATGAAAAAGACACTGCATTTAAATTGCTTAGCTTAATGATTGGCTCATAGTAAGCCTTAAATAAATATTGGTGATAATTATAATTAAATGACTGGCATAGCAAACTCCAGGGTTATGAAATCTTTCGAGGCCTTTAATTTTGAAATTCTAGGTAAACTTTGAAATCTTCCAAAGTTAATGACAAGATTTGGGTTAAATAATCTGAAAAATATGTTCATTAAATAAATACATGAGTGAATAGCACTAGAAACAGGAAGTAGAAAAAAATCTTTTGAAAGGAGCCTAAAGTCCAATTTTACTACATAGTGGAAAGAGTTCTTAATTCTTCTGAAGTATAAGTTATTAGCAGACTTTTCAAAGGTCACAAGGATATGTAGGAGTGGTAAGTGGAAAAGAATTAACTCATGTAAGTGAAAACAAAGTAAAACAAAAACAGTCCACCTGACCACTTTTTCAACTGCCACTTTTCTAGTTCGAGTGTGTTTCAGCTAGAATAGACTAATGCTGCTGTTTCCTGACTCTCTCATTGACAGTTTTTCTATTCTCCATTTCAGTTAGTCATTATTGCCTGATTGAACTTTCTAATCCATAATTCTATTCAAAAGCCATCAATTATACTTCATCACTTGCACAGACAATTAAAGTTCTCTATCCTTGGTGTGCCAGATCTTTTATCTAGTGACCTCGACTTGTCTTTGTAACATTTTTCAGCCTTCTACCCTCTATACACACTATGATCAACTAAAATAAACCCTTTCATTAAAAAATAATAATTTTCATCTCTTTGTTCTTCACTCATTAATTTATTCATTAGCCATCAAAGCTTATAGAGTCTAAAATGTGCATGACACTGTGCTGGTTCATGGGAATACATAAATAAGTATGTTGTTTGCCTTCAATGAGCTTACAGTAGATTGGGTGATAAAATCATATTCACCAATTGCAATAAGAGTACGTACTATGTACAAAATATACATGAGTCTCATAAAATTCAAAGAAGATGATTACCTAAATCAGATTGGCAGGTAAGAATGGACTCATAGGGGTAACAGCTGGACTGAGTGCTCCTAAATGGCAGTTAGAATCTCTCTCAATAAAAAAGACAGGGTGAAATGATATTTTAGGTAAAGAGAATGTTTTGTACAAAAGACAGCATGGCCTTTTATAGGAGCTGAGATTATATGTATACATACACATAAGAGGCTTCTATATAACATAGGAGACTTCATATGTATTATACATATAATGCATATATGAGCAAGTTCTTGGAGGATATTTCATGTTGATTTAAGAAGTTTGAGGAGTCTAGGATTTTCTACATATAAGATCATGTCATATTCAAATAGTCAGTTTTACTTTTTTCTTTTCAATTTGTATGCCTTTTATTTCTTGTTCTTGCCTGATTTCTTTTGCTAGGACTACTATTATTATGTTGAATAGAAGTGGTGAGAGTGGGCATCTTTGCCTTGTTTCTTATTTTATAAGAAAATCTTTCTGTTTTTCACAATTAACTGTGTTAGCTGTGGGCTTGTCATATATGACTTTTATTATGTTTAGGTAAGTTCCTTTTATACCTAGTTTGTTGAGAGTTTTCAACATGAAATTGTTTGAGTTTTCTTAAACACTATTTCTGCATCTGCTGAAATAATTATGTGATTTTTTTTTAGCCACCATTCTGTTAATGCGGTATATAATATTGATGAAAAGTTGTTCAAGAGGATAGTGTCATTTATGCAAGATGAATAAGTTCTAGAGATCTACTGTACAATAGTGCCTATAGATCACTATACTGTATTGTGCACTTAAAAATTTGTTAAGATGGAATATCATGTTAAGTGTTCTTATAATAAAAGAAATGACAAAAACAAAATAAAAAACAAACAAAAATACAGAGGGGCAGAAAGAAAGCTTTGGAGATAATGAATATGTTTATTACCTTGATTGTAGTGATTTTTTCATGGGTGGGTACTTATGTCAAAATTCATCAAATAGTATACTTTAAATATGTGCAGTTTTTCACATATCAATTATACCTCAATAAAGCTGTTTAAAGAAAAGTTTGAAATTTACTCTAATCCTTTAAGTCACTCTCTGAAGAAATTTAATTGAGGAATTTTGTGATGAGATTTCCATTTTAGAAAGTACTCTCAAGAGAGTATAGAGAATAGTTTGGAAGCGAGACAGATGGATATAAGGAAGAAATAGTAGCATATATAGTATTTTAGGGGGAAATATCTAGAAACTCAAATTAAGGCAGCATATTAGGAATGGAAAGGCTGGTCAAAGTCAAAAGAATCTATTAAAAATTTTGAATGGATGTAAGAAGATTTGGTAACTTTTAAGATATGATAAGGTGATACATGGCATTCAGAGGAAGAAGTCTGATTTAATTCAGGTAAAATTTGTTCAGGCCATGAAGTGCTGGCTCAAAAGATCTGGGATTCTTCTGATATAATCTGTTTTATTGTGTGTGGAATTTATAAGCTTCAAGACATCCTCCCTTTGCAGCAAGAATTATATATTTAAGTTGACAAGTAGATGAAGTTCAATTTTTCATTTCTAGAGAAACTTTTCACATTAAAAATATTATTTAGCAAAATTTTATGCTAGTTGAATTTAAACTCTTTTGTTAATCAAACATAATTGGATGAGGTTTGCAACAATTTTACAATATCGGATCTTTATTTTCTTTCAGTGATTCAAAATGTTCACTAATTTGATTTTTCAGCATTTGTAGCTAAAACTTTGAATATTTCTACAAAAATCATATAACTTAGTAACAACTTATTTATTGCTATTTGACCAATTACAATATTACTAAAATCAGAATAGTATTATTCATTATGTAATAAATTTAATTTAAAATAACTTTTATTGTGCAATACTCGCCACTTAATGTTATTAAGAGTGCTAGTAAATTCATCTCCAAATCTTAAAATTGGGACATCACTCAATGTCTAAAACACTATATTAGGCACTTTAATTTTATTCATTTAATCCGTTTGTGAATTATTAGTGAGTTTTTAAAACTTCTCTTTGATAAGACTGAGTGTATTGAAAGACGAAAACATCAAAAATACTTTCAGACAGAGTTAGCTTCAAGGACATACAATCTGTAAAGTCACAAGGCCCTGCACTCAAAAAGGCTACATCTATGAACTTTAAAATTTACTCTCAAATTGACATTCTTAAATCTAGGGTTTTTTATTTCTTTCTATAAGTTTGATTTTTAAGATGTATTTTGTTTTCCAGGGCTTGACATAGTATTGAAAATAAGAACAGGATTTTGAAAAATTGTGACAATGCTTTCAGTGAATGGATTCTCCTTGGTATTTATTTATTTATGTTTTTAACTTAGCCTATTAAATAAAATAAAATAATTTTTTCCCACTGTATCAGGGATGGGCAAAACCATAGCCTGGGGCCATTTTTAACTATATCCATTTATTTATCTATTGTTTATGGCTGCTTTTGTGCTACCAAGACTCTACAAATGATAGAGACCGTCTGGCCTACAAAGGCAAAAATATTTACTGTGTGACTCTACACAGAAAAAGTTGGCCAATTCCTATACTATAGCATTAGTTGTATTATCTCTTGTATGTTGGAAAATATTCCAACAGAGGTTTAGTTAATTGTAGGGTACTCACCAAACTGGGAAAGACAGTCTTTAAGACTTATACAGACACTAATATTTCATGTTTCGACTAGGTTGACTAGGGTCTCTTAAAAATTCATGTCCAGCCAGAACCTGTGAATATGAATGTTATAGACTGAACGTTGGTGTCTCCCCAATATTGGCATGTTGATATCTTAATCTCCAATGCGATGGTATTAGATGGTGGGCCCTTTGGGAAGTGATTATGTTGTGAGGGTAAAGCACTCATAATGGGATTCATGCACTTATAGAAGAGACCCTAGAATCCTCTCTCACTCCTTCTGCCATATAAGGACACAGTGAAAAGATGGCTGTCTATGAACCAGGAAGTGGACTCTTGCCGGACACTGAATTGGCCAGTACCTCAATTCTGGACTTCGCAGGCTCCAGGAATGTGAGGAATGAATGTCTGTTGTTTAAACCACACAGTCTATTGTGTTTTTATTCTATCAGCTAAACAGACTAAGTCACTAAAGACAGTGACTTTATTGCTAAATAGTGTCTTTGCAGAAGTAATCAAAGAAAGAAGTACATCATATTGGATTAGAGTAATGACATAACCCGGTATAAATGATATCCTGATAAGAAGAGAGAAATTTGGACACAGGCACATACACAGAGGGAAAATGATATGAAGATACAGAGACAACAGATGCACAGGGAAGAAGATCATATGACAAAGGAGGCAAAGATTAGAGCGTTGGATCTACAAATCAAGTAATGCCGAGGATTGACAGCAAACACCATAAGCTAGACTGGACAGGAAGGATTCTTCCCTGGAGCCTTTCGTCCTGCAGAAATCTCAGTTTCAGACTTCTAGCCTCCAGAACTGTGAGATAATACATTTCTGTTGTTTTAGGCCACCCAGTTTGTGTTACTTAATTATAACAGCTCTAGGAAACTAATACAGTGATTTGAACTTTTTTTTTTTTAATAAAATGCTTAAACATACTTAAACAATTGAAAATTGTTTCTAACATTTTGCTGGTTTAAAGTAGAAGACTAATGGTCTTAAGTACTGTAGCAGAAGCTTTGTACTCTGAATAAGCTTATACTACCATATGACAATTGTACAAAATACAAAAGTTCTTTATTTCCTTTTAATAAAAATAAATTTTATTGCATTTTAATTGTCAATTATGAATTAGTGGGTCAACATAGTTCTCCAAAGATAAAATAGGATATATGAATGTTTTATCTCAATGGTAATTTAATAAAAGACATCATTTTTATGATTCTTAAGAGCATGCGAATTATCATTATAATAAAAGGTATAGTTTAATTTCTTTTACTACTTATCTCTGTTAATTTCATAACTATTAAATTCTATAAAGCAATTATTGCCAATCATTACAGCTCAAGAGCAGTAGCTGCTTCGTTAATTAGAAATTTATTCAGGACATTTTTTTAAGTGTTAACAAATATTTACAATTTTCTTACTATTAATTAAAAAATTCTTATTTGTAATTCAGGAGGAGATCCTGGATATCTAGCCTATTGGAGATTTAGAAATAAAAATAATTTTGACAAATTTACATAATCAAGAAAAAAACATGAGAGCACAAGTGTCTTGGTACCCAGTATTTGCAGTAATTTATTATCTTTACTTCTTCATCACCATCTTTCTATATTCCAGAACATTCTACATATTTAAATGTTTTAAGGTATCATTGAATATATGCTGTCATATTTATCATTGTGTAATTTGTAGATCCAAGTGCCGTTTCAGAACCCCAAACAAAATTTATTAAATTCGCTAAGTAATTATATTTACTCATGATAATTTCTATTCCACAGTGCAAATCAGCACAGGTGTGACTAGTAGTTATATTTCTTCATCCACAGAGCCCCTGCTGTACATAAAGCATTCACTAGTAATTTTCTTTAATTCTCCTAATTGCTTGGGGCAGCTTGAGCCACTCTTTCCCCCTAATTTGCTGCTTTCTGTTGTGTTTCATAGAAAACAAAATAGTCTGGAGAGGGGCCACTTATAATTACAAGAATTGAAATATAAGCACACTCGTATCTAATATAAACTTGGAGTCAACTCTGAAGCATTTACACATATATCTATGTGATAAAAACAATTCAAGAAACTCTACAGCCCAGACTCAGAGGAAAACAATAAGAAAGAAAAGCTAAATAATACAGATGTTTAATGTTTTTAAAAATATTATGATGCATACTTTTAGCATAATGATACTAAAATTCAAAGCACTCTTATGACAAATCTTTTTTTTTTGCTTTGTTTTAGGACTTTATAATTACATTTACTTGTATTCTATTTTGTTTTCTAAAGAATCAGGTATGAATGTACATTCTAGTGTTGTTGAACTTCCTGGAGTTCATCAAACATGTTGTATTTTTTAACTAACTTTACCTTTAAACATTCTATAAAGTTCATGGGAGCAGATTACCTTATGCTTTCAGACATGCTCCATCTCTGATGCATATGTTTAAAATAAATGAATGATTTTTATTTGAAATAAATGAATGAATGAATGAATGAATGAATATGGCTTTTAATACCTCTAAAATGCCAAAAAGAAAAAAATATATATCACTAATGTTTCTTGCAATGTAACATTTTAGCTTTATGCATCACAATTAAATAAGAATTATTCAATGAGTTCAGTTTATTGCACTTGGACAATATATGCAAAAACATTTTAAAGTTTTTAAAGAAACAAGATTCTTAATATATTCTGCAGAAATTTCACTCAAGGAAATAGAATAGAAGAAGCGATTTGCTTCTGGAAAGCTCAATTACCATAGAAAGTAAAATGTTGTTATTGAAGAAACAGGTTCTCCTAAAACAAAGCAAATAATTACATAATTTGAAATCTAGCTTGCACCTGCATGAATGTAAGAGAACTTTTGATACCATTAGTCTCTGTCGCTCAGCAACGTCACAGGTATTTTGCAAAATCAAGTAAGGAAAGCAACATTAGTTGATGGAATGTCAAACACCTGTTTAATAAAATCATTTTTTAAATTTTCATTTGCATTTTTAGCTGAAGATATTTAGACTGTTGGCCAGCATTTACCAGAAGCTGTGCATACACAGAGGAATGGCTAAAAATACCTTTATTATTATTGGAATAGCTGAAAAATCACCCTGATTCAATATGAGATACTTTTCTATTAACTCAGATGTGTTTGTTCTTAAGATTTTGGAGATTGTCAAATCTTTTGAGAACCTGATTAAATCCAAGAACTCTTTTACCTGAAAAGCACATACAGATACAAAGTTACGCATTATTTTAGAGGGGCATGGACTTTCTAAAACCTTTGTGAGTTGATAGAATCCAGGTAAAGATTCCTTATTACAAAAGCTACTTCATTAACAAAACAATTACTGTATCTCTAGTTTACTGATATTTCATATTCAGGTTTTGCTCTTCCTGAGCCTTCAAAATCATTCTCTGCTTAGACAATTCCTTTTGAAATGGCTAGAATGTGGCCATAACAAATCTCTTTCTACCTCAACTGACACTAAAACTACAAAAGGATAGTGAATGTATGCTATTAAATATTATTCACCAATGTTATTTGATATCTCTATAATAATTTTTCTTCTGGATATGCCATAATTATCTTAACCATTATTTTATTGTTTTGGAATGTTATGTAAATAATTGTACAAATCTCTGATTATCCTCTTAATGTGAATTCTTAGGACTAAAATTACTTGCTTAAAAAGCATTAAAGTGTTAAAATTCTTGATACATATTACTAAATGGCTCTCCACAAAATAGGGTTTATATACTCAAAAATGTTTTAAAATAAAGACCAAGTGGTGTTTCAATTTGCCCTAAATAACTCGACAATATTGTTTTGCTATTGAAAAAACAATAAATAAAGAATAAAATTTACTGTCACCATCTCATGACAGGCATTATCTGAGACCCCAAATAATAAAACTAGTAATAGATTTTGTAATAATTACAGGGCAAATGAAAATGTAATTTCATATAACTAGTTTTTCTGATGACGTTTGCCAAGCAAAAATTGTACGTGACAAAGTCAAATAGGCAAAAAAAAATGTCAGTCCAAGTTCTGTATAGGTGAGAGAGACCATAACTCAGTCTGAGCTTAGCTCCAAGGAAACAAAAGCCAATGGATTTTTAAGCACTGGGGTGAGCTAGTGAAAAAGTACTGGAGGACAGAGAGGAGGATAGAGGTTGATCAATGGGATGTGTGGAACAGATTGAGCTATTCCTGGGTTTGCAAGTATTTTTCTCTGAGATGAACTGCATTTGCTAATTGGCACCCACTGAAGTTAGGCTCCTACACTTCCAGAGACTGGGAGGTAAGGATGCTGTCATCTTCGATGTTTACGTGTCAAAAAGATGTTCTCAGGTCCAATGGGCAGGCATTCCTGGGCAGTAAACTGGCAAGAGGCTTCCAAGAAAAAGACTGACATCTCAAAGGGGCAGAGAAAGAATTTAGAATTCCAAGTTTTCTGATGTAAATACTCTAAGAAAAGAGACCTTAAGGGCCTACCATAAGGAAAAAGCTTGTCTGAGTTTAGTCAAGCTTAAGGCCCTGGTGATCACCTTCGGTCATAACTTAGGGTGCAATATAAAGACAATACGTTTAAGAAATTAAACCAATCTGGTAAAGCATTTAGCTTTACAATGGAGGATGTGAAGTGTTCTTAAAATTTAGATTAGACAAGATTGTAAATTCACTGCCTTAGATATCACTTTTATCTGGAAGCCTCTGTTGCAAGATAGTTTAAAGACTAGACTTTTTGCTATGGCTTTTAAAATGCATTCCTACTTGAATGGTTATTCAGCTTTGGGACTCAGATGTCTGAACACAGTGGAACATTAGGAAAGGAGTTCAGAAGCCTCTCCTCAGCTGGATTCTTAAGTGCAGAGAACTAAGTGACAACTGAGGCTTAGTTTAGAAAACATTCTCGGACACTTGATACTTGAGGCATCTAGGTGTTGGTTCAGGCAGACTCCATCCAGTTACACAATGAGGTTTCTCTTTGTCTAGCAAATATGTTTCAAATAACAGATGTTGGTAATTTTAAAATGAATACATCTTTTCTCATTTAGAGGTGATAAGATGTGCCTATATGTGCACTCGAAAACATATGATCTACAGATGCTTTATATATTTATTTGTTTATAATTTTAACAACCTGTTTTTCTTATTTGCCGCCTTTCCATTTTCTATTCAACTCATTAACTTTCCTTTCACTTTTTCAGCATACATCACTAAGTTTCATAGTAATTGCTTTTCTGTGAATATTCTATTGCTCTTCTCCTCAAGGGAAAACATGCTGTGTCTATTCATATATTTTTGTCCTTTCCATCAGTTAATTTACTCAGCTCTAGCTCCTGTTCACTCTCAAGGTGAACTTTCTGCATTCAAAATATTTACTCTTTATTATAAAGTGACATCACACAAGTATATAACTTTTCTGAGTTATCAAATACGCAAATAGTATGCTATTATGAGGCAAGTGCATTATGCCTTTTGGCAAAAGTGCATGCTTTTGTCCTCCCCAAATATGGTTGCTGACAATTTAAAAAAATTTTTAAAAACATATTTATGGTATTCAGTCCATATTGAAATATGCAAAGGATAAGTTTCTAGTATCATGCTTTGTTTCCTATTTTTTTATTTTCCTTAATAACTTCTGATAACATCGTGAAGTAATTTTATTAATGTACACTAAACCAGAAATAATTGGTACCGTGAATATGTTTCAGTCCTTTTATCAACAATATTCTAGTGAAATTCATTATAATGCATGTATCATGAAACTATTTTATTGTTAATATAAAGCCTACCTAAAATTATGGACAACTTGCTAGATTACATGAGTCATCATGGATTCCTCAAGAGGAGACTTTAGCAGGGCCAGGCATGATGAGAAGGTGGATTTGGAAGAGAGTCAAGCCAAGACAAGTCAGCCTGCATCTGCCGGTGCTTGTCAGGCAAAATTGGCTGTCACTATGCTAAGCATAAGCCTGGCTAACGGGGAACCATGAAAATATATGATGGAGGGGACTTCTTCCTTCTGATTAAAAAAAATGTTACTAGCTCTCTCCAAATGTGAAGGGAAGAGTCAGGTCAAATAACCACCAGATAAAATGTTGTTAATGTTTGTAGGTCAAGAATTCCTTTGAAAAATCTATCCTAATTGGAGGAAAACAAATAAAAGAACACATTAATAATTCTTCTAATATTTTTGTATCTTAGCAGAACTATCCCCCTCCCCATACCCCAGCAGTGATTCATGGAAAATTAAAACTTTCCTCATATTAGAAAATAAAACATTAAAAAGGAAAACCCGGTATTTTCTTCCCCAGACCTAGATCTCTAGTGAGAGCATAAGAAAAGACTGAAAGTTAAAAAGGACTTTCTTAGAGGGTATTTTCTCACTGGGTCACAGTCAACTGAGGATTTTAATAACAATATTAGCTCATAAGTTCTTTTTAAAGAATCCTTAAGTTCATTTGCTTATAAAATAATTCAGCAAAAGTACAACTTAAAACCAGAATGTTATTTTCAGGTACCTTAGTTTTAGAATATTTTGTCGTTTGGAATTCATGTATTAAATGTGCAAACTTGTTTCCACCCAACTCAGCTAGGATTTAGGCTGCTCTTAGTTCTCTATCCAAACCGCCTTTCTGCTTGGGAGGAATTAGATTACAAATCTCACAGGCTTGCCTCATGCATACATTAGGCAAAGAAGCCACCTGCTTATTCTACACAACATATCCAGTAAAACATTATTTTTCTTTAAGCTAGTTTATAACCCATTATTTATGTGATAGTACCAGAGGGGAAGAAATTGTATTATTTCTAGTTTCTTCTCTGCTTCTTTAAGCAGAATACCATAAGTATTAAAAATGTATCCAAAATTTAACATACAATTAAAAAACATCCTCTCTATAATATCTATAGTCAGTCGAATGTGAATAAATTAAAAAAAAAAAACCTTTTAAAATACAACTCACTTGGATGATCATGGTAAGGGAAAATATGGTAAGCTTCAGGAAAGCATCAGAGCAGAAGGGATGCTCTCACAATTGGAATGATGTTTGCTGATCATGCCATTAATGATCTTCCAATAAGTAACAGTAATTATTTTGACACGAAGCTCCTGGCTTCCTCAAAATTAAAAGCTTATAGTCCCTCAGGGACATGAACTAAGCAGAGATGTTCATCCCCACAACAGCTGAGCAGGCAAAATATGTCAAAATGTCAGACTGTGAAATTGGAGTAAGACTGTAAGAGAGGGAAATTGCCAGTCTTTGCGATTTTGTGGCCATTAAAACATTTAGTATGAGAGTTGACATTCAGGGGTTCACAAATTACATGTGATACACGGAAATATCTTTATAAAATAATAGAAGACAACACCACTACTAGATCAGTGTTTCTCAGCTTTTTAAAAAAAAAAAAATGCCCCTCAGGAGACTTCTTAAACATATTTTTCCAAATCATTGTCCCCTTTGACATTGAATAGCTGTCATATATCCACCTATTTACTGTATATACACCAGTGCTTTATACATAAAAAGAGTAAAGGATTTTTTTCTCATATGTCCTGCCCATAGGCAAATTTTGGCCCTTGTGGGGAATATAACTCTATTCCAAATGCATCCCCTGATAGGTGAAAAAAATTAGTGCCTAGATGAAGGAATTTTTTTCTTCAGATTCTAGATAACTACCCTTTCATTAACATTTTTTAGATAAGAATAACTTCCATTAAAAATCTATTTATCCAAACACTTATTTCTGATTAAATACAAAAAAGTACTTCTGTGAACTATTAATTTTATTAACTTGCAGCCTACAGTGTACTTTTTGAATACTTTCCTAGTCCTAAATTTAGTATACAACGTATACCATATACCTCTCTACTAAAAATGACTGCCACTACTACCTATGCATGGACAATTTCCAATTTTATATTTATAATCTAGAATCTTCTAGGGCCACATATTGTACTGAAAGCTATACATCTTTATCTGAAGAACCTACAGGTAACTTAAGGTAAAAATATACATAGTACTTCTCCATTCATAGAAAAATTTTTACAAAATTGCTTTCTATTCCTTATCTGCCACTCACTAATATCCATTTATTCCAGGCTTATACTTTCTCATATTAATTATAATCTCTTATGTTTATTCTTTCCTCATCATTTACACTATTCTTTGGTTAGATCAGCTCTCATCTTCCCAAATCTACACCATCGAATAAGTCTAATGTTGTCTCTCTGCTTCTAGTTTGGTCTAAAATAATGCAGTCATTTTCACTGTTACCTGCATAATGTCACTAAAAGAGAAATCTATCAGTATAATTCCTTTTCTTTAAAACAACTCAAGAAATAATGTTAAACCTCCTTAACCAGACATCCAAACCTGACACAGGTTTGACATATCTGATTTTATTGTTAGCCACTTCTGCCCAATGTCAAAGCCATATTAAGTTCATTGATTATGTCAATTTCTGCAAATACTCCATGTGGTTATATTTCGCTGAGATTTTATATGTACATGACTGCTAACCTTTCTGGCTTCCTTAAGTCAACCTCCTAAACCTTCGAAATCCACTTCACATCCCCACTATTGTAAAGTTTTCCTCTACTCTCTAACTGGAGTTTATCACTCAAGCTCACTTTATGTCACTTTAATATTTAGTACTAATATTTTCAGTAAAAAAAAGATAATATTTATCTAATATTTTTATACGTCTGCCTCATTGATTGTGCTTGACAGTAAGAATAATTGATTTTCAAATTTACATCAACTGATTCAAACCAATATATATTTATATATAAATGAATCAATGAATGAATAAGTGGATCATGAATAAATGAATGAAAAAAGTTGATGAGTGGGGAGGTTGTGGCTAGAATGAAAAAATTTACTAGAATAAACCAAATAGCAAAAAGTTATGAAGAGCTTCAGATGAAATTATGTATATGCCAACAAAATTCATTTTGTTGAGGATGATACCATTGTCCATCAATAAGTTAATACAGCTTCTGGGGTGGGAGGAAGAAAAAAAAGAAGAAAAAAAAAGCCAGAGTATTCTTGTTAGTGAGGAACAAATCATGTTTTTCTAATGAGGGACATAGCGACCTTGTAAATGTTTCAATCCATGAGCCAATGATTTGTTTCACAAATTTTAACAATGTATTTGTTGGTTTTCTGGACCTTTTATCATATGCTTAACAGTCATGAAAAAAGTTATATAAAAAATGATGTCTCCCAAAGATATATTTAAAATATTCAAGTATTTTCTATTTTCTCGTGTCAATTTTAGCATCTCCTGTCACCCCAGAGAAAAATGAGCTGATTTTCTGTAAAATCTATTATTAATCCTACCAATTATATGTAAAACACCAAAATGTCTGATATTACGCATTATCTATTTAAATTAGGATAAATAACTCAAAATAACTTGCTTTTTTACTTGAAATTTGTCACCGTAGTAGTTGGACCTGATGATTTATTTTCTCTTCATCTAAGTCTGTCTAAAGCATATTCTCCATATGCCTCATTTAGATAGTTATGAGCTATTTCGATTCTTCTTTTAGCAGTAAAAAGGCATCTAGTGCCTGTCAAATCTCTGAAGCTTTAGTCCAGGGTGAGTTTTAGAAAAGAACAGAATCTCTAGGTATACAAATGATTAATGAGAGAAGTCGGAGCACTGAAACAGAGGAGAAAGATGACAATGGTATATATATATATATATATATATATATATATGCTTAACTGGAATATTTTGGAGGAATTGGAAAATATTTTATGTTGAACAGATACAAGATCAATTAAGATTTTTAGCAGTTATTCATATGACATTTTTAAGTAATAAAAGAACAATAAAAGGCATAAATTAAAAGTAAAGAGATTAAATTTATAAATAAGATTGGCGACGAAAGAAAAAGAAGAAAACATATGTTCTTGCTATATATCCAAAGTATTCCTATCTAGAAAATATAGGTGACTCAATTGTTATTTCTGTCACATCTTCCATCAGCTTTGAATTCAGAATAAGAAGAAATTTGAACAAAAAGTAATGAAAAACATTGTACGAACATAACTATACAGTCAATATGGTCTAATTAGTTTATTAAGTTCTTTTTATTTAATCAAAATGTCAAAATCTTTCATTCTACCAGATCTCCAGTTCACATATTAAGCATTGCTCATTCCCTTTGACATCATACCCTGAATGCTCTGCTCTGAGAAGTTGTCATGAAGAGATGAAAAGCAAAAGGAAATGATTAGGTTTTGACCCAAACTAGTGTTTATTTTGTCGAGAGTTAATATCTCCATGACCAATTATTCTTTGATTTAGTGCATCTCCATTTTTGCAAGAATTTGTGTTCTCTAAAGTTTTATCTTATTTTTGTTGTCCTTGTCCTTCCTGTTCTATTTTCAGAAGTGAATCAAACAGAAGTGAATGTAACCAAATGCCAAGACAATTTTAAAATACAAAAAAAGAAAAAGCTGAAATGAATAAGCAATCAATTAAGATAAATGTAGATATATTTTTCATATATATGTCTCACTTCCAATTTTCTTTCTGTTATAACTGCATGTAAAACTTTCAAGCTATGGTTTATTTTAAGAATACCAAATCAAATGTATTTCCTTCTGGAACACCATGGATTACTTTATCCATTTTCAATGTAAAAATAGTTTGACTTAATATACAGCAGGCTATTGTGGGAAGTACAGTAGAGCTGTATATAGAAAGGGTTAACAAAAATGTCCAACAAATGTAAGGATGAAAATGTATCCAAGGAAAAACAGGAAGATTGCAAGTAATTAGGCAGTCCAGTGTTGATTTCCTTCCTGTACCAAACAATCTAGATGATTTCTAAAATTTCCACAGCAAATGGGAACAAAATTATGAGGCAAGGAAAAAGATAAGAAATAATTAGACAAACACATCTGTTAGTGTAGTGAAACACAAAGTACCTTAAAGAAGTTAGAAGGAACTGAAACCAATATACAATATTATGACTAAAAGAAAATAGAAGATAACTGAAATAAGATAGTGGTTTGCACATTAATAATTAGACACAATCATTATAATATATTCAATTTTGAAAATATTAAATGGGATAAATTTATGGAAAATATGAAATAAAATGCATTGTTATATTAATGAATAAGAGTAAATTACACTGATTCATTTTCTTTATTGGTGATCTAATAAGTTAAAATGCTTCCAGTTTTCTACTAGTTGGTACTGAAATTCTTTGAGTCATATCTGAAACAGATGATGTTCTTGAAAATAGAGAAACAATATCATCCATTGAATTTTAACTATGTAATCAAAAAGTCATTTTAGGGAAAGTAAATTCCAGGCCAAGAGGAATGAAATTATATCATCAATCAGAAAGAGGTGGGTCAGTAGGAGAGTAGATATTGAAAAATTGAGTCACTGACATTATTGTTGAATTTTTAGTAGAGCTCACTAATTAAATGTTCTTATGTTATCCTAAATGTGGATAAACTGATACTAACAAAATATTAAATTCATACAATTAAATTCCCTTTTATTTCTTTTAAAAACTACTTTATTGAGGTATGATTGACATGTAAAAGCTGCTCATATTCAATGTATACAATTTGATGAATTTGAGGATAAGTTTACATCCATAAAACCATCATCATCATTAAGGCCATAAATATGTTTATCACCGTCTAGTATTTTCTCCCATCACCTTTATTATTTTTTGCATGTGTGTGATAAAAACACAACATAATATTTAGCCTCTTGACAAATTTTATACAATAAAATATTGTTAGCTATCAGCACTATTCTGTATAGTAGGTCGCCAGAACTTATGTTACAAAACTGAAACCTTGTACCTTTTGACCATTAGCCCCTATTTCCTCATCCCTGCAGCCACTGGCAACCACCAATGGTTTGACCAATTGAGTTTGACCAATTTAAATTCTACGTATAATATGATCATACAATATTTGTATTTCAGTGTCTGGCTTATTTCACTTAGCTTAATGGCATGATGCAGGTAAAAAGAAACTCTTCTTCTTACCCTTTTCCATGTTTCTATTCTTGAAGTTTTGGCTCCGCTGGGGTGCTGGAACCCCTCAACTGGACTCCTAGACTCCTATAAGGGTTTTGTCTTCTGTGGGTGGTTGTTAAAATTGGTGTTTCTGTCAAGGTATAAATGCTGGAACCTCATATAACACCATCTTGCTGACATCATTCCTCTTAAACTTTCTTTTACTGATTTCATATACATTAAAAGATTTTTCTGGTAAGAATTTGGGTTGTTGTATAGCTTTGTCTATATAGAGAGAACACTTTGTCAATTTCAAGTGAGTATTTTAGTTTCTATGGCAATTGTTTTTGTTTAACAGGTTTAAATATCAATCTCTGTGTTAGTTAATGCTAGTTTGTCCCTAACAAAACCTGAATGATGATCAGGTATCTGGCCAAGAAATGCTGACATTCAGGATCTACTAGTAGTAAAGTAATGAAAGAAATGTTTCTTTGTGTTTTTTGATATTTGGGCATTCACAGCTCCTATTTTGCAAAACATAATTCTAGCTGCCAAGATTTTTGAGCTACAGATTCAGTGAAGAGCTGTATTTATGTGCACAAATATTAAATATAAGGTCAACATTTTCAGCATTATATTTTGTCATGATCACATTTCTAATTAAATGGACTTCACAAATATGGATACATGCAGTAAAAGCAAATATTAAAAAAAAACTAAATTTTCATTCATAGATTGCCTTTTTTCACCAAATTCATCTAATGTCATAATATTTCTTTTTAGGTATGCAGTGTTTCTTTGTATTCATAGCATCATCACTCAAGATGCTAATTACTATGGTGGACATTTGTGTCATTAGAATGGCTTATAGTTAAACAGATTGTTATAAAATTGGACCTTATCCTTAAGCTCCAATGTCTGTATGGCCTTGATAATTTTGAAAATGCAGTCACCATTGTGCCTAACCTGAGGAAATGAATAAATGGTTCCCTTTAGTCCTGGTTTCATTTGTGCTTTTAAATTTCTGAGGGCATGGCTTCAGCATAGTTCACAGAATATATCAAAGACTAATTGTGAAATATTTGGCTGTAAGGTGATTTGGATGTCCCTGATTAGACAACATTTGCATATGAGATAATCAACTATTTTTAATTATAATTTTGTCTATAATTCCTCATTAATTATGATTGGCTTTCGAGTAGAACTACATCTTCACGCAAGCATAATATCATTTGATCTATTCTCTTATTTTTATTCTGAGGAGTAGAAAAGAATATTAATTAAAAGATTTTTTGTATATTTTAGATATTAAAGAAATTTACTATGAAAGTTTACTTATAAATATGCTAGATAGTCATTTCACAGTTTTAAAAATGATATTTTTATTTATGTTTAAAGAATGATGAAGATCATTTAGCTAGTCCTATTTCCTATAAAGTAGCAGTACCAGTTTACTTAAATGACATACTTTGGTTAAAATTTCAGGGAAAAGCCATACATACATATATTACTGTATGATTTTGTATATGCATGACTTATTTTTTCTTTTTAAAGTAGAGGAGAGTAGTTGATGTGAAGGAATGTCTGCCTAACTTACAAAAATATGCCCATGAATATGTCATGTCTTTGAAATCCTCTCATTGGGGAGTTACTCCTTCCTCACTTCAAACTTGAGATTCTAATGTCAGAGAGGATTGTAACATCTGCTTCCATGTACGAAAATTTTTGAACTAAGTAACATATCCATGATCTGAGGTTAATCAGGAAAAGTGCATCTCTTTGTTGTTTTTTTAAAAGAATTGGAGAGTGTTGTTGATAAATATTGGAAGAATGAGTCCATATCTGTGCATGCCTACAAATGGCCTTTTCTGCCATTTGATTTTCTATGCTGATAAATCCTTCTTTTTTTGCTTAGTTCAACTTAAGCTTCTGAACTCTCAACTAAAACGAAAGGTGCAAAAATATACTAATCATCAGTCAAACAGTATGACTAAATAGAATTATATGACCACAAAAGAATCTCTCTATTCAATCAAATGTATCACTCTAAAGCAAGATTTTTTATTTGAAACACCAGGGGTCAACTCAAAATGATGTCATTTTACCCACAGTTCATTTTTTATTATTTCTTCTTGGCTTTTGCAAGTGATAAATGTATCCACACTGGAGATGTTACCTTTTTAAGATTGCTTTTAGTCTTGATAGATACTGGGGTAAAGGATGAGGAGGAAGAACATGCTGGGAAAGCTAAAAGTAGTTTTGAGAGAGAATCACTTTTGAGAGATAATTTGCATATAACAAATGCAAACATTTTAAATGTTCAGTTTGATGAGGTTTTTTTCTGATTTAGTATTTTTAATTGAAATATATTTAACATGTAATATTAGGTAAATTTTAAGTTTAGAAGTCAGTTTTATATATTTTTATACTGCAATATGATTGCCTTTGTAGATTTAACTACTACTTCCATCATGTCACCTAATTATCATTTCTTTTTTGTGATGGGAATAATGAAGATCTAGTCTTTTAGCACATTTGATGTTTATAATATAGTATTATTGTCCGTAGTTGGTATACTGTGCATTAATCTCCAGGACTTATTTATCCACTGATTGCAATTTTGAGGGAAAAGTTTGAGAATTATTGGCGTTAGTTGTTGGGTAGAATTCACCAGTGAAGCTATAAGCTTCAGGGTTTTTCATTGTGAGGAGTTTTTCAGTACTAACTAAATCTCCATACTAATTATAGGTTTATTGGAATTTTTTCTTCATGATTCAGTCTAGTTGGTTTTGTGTTTTTAGGAGTTTGTTCATTTCATCTAGATTAAATTTTTGGTATACAGTTGTTCATAATACACTCTTAAATTCCATTTATTTCAATAAATTAAGTATTAATATCTCTACTTTTATTCTGATTTTAATAATTTAGTCCTCTCTTTTTTCTTAGTTCAACTTAAGATTTATAAAATTTTGTTCTTTTTGTTTTTATTCATTTTCTCTATTGTTTTATTAATTTTTATTTTATTTATTTTTTATTTTTTTAAATTTTAAAAAATTAATTGATTAATGTATTTATTTATTTATTTTTACAGTAGAAAAGAAAAGTTTTATTAGAAGGGAAAGTACACTTCCAGATATGGAAGTGGGCCTGAGCCAGAGAAGCATGGCTCGAAAAGCCACTATTCTCAATTTTTAAAAATCTGTTCTACTGTTTATTTTTTCTTCCATCTGCTAGATTTGAGTTTAATTTGTTCTAATTCTTTAAGTTGTACAGTTAGATTTTTTATTTGAGATTTTTTCTTTGCTTAATGTAAGCATTTATAGACATAAAATCTACGCTTAGCACAGCTTTCTTCATGACTTGATATGTCATGTATTTATTTTTATTTTTCTAAGCATTTTTCATATCTTTTGTGATTTCTTATTGATCTATTGGTTGTTTGAGTGTGTTGTTTAATTTTTAAAATTTTGTGAATTTTCCAGTTTTCTTTCTGTCATTAATTTCTAACTTTATCTGGTTGTAGTTTGATAAGATACTTTGTATAATCTCTTTTAAAATCTACCAAAACTTAATTCTTGACCCATCACATGATGTATAATTGAGAATGCCTCACATGCACTTGAGATGTGTTGTTAGATTGTGTTGTTCCAGTCTTCTGCTTCTTTACTTATTTTTTGTCTGAATAGTCTATCCATAATTGAGAGTAGGGTATTGAAGTCTCCAACTACAATTGTAGAAATCTCTTTTCCCCTTTAATTTTGTCAGTTTTGCTTTATATATTTTGACAGTCTGCTCTAAGAGACATGAATGTTTATCTGTATTAGGGCTTTTATTAATATATAATATCTTTCTTTGTCCCTTGTAATCTATCTTGAATATATCAGCTCACTACCTCTTGAACTGCAAAGATTCTGATTAGAAATCTGCTGATAACAGTATTGAAGATTCCTTGTATATGACATGTTACTTCACTGTTGCTGCTTTTAAGACCTTCTCTTTGTCTTTGTCTTTTGAAAGTTAGATTAAAATGAGACTTATGTGGGTGTCTTTGAGTTCATTATAATTAGGCTTCATTGAGATTCTTGGATGTATATATACTCATGTCTTTTGTCAATGGTGGAAAGTTTTTCTCCATTATATATTAACATCCCTCTGCCTCTCTTTTTCTCTCTTTTCCTTTAGAAACTCCCATAATACGTGTTATTTTGCTTGATTTTGCCCCATTGTTCCCTTATACTCTGTTCATTTTTCCTCAATTTTTATTTTTTTTGTTCCTCAGATCATTTCAATTGCTGTATCTTCAAGTTTGCTTACTTTTTCTTCTACCTGTTCAAATCTGTCTTTGAATTGCTCTAGTGAATTTTTCATTTCAAATATTATACTCTCTAGCTTCAGAATTTCTTTTTTTGTTTCTTCATTGGTTTCTGTCTCTTAATTAATTTTATATTTTGTTCATACATCATTTTCTTGACTTTTTCTATGTCTTTCTTGAATCTTTGAGTATCCTTAAGACAACTGTTTAAAAGTCTTTGTCTTGTAGATCTGCCTTTAGATCTTTTTCAGGGACAGCTTCTATTGTTTTGTTTTGAATGGACCATACTTTCCTACTTCTTTCAATACCTTGTGATTATTTGTTAAAAATTCGACACTTGAATTTAATAATGTCATAACTCTAGAAATCGAATTCTCCCCATTCCTCAGGTGTTTGTTTTTCCCTTGATTATTGTTATAAGCTTTGTCTGTGCTGATGACCAGGCTGAGCTGGAAACTTAAGGTCTTCTCAAGTCTTTTCTGAGTCTGTGTCTTTTCCTGGGCATGCATGGTGACTTTCCATTTTTTTTCTGTATATGCAGTTGCTTTTGAATATCTTACTCTTTAATGTTTGGGTCTCTAAAGGCAAAAAGAGAAATATAAAGGGAGAAAGGCTCTGGCCCTTAAATTTCCTGGAAATTACTTCAACTGGAGAGGGAGCGGCTTGCAACACTGGTATAGGGTGCAGCAATAGCTTCCAACCTCTGTGTTTATATTTCTGTGATCGGAGGTAGCAATTAGTAAATCAGAACACAAATCCTGATATTTGGAGGACAAGGTTCTTCTTGTGAATACTGGCTCCTGCAAACTGCCAACAAGCTGCTACAGAAACGTGTGCATGGCTGTCTATAATGGGCATTAACTGCATTTACTGTCCAAGTCTTTCTCTGAAAGTTGTAAGCCTCCAACAGACTCCAGAGTAGTCACATCAACTAAATTATGCTAGTACTATTGTTGTCTAGGTAAGGAGACAGATTCTGGGTGCTTCCTACTCCACTATCTTTCCCTAATTATTGATCACTGCAATTTTGATTTTTCAAAAAGAGCATCTTTTAAATTCTTTAAGCTTTAACTTATACTAATTTGGACCACACATGCGCATGCATATGCACCCACACACACACTATACCAACACTAGTAACATTAATAATAAAGTTCAATTTAATTACATAGGTTAGATTTTATAATAAAAATATATAATAATTTTATGTAGCAATTTATAATAATTCATGCTTATGTTTGCATAAATCCAGCGTTTTTAAAAAATATTTTTAAAGTCTTCTCAACCATCTATATCATGTACATAAAATTTTAATTTTTAATTTGCTCTTAAAGTTTTAAATCAATATGAAATTTTTTTTGAGATATAGGATTTGATTTTATTTTGTTCCAGATAACCAATTGTATGTTCTTCATTTATTTAATTATTGCATATCAAATAATACTGCAATATACAGCTGTTATTAAAAATATTTTAAAGAAAAAGATAAAGTTTAAGTCCACCAGTATAAAAATGGCTGAATCACTTGTTGACATACTATAATATAAACTGGCAGACAGCTATAAACTATAAATTGCTTTGGGGTGCTTGCAAAATAATAAGATTTAGAAAAAAATGTAATATTACTCACTTTTTTAAAACAAACAATAATAATTCTCCAATTCTATATTTTATATGCATACATATTTTTATGTGATTATATGAGTGTAACAAATGCTAATAGGTGCATTGAAGAAATACAAACTGGATGTTAAGATTGTTAATATTGATGGATATGTAAATATCTGGAGAGAAGTAAGGAAAATAATGTATAATCTGACTTTATTGGAGTATAGCTGTGTGTGTGTGTGTGTATGTGTGTGTAATGAAATATATGAAATACAGTCATGGAAAAATTATTGTTGCTTGTATCATGTATTTGGGTTTTATGTGATCTCTTTCTTCGGTATGTTTTACATATTTTTAAAATTCTTCAATAAACCTATTTATGTAATAAAAACACTCTTATTGGAAAAAAAGGAAATTAAATATATCACTTAATAGCTATATATATTTATATATATGTATACATATAAAACTGATAGGCTACTGTAACAGTTCTAAAAAGAGATGTACTTCTCTTATTACTTCTATTTTCCTTTATTCACATTGATAATGAATACTTTAATATTTTCAGACATCAAGAAATTATAACAAAGAGTTTTTAATATCTAATTGCTCTTAATTTTGAAAGCAAAAATTCAAGATGTAATATTAAAGGTTATTTGAACAAGTTTGAAGTTTTAATCCAATTCCTAGTGGAAAAATGACTAGTTAAGATAACTGAAAATAACAACAAAAATCTGCTCGAATGTAGTTGTATCTTTTTCTGAGCTGTCGTCCCATGATCAAGAGAATAAAAAAGGAAAAAAAAAAGAGAGAAAGAGAGAGAGCCCTTGGGTAGTAGATTATTAAATCAGTAGCTTAATTGCATTTTTATAAATCGTCTCGTGTTTTTATTGCCTTGGGGTGCTGGTAATATAATGAAGCTGTGACAGAAGTATTTCCTTAAAACTGTCAAAAAGGCAATATAGAAAGTAGGCACACATAACATCATGAAATTTCCTGCATTAAAGATAATTACATTTTTCTCAGGAAATACTCAATTTGGTAAGGCACAGCGATTAAGAAATTAAGTTTCCCTATAGTCTTGTGTAATTTATTTTTTGTCTGTTTGGTCTCTTAACAAACAAGAAAATAGCATGTGAAAATGATCGCTAGTATATTTTCTGGCACTTCTTGAAATTGATGGATATCTACAAAGTGCAGTAAAAATTGATTACCAGTAATTGTTATTGGAGATCCATGCCTTATTTGCACACATGAAAGGAAAATTTACATTACCAGTATAACATGTAACTTGAAAAAAAATCAATAATCTAAAATGGTAATATATCTCGCATTTAGGCTAAAATTTAAGTAGAATAGCCTAGATGAACCAGTCAAGTGTAAAATAAAATTTCAAATTTTGTAATTATTTTTCAATAAATAAACTCTGAATGACACCTATATTAACTACAGCCTTTATTTTGTAGGTATTTCATAAACAGATTTCCCTTAGACAGCAAAACATTTTACATATTTGTAAGCTTCTATAAAATTGGGAAGTTGAGAGTTCCCCCTGCCCTAACATAATTTATTTTCATATTATACATGATGTTGCATACTAGTAATATTTTCAGATGACATTTAATATGATTTATATCAACATTTTAGAAAAGAGCAAATTGTCTGTTATAAAATAATCATAACATAAATAAATCATATTATTAATAATATATAGTATATGTTATTATTTGATTATGTCAAGGTGATAAACAATTAAGCATGTTTACATATCAGCAGTTGTAATTGATCACTTAAGAACCATTAGGAGATAGGTACTGTTAACCATCCCAAATGGTTGATGAAGAGAAAATTTATCCAAAAGCACTCTGTTAAAAATCAAAGTTCAGTATGACAAAAAAGGTCTATAATTGGACAACCTGCTACACTAACTGATAGCCACATCTTTTATAGTTTCTTTTTTTATATGCAGTCTAATGAATATATCTTACATGGAATCTAAATTATGAAAAGTTTAATTATGTGTTTAAAGATTATTACTGGAAAAGATATTAGAAGCTTGACTTTGTATAAATAATTATAATTATGATTATAGACATTATATAGTTTCTTTGGGTACAAGAGGATATTAGTTTTGTGTTTTAGGCTTAATTTATCCTTATTATGTTAATATGTCACACAGAAAAAATGTATTTATCTGTGACTCTTACTGTATTCATAGGGCAATCCTGGAGAGCAGAGACCACATCTTATTCATTTTTCTTTACTTCCCACTAAAGATTAGCATAGTGCCTATCATTTAACATTCAATAAGTGATTATATTGAATTGTTAAAAATAAAAGAAAAAAATAAAGGGGGTGGGAAAGGAACTTGCATTAAGAATTTGGGGGTTTGGGTTTTTTTTGTTGTTTTTTGTTTTTGTTTTTGTTTTTGTTTTTACAGTGAATGGCTCTACCTGTTGGCCAAGAGAATGCTGTAGGCTTGGGCTGTCTGAAATTTCAAAATATCTACTCCTAATCTCATTTTATTTTGAATATTAGTCTTAGGAGATTCTTATTGATGAAACAACTAAGTCAAATTGCTGCATGATATATCTCCCTCTGGAAGACTTGAAATAATTATTAACACATTAATGCTGAGAGAAATCTTTTCACAAATTTTAATCTGGTGTTTCCTGTACTTTAGATAACTACAGCACAAACTCTGCCTTTTATACTATGGGAAATATGATAAGTACTACGCAAAATTTTCAGTGAAATGGTTTTATATAATAGTCATATTTATTTTTCATCATAAAATGAATAATAGGTGAGAGGATAATGCTTTGTCATATTTTCATTTTTCTTAGATAGTAATGTTATGATTTTTTTTTTCATTCTAAATTATAGGATTAGATATTATGGGCTTAAGGTTTCAAAGAAGTTCCTTAGTCATATCATCAATGATGGTCAAGAATTTCTCAAGTATTAAATTGAAAAATACATCCATGCATATACAAATATATATGTATCAATTGAATATTAAAAAAAAATCTACTAACATCTTTGAAATTTAAGTTGGTTTATTTTCTGCCTTTAAGTATTCATTAGAATGTGGAAAGTAGTAAAAATGTGAAAATCTCTAATGTACCTTCATGTTTATTTTTATTTTCCAGTAAATTGTACAGATTTCTATTGTAGAATTAGCACTTGCTGGAGTGTTTTTTGATGAATAACATTAATAAACAGATTTCTCATTTTAGTTTCCAGTAATGGGTTCTGTAGCCCACATAGCATCTTACTGCTAAAGTTAATTTAGAGACAGAATTTTAATATTAATTTGACAACATTGTGACATCATTGAGACTTAGCAAGTAGTAGCCTTTTTTTTTTTTTACCAGAGAATGTTTTCTTTTTATTTTTAATTTGTACATTTTCAAAATTATTTAAAATTGTTAAAATGCCATAAACATCTTTATTAAACATAAATGTATAAAAAGAAGTTATTGGACATTCATGTTTATCAAGAAAATTGGAAAGTAAGCAGCATTAGTCATCACTATCTGTTGTTTTCCTCATAACATTGTGTAGAAGTACTACTGCAAGCTAACTTTTTCATTTGCAAACTTTTCTCTTTTTTTATAAGCCCTTAAAACAAGTCTCTGATATAAAATGCCTGTTGTAAAGAGAACACTTCTCTGATGTGGACTTAGCATTCAAATCCTTACAAAGTCATTGTTCTTAGAGAATAGGGATGATAAAACTGATCCAATAGGAACAGTTTTTTATGGAATTGGTGATGTATTTTCCCTTATCCACTCATAAGCTATTTTCCAATACTATACATAGCCTCTCTTCTGGTGGATATTAGCCTCTTCTGCTGCATTAGTCAGAAAAAAGCTGTGTGGCTCTGACTGGTATAAAACCTAAGTCCTTTACCTTTGGAGCTCGCTGCAGATCACCCGACCTCTCTGGTCAAGGTTATGCTTCTGTAAATTATTAGCTATTTTCAGCTTCTAACCCCACACTAGATCTAAATTCATTTGAACAATGTCACTATACAGAGGTGCTAATTTAATATCATCCTCTGTTGTAAAGGCATTCAAGGCTATCTTTTGCTAACTTTATGATCTGTGTATAAATTTTAAAAATATATTTTGTCTATAGCTAAATTACAGGCATAGCCAACATATTTCACCAAAAAAAAAAACCCCAAAAAACAAAAAAAAAAACCCTATACTGGGACATTACTCTTCTTTACTATTATTTAAGATAGTGACAGATTTCATGAACTAGTATTTATGGAGCACCTAATTTTACCCAGACTTGGCTGAGCACAAGAGCTCAGGTCATGGTAGCAAAGACAGAACAGAGAAACATACTTTATTATTGTTATTATCATAATTTTATTTTATTTATTTATTTTTATTAAGTTTATTTGGATGATATTGGTTAATAAAATGATATAGGTTCCAAGTGTACAATTCAGTAGTACATCTGTATATTCCATTGTGTTCAGCACCCAAAATCAAACCTCCTTCCATCACCATATATTTGACCTCCTTTGACCTTATCTACCTTCCCCCTCCCACAGTTCTCTCTGGCACCACTAAACTGTTGTCTGTGCCTATGAGTTTTTGTTTGTTTGTCTTATTTATTTGTTGCTTTCAGTTTTATATCTCACATATGAGTGAAATCATATGGTTCTCAACTTTTTCCATCTATTTTCTGTAGCATGATTATCTCAAGAAACACACTTTAAAGTGAAAGATGATTTGCCATAATAAAAATCCATAAGTGTAAAGAAATGTTAACTTTACAACAAGAATAGGACAGAAAGGGGACAAAGAGTGTTTCAAAAAAATGACCATGCTTTAGCCCTGTTTTGAAAGGTAATTTATTTTCAGGTAGGCAGATTGCACCAAGGTTTTCAGATATAGCAAACAGTCCGGGCTAGAAGAGACAAAAATAGTTATTAGCTGGATATTGTTAGATCACAGTGTGTCAAAGAAGCAGAGGAAGATGCGGCTAGAGAGGCGAGTTGGGGCAAGAACATAGAGGACGTGTCGAGGAGGTTGAGATTTTTACTTTGGGAAAAAGAGTCGTTAGCATGTGTTAATGAGTAGAAAACATGGGAAAATGTACCTTTATATAGGTCATTCTAAGGGCAATGAGAAATTTACCTAGAATGAGTATAACACCTGAGACTGTATAACACTTATCTGTTGAAAGAACAGAAATGACATTAGCATCTACTTGTTGCTTTCAGGGCCTAACTTTGAATCATTAGTGTTTTGTTATGTTTTGTTTTGTTTTGTTTTGTCTTGTTTTGTATAAAGCACACTGTGTAACAGTAGGGCCAGTGCATAAATGGTAGCACTTGTTCTACAGATTCTCAGTATGTGATCGTGCTCTTAGAGATGACTATGGCAAGAAATTTTCCTAATACTAACTTCCATGTATTAAGCACTAGCCTTGAGCTAGAATCAAATATTAATGCATTTCTTGCATTAACTAGTTTAACACTTAAAAAATACAATGAAGCCGATACCATGATTACCTATTTTTTTTAGATAATGATACTGAGATCTAGAGGTTGAGATTAAATAACCTGTTTAAATTCACAAACTAGTAAGTAAGTAAATGTGGTAGGATTTTAATAGGTCAAGCCCTTAACCACTATACATACTACCCTTCAAATATCCTATTGTATAGATTTAGCTATAAATTACAGACAGAGGTTTCTTTCAAATTTCAGGGAATGGGATGGTCTTTTTTACCTTTCAAAACCAACTTGTTCATCTTTTATGGCTCAAATCAAGAGCCAACTATTCTAGGAAGTTTCTTTGACACTGTCTTCTAAAAATTACAATTAACTTCTTCTGCATGTGCAGATTGCAATGCTTTCATTTATTTTTTAAAATTTATTTATTTATTTTAATTAGTTTCAAGTAAGCTTTTTAAAAATTATGTTTATTTACTTTATTGTGCATTACAATGATTATGTTATTTATTAAATAGATATTTTTTAGTGCCTTTTATATTTTCGCTACTGTTGTAGGGTCTACTTTCTGTGAAAGAATTATTGTTAGCATTAAATAGAAAGTTTATCTTTTTCTGCCATGAGAATGTAAGCCCCATATTTTATTTTATATTCCCTTAAGTAAGAAAAACTTATGCACAGTAATAAACGAGTATACCATAAATTTTATTAAATAAATACATTCAGTAAATCCATTAGCCCAGTGGCCTGCTGAGAAGGAAACCTTAAGATGACCTTGGACTGACTTGTAATAGGTGGTGTTGCTTCACCTACCAGACTTTTACAGGAGAAAAGCATCACAGAGAAATGTAGCTACTTGGTTATATCTATCTTCTTATAAAATATTGATTAGTTTCTTGGTATAATTCCTATTTTATCAGTAATGTAGGAGAAACTTTATGCTTGTGTGACTTTCTTCACTTCCTTTTTCATATTATGGAGAATAATGAGGTACAATCTTGTATTGAAACCACATCTAACAGAATTTTGAAAGCAGGTCAGTCATATATACTTTACCTTCGACCACCATTGCACCATACTATTTAAATTATCAGATCTATTCAAATTACTGGAATTTAATATAACATTTTAATAGGACCTCTCTCCTTAAGAAAGCTCTCCGAATGTAGAGAAACAAGTACCCATAGAATTTGTTCTTTGTTTACTTCCCCACAGGAAAACTTACCTGGGTAAGTTTTCTAATGTGTAAAATTTTTCACATTAATTTTTATACTTGACTCTTAAAGACTAACAGCTTGGAATGATAATTTCATGAGGGGATTAGTTTATTTTAATTAAATATTTTCAACAATAAGTAAATCAGTCTTGTGAGTGTGTATGTATGTATGGTGGGATCCGAGGAGGGAGAAGTGGGCTGCTTTAGGCTTTTGGGAAGTTTGTCCAAGCTGTATTAGAGATTAGGATTTAGAATTAATTAACAAAGAATAAAAATGGCAAACAATGTAAAGGTTCAGCTATTACAAATACCAAATATATGTGATCTATCCACTGAGTAGAATTTCATCACCTTCTTCTAAAGAAGACTAGCTGGTCATAAAAAAGCCAACACTGTCTCTCTGCTACATGTGCTACAACATAAGCTATGAATGGCATCTGGAATTTTATGATGAAATTGATCTAAAGAAAATAGGGAGGAAATGAAGTTTGATGCATTGTAATAAAAGATAATAACCAATGGTTTAATCACAGATGAAAGAGGGCATGGTACAAGTATACTAAGATGATCATGACTCTTATTCATTTATTTATCATACATTTTAAATAACTGCAATATTATCAAACACTCAAATCTTGTGACAAATAAAAAATATGATGTGGTTTTGACAATCAATGCTCCTATTAGAAGAGAGGCAATGCAAGTGCCTGGGATTCAGAGCTAAAAGGAATAAATTTTAATTTTCCATTAAAGTTTTAAGTCACCAGATATGAGACTTAGATAGATAAGTAGTTACTTGTATATCATTCAGAAAATCTTCCTTGACTGTTATTAATTCCTTCATTATGCATTTTTAGCATCTACAATACTATTGAAAAATCTGTGATTTTTATTGACATATAAATGTAAAAGTTTGAAGGAAGTAGTGAATTATTCACACTGGAGGAGATGTAAAAAATTCAAGAAGTAGGGCATTTCAGCTTAGCCTTGAAAAATGAGTTGTAATTAGAAAGAAATGAGGAAAAGGAAATTCCATGATACGGGATCAATATGAATAAAGGCTCAGAGATTTTCTTGAAAGTTCATGCCATGGTCAGTGTGATAGAATCAGAGCATACATGATGAAAGTAGCTGTAAATGATTTTGGAAAGGAAGTTTGGGCCCAAACCTTCGAGAGCTTTGTATGACATGGAAGTAATTTTGAACTTTATTCTGTAGATAAAATAAGCCTAATAAGCTTTTCTTGAAATAATGTATTATTTATTAAGTACCTATAGTGGCCTGAGGCCATAGGATTAACACATAAATATAAGAGCAGATACTACTGTAAATCATAATTGTATCAGGTACTATTTGTTGTGGTACTAAGGGATGATGTCCTGAATTTTTGTTCCAATGTATCAGATCCTTCATAGATCTGGACAAAATCATACTGAATACCCTGACTTACTGCAGTAATAGGCAAACTTATGTGTAAGTCTAAATCAGATAGTGTATATTTTAGGCTTTGAGAGCCAGAACTTCTCTGTCATTACGACACTGTTATTTTAATACAAATGCAGATACAGGCAATATGTTAGTAATGGATGTAGTTTGTGTCAATAAAATTTTATTTGCAAAAACATTCAGAAGGTCTTATTTGGCCTATAGGCCATAATTTCTTGATTCCTGATTTAGTCCAATGAGAAGATCCTCTGGAGTTTTTCTTCACTCAATGTTATAGAAAGACCAACGTTATATAGTGTTTACCTGTAGATTTCAGAAAATTTCCAAAACCACCTTCAGTTCTGAAACTGTTATAAGTTTAGGGGTTCTGAAAACCACCCTTAAATTCAATAATTCACTAAAAGGATGAACAAGATATATAGAAAGCTGTTACACTAGCATTATGGTTTTTTACAGCAAAAGGATAAAAATTTACGTTAGTCAAAGGAAGAAGCACATGTAGCAAAATCCAGAAGAGTTCCAAATGTAAAGCTTCCTGTTGTCTTCTCCCAGGGGAATATTAGACAACGCTAACTCCCAGTCCTGATGTGCGACAATATTCACAGAGGACTGTCAGTGTTTTCAGAAAAACTCACTGTCTTGATGTCCAGATTTTTTATTGGCGCTCAGTAACATGGACATGGTTGACTGCTCACATAGCTGATTTTAGTTTCCAGGACTTCTAGTGGTTAAGCTGATACTGTGAGGCCCAATGGTCCCCAAATAAATTCCATTACTAACGTAAACTACGTTTCATGGCTCAAGACTCCCTAGTAAACAAAGATAGGTTTATCAGACAAGACATTTAAAGAGTTTAGAGATCACCTTCTAGGAGTAGAGGACAAAAGATAGACCTCTCCTTGGAAAAGGTTAATTCTTTAGTACACGCTACCTGTTATTAGCTTCTTAGAGCTGCCACGGTAAAGTACACACAAACCGGGGAACTTTGAACAACAGAGGTTTATTTTCACACAATTCTAGAGGACAGAAGCCTAAGATTGAGACGTTGGCTAGATGTCTTCAAGGAGAATTGATTCCACACCTCTCTCCTCCATTCTGGTGGCCTCAGGCATTCTTTGTTCTGTAGATGGCCATGTTCTCCCTGTATCTCTTCTTCACACCAGCTTTTCTCTGTGTATGTCTCTGTCTCCAAACTTTCCTCTTCTCTGAGGATATCAGACATGTTGGATTAAGGCCAACTCTAATAACCTTTTTATTTGATAGGCTCTATAAAGACTATATTTCTAAATAAGGTCATATTTTGAGGTACTGGGGATTAGGATTTCAACATATTTATTTAGAGAGGACACAGTTCAACCCACCGGAAACTCACTGGTTTGTTATGAGGATTATATGAATTAATGTGTGTAAAATGCAAAGCAAAATACTTGGCAAATAGAAAGCAATTTATAATTTAGATCTTAGGATTAAAACAAATATAAATGTACTTGAATCATTATATATATTAGTTTGTCAAAGAATTGAGTGGAACACAGATCAAGATAATAGGCTTTGATATGAAGGTACACATCACTGAGCAGAAGGTCAAGGATTGATGAAATAAATTATAATAAGTGTTTCAATATTTGAAGATGGCATAAATGTCTTAGAAATCTATGGATAGTAATAAGAATAAGGAGAGTATGTCACAAATGATATTGACTTAAAAGTCATGTTGTTTTTCTGTGACATTTATTTCTTCAGTTATATGAACATTTATCACGCTTGTTGTAATGCGTTATTTATTTATTTACCCAGGGTAGACTACGTCTTCATAAGCATCAAGAAGAAGGTCTGCAAGGCAAGAGATGTATTTGGTACATGGTAGTCCTCAAGTTTGCTTTTTTGAATGATTAATTGATTGAATAAATAAATGATAGAGCCACAGATATGAGAGACAATAATCACTTCTCTTTTTCAAATGAGTTAAGAAGTGTTAATTGCCATAGGCAAAGTTGTTTAGTTAAATTGTGTAAAAGTCACAACATGCTTTAGCAAAACATTAAAGTGGGTAGATCTTTTGTGGAAAAGGTCATAGAAAATCATGAGACACACAAGAAAAATATTTTTATCTGAATTCTAGACCTTTTAAAAATTTTATTTCGTGGATATTGGAATTTAGAATAGAAGACTTAAGGAATTTGCTCATGTTTATGCAACTAGTTGGGAGTCCTAGGATTCCCTGCTGAGTTTCATAACTGAGAAAAATAGATGCAAACTCAGTTTATTTTTGCTTTTTGGTATCCACCTCCTGTTTAATTTTGACTATATACATGGATTATAATTATCATTTTAATTGAGTAGCTTGAAGCTAGATTTTTCTATTGACAATGATTTTCCAGCCTATAATTTTAAAATGAAGATCACTAAAGCAAGTCAGTCAATATTTACTAGGTGTATATTATCTGCAAATCATTATACTAAGATATTTGATGAGATAACCAGAGGGAAAAATAAACAAACCCTTACTTAAAAATGTTTTAAGTACAGTAATATATATATAAAATACCTGAAGTAGACAAGTTAATGATGGTCTAAACAGAGACGAGACAGAAACCATATTCTTTTGAATATATTCCAATATCCCCAAGGGTCGCATGATCCTGGACCTTTTTCCACCATTATGATAATGTCAGGATAATATTCTAAACCTAGATTTGAGAGCCCACAAGTCCTGGCGTCTCTTTCTCAGTGTCCAATTATAGTGATTGGATTTTTGAACAAAGCAAAAAATTATTCCACAGACAACGGACAATATACATATGGTAGAGTCAGATTGCAAGTGAAAGATTTCAAGAAGAAAACACTACATAGACAAGCATTGCAGACAATAAAGGGAGAGACAATTTTTGGTGGCATTAATTCACTGAATTTAAGCCTTATTTTCTCACCTATTAGTAGAGGAGTCTGACTACATGTTGTCCCCAGAAAGAATCTTCAAAGTCAGACAGGGGTGTATATGCTCCCGTGACTATTTAAAGTCTCTCCAGAAGGTACCCAAACATAAATAATTTTTAGAAAATTATTTTTCATATATTCAACTTCATACCTTAGAGAAAGCTTGTGGTCTCTTGGCTCTCCTTTCCAATATTTCTTTTTACAACCTATCTGCTTTGCAAAATTGGGGTAAATTTTCCATCTCGAATCACATTATAGAGCTATCCAAGCAATGGCAAAACCTCGAAGACTGATGAAAAACCATACAATTCGAGAGTGTTTTGCATCTGACTGAAGGTTTATTAAGAGCAAAATATGATATATTGCAGAGTCAGTGCCTTATTTCTCCCCCAAAAATATATTCTTAACACATTTCCCATTGCATCTATCTAGTATTCCATCATAGACACACATTTAGAAGAAGTGAGATGGTTATCATGAGAGCTTGCGTTAACAGTTTCTTCAGAAATAAAAAATTAAATCGAACTTTTTTTCTGACATAAAGAAAATTTGATTTGGCTGACTGACTTCAAAAATTGGGTTTTCTAATTAGATTGTAGTGGTCATTGTTTATGAGGAGAATCAGCTAAATCTGAAATTCTAAAATTTGATGAAAATATATTTAATGCATGTAAAAATATACATTATGCTTTTTTGCAAATATCTAAACTTATAAAATTATTTAGATTTCGATTTAAAATGTGATGTGGCTACATATTTTCTCCTAATTATTTTAAGAGTTACAGAAACAAAAATGTTTGCAAACCACAACATCCAGCTCCTTCCAATATTAATGCAGCCATTATTGGATTAGGCAGGGTGGCAGTAGATAAAAATCCACTAACACCTTTTACATTGAAAACAGAAGACAGAGTGTAGCAAATATTTGAACCTTAAGACTCTGCTTTATCTTTATCAATGCATCCTTTTTAAGTTTAAGAACCACAGCGAAATGTTTATTTCCTGGGTATCTTTATGTTTTATATATTTATATTTTTTCCTTTACATAAAAGATTAAAACTAGCTTCTGAGGTGAGCATCCCAGTGAGCAACAAGCAGACAATTGTGGTGTAGCTGTAAGGCTAGCCCACTCGTGATTTATAATAAAATGTGTCAAGAATAATAATCAAGTGTCAGACAGAAATCTTCCTTTGGGGAGAGGGAAAATGATTCAAAAGTTTTTGTGAAACAAGATCAGACCAATACACCTATTAAGAAACCCAATCTAAATGAATCCTTCTATTTCTTTCTGAAATTCATTGACAGTGTTCATTCAATGATGTGGACCTAGAGTAATAGTGACTACATAAAATTTTTCTTTGAAAGATTTTGAACTATCATGTAGGCTATGTTAATAATGAAGCTAAAGCTACTGAGGTGAACTTATCTAACTTTTATGAAAGCCTTAATGTAAATAGCTTACCAAAAGAGATACACAGGCTTGCAAATATTTGCAGGGGAATTTATTACATTCTCTATGGAAAAACAGATTAAAGTGGAGGAAAATTTACAAAAGCCTTTCAACAGTGAAAAATATTAACTAAAAACAAAGCCGTCAAAAACCATATTCCCAAGAAGTTAGAGGATGATTGCAGGTTCCCAGAGCTGCAAAGTGAATCAAATAGATTTCATTTTGTTATTTAGTTGCTTGAGAATGAAGTATTTCTAGAAGAGCAGGAAATATTTCTTTTCCTTTTTAAATGTTACCTTCCTTTTAGTTATTTGAGACAGCTGTTGGGAAACAATGAAATTTGGTGCGGGAGTTGATAACAGATTTTATTAACCACAAATTAATTTGCATACACCAGCATAACAGACCCACAAGGGAAAGGAATTAACTAGAAAGCTTGAAGAAAAGAAGTGTGTGTGCAGATTGCACGGCCTCGAGATGGTTTATTTCTAGGTATAATACTCAGCTTTGTCATTATTAAGTTTCTTGCTAATATAATTATCCAGTTCTGAATTTTCAAGTCAGATGGATAATTTAACTGAGCTGATTATTCCTCTCATTACTCTGAAAGACAGGCTTCTGCTTGTGGTGATCAATTCGGCTGCATTTTCTCAGATTCATATTTTCGTGTAGCAGCCGATGCTAAGACATGTGTGTACCAGTTTGATCATTCCAGGACAATAGACAATATTTCATTGCCTAAGTAAAACAGATTTAATTGCTAAACAAGATTTCAAGGAACTGAACTTCATTTTAATCACAAACAAGCTGCAAGGCAATTTTCAATTACAGCAAGCTTTTTATTTTTCTCCAGCTGTGTGTTCCTGCTGATTCCTGAAATTACATGTAAGTTGTCCCAGATTTTGAAGTGGTGTACCTACTGAGGTTTTTCTTTTGTCAGCTGATGAAGTATCTGTGATTAGAACCTAAATAAATTGGCATTTATAAGATGCATTACCCCACCTTCTATCTTTCAGGACATGATGATTGAGCATGAAGAAGGTCTGAGGTATTCTCTAGTGACAAGAGTGCTCCTAATTAGGCTGCTGGTGTTTCAAGTACTCACCTCTTCCGCAGGAACATCAAAAGATAACGTGGGAACTAAGCCCTAGAAAAAGTAATCTGTTGGGTATTAGACAATCAGGTCAATAATGACTTGTATTTTCAAAGTCCTACAAAGTTTCAACTTTTAGGAAAGTTTGCCATATGAGACCCACAGTTTGTATCATAATAACTGTCTTAATACAAAACCTGAGTGCCAGGGAAGTTGAAACAGATGTCCTTAACTCTGGAGGGTCTGAAGAAGAAAACTCAGCTCTTAAGAGAAATCAAAGATTGCATCACTTAAAAATACAAGTGAACAACATTAATGCAACACATAAAAAGTTTTATTTCAACTAGCAGGATTGATTTCAGTTACTATTTTTCTGTTATTTCTTCTTTGTCCCTTTATTCAATAATCACATGCCAAATATGTAATTGACAGCTATTATACAAAAAAATTTTACTACTTTACTAAGTACCTATCCACATAAAGATACTTATAAAGATGTAGGAGAATCTCAATAGAAGGTGAGAAGATCAAGAATACCCTGACGAGAGAGAGAGGAAAGTTCAATCTTTGTGTGTCTGTGTTATACATATGGAATTAATCTCAAAAGAAATAGATTTATCTTTAAATGAATACCAATTTACTATATTTTAGAAGTTCATATTTCACTGACAGATTTATTCCATTAGTGAATATTTTAATAATGTATTTTAATGACTAATTCCACTTGTAAGTTCCAGTATGGTACTTATTTTTGACGTTAAAAAACTTTCTTCTTAAAGACAAGGTAAATAATGGATAACCTAAATTGTAAATTAACTTCCATTAGGTCACATTGCTTTGTAAAGTACTCAATAAATATTAAATTTTAGGTTTTTTACTTGTATTATTTCTATCAGAAAAGTAAAATAAAGAGTAAAAACAAATCTATGACATTTTAATGGATATATTATTATAATTGGCTCTGTTTTTTTTCAATAGGCAATTACAGATAAGCAATTTTAGTGTTTTAAATAGAGGCCTCCTATATCAGTCAGTTTTTATGGTTGTATTCAAAAAAGCTAATTCTGGTTAGTTTAAGAAGAAAATAAAGTTTTTGGAAAGATACTGACTAGTTCAAAAATTCATAAGTTTGAAAAATAGTCAGAGATTAAGGGTGAGTGGACTTACAGTAAAACAAGGAGGTCAAGTTAATATAAGAGGCATGAGAACTATACAGATTGACCAAATATTAAACCCAGTTGTATGCAGAGCCCACTAGGAGCTACTAAATATGGAACTTAGCTGACCAGTCATGTGACCAGACCACGAGGAACAAAGAAATTCCTGTAAAAAATACTAACAGCTATTTGCTCATACCATTAACATTTATCCATACCATAAAAGGAGAACAAGACCACAAACTGTACCTTGTAAAAGTTAAAGATAATCTCAGCACTTTTTCCATTCTTTACTCTCCATAACCAATAGTTTTCCATAGAAACTAAAAACAGATATAGCTCAACCTGTAGGGATTATGGGGCTCTCCGAACCTCGTTCTCTCTGCCTCTATTTCACTGGTGAGAAGAGACCGCCACTCTGCCTGTGGAGTGGCCGCTGCTGTCTGTGGAGCACCCTTTAATAAACTGCTCTCGCTTTGATATCTGGCTCTCGCTTGAATTTTTTCCTGCATGAAGCCAAGGACCCTCTCTCAGTGCAGGGCTCAAGTCCCCACTCAGGTGGATTCGTCCTCTAGCATCAAAGTCAAAATAACTGGTAAGGCCTCTGTATATAGCACAGACACTACTCATTAGTATCCACTTTATTGCAAACTGGATCCTTCTACAATGGCCATGTGATTTCTCTGTTATTTCTGGGTATTTGAACCACTGCTTAAAGACTCATAGTACCTAACAGGTGCATCTTAGGGTCAAGCCTAGAATATGTGCCTACAACTAGGTTAACCAGAATAGTAAATAACTACCATATTCCATTTGAAAAATTTGGTCTAGGAAGATCACTAAATCTGAAAAATTATGCCTAGGTGTCATATCCGATTATTAGATAATGGGACATTGAAGATGGCAAAGAAGTTGACTGTATGGATAAAAAAAAGAGTTCTATGGAAAGTAACCTCACAAAGTGATCAGGTCATAAATTCCTGAGTGGGCAGGTCATGGTGAATAGTCATACCCCAGGCCTATAACTTTTTTAGTAAAAGGTTTATCTTTGCCTTGAGCAAGCCCTATTCATTGTTTCTGTACATCTAGGTAAACACACCTTTGAAATAAGCTTTAACCACCCTCAAGAGAGCACATAGTCTTAACTATCCTGTAATCCAGTCCCCGCCTTGCTTCTCCCACCTTCATGTCTTCTTCCTTACATTCTCTCCTTAATTTTAAATGCAAAAAGGAAGCTACAAAACCGTCATTCTCCAGAGCATTTGAGATCTTGCTTCCCAACAATTGTCATTTGTTTGGCTCAAATAACATTTTATAACAATTTTATAACAATTAATACATTTTATAACAATTATTTATAGGTCAGGGTGTTTCAACAAGTATAAATAAGAAAAAAAAAGAAAAGACATATTAATTTAGCTTTTAAACAGAGCATTGATTATTAAAAGGATATGAAAAAACTTGTTTCAGCTCCATTATGTAATGTATTTAGTAGTCATTTCTCCCATCTTTACAATAAATAAGTGCTGAACAAACTCAAAATCAATGACCTTTTTAACTCATCAGAGGAAAGGTCACAAGGCAAAATGTTACCTCAAAATCTGGAGAGATAAGTGAATCCAGTCACAGATGAAACCTGCTCACCTGGAAGAGAAGCTCTAAAGCCATAAAACTTGTAGGAACAATATGGTAATTTTGATGAGTTGCTGGAGGCTGAGTATGGGCTATTATGAAAGTGAGAAACTTCTGGGGCTCAAGTCTGAAGTGACCTCTTACATTTTTGGGAGTGTTACATGTAAGAATGCCACCACATTCTCTCAGTGAACCTCTCAGCTCTCACAGGGAAAGGCAAAGACTGATAATTATGAAATAAAGCCAGAGCATTCTCCACAACAAAGGCCTGCTTTCCAGAAAAACTCCTTACTAGAGATTTTCCTACCTGGGAGAAGGGCATGTCTCATACTCCAGCACCATCTTGACTTCTTTTCTTACCTATGGGTTTCAAGGGGAGAAAGGAAGCTAAGAAACAGGTGTGACGTTTACATCTCAAGGACCCAAGTCCGTTAAAGTACTAACATTTAACTATAAGATTAGAGAAACTTTTACTTCCTCAAACCTTAACACTACATCAACAGGACTCTGGTATAATAGCAGTGAGTTACAACAAATAGCTGCAAGATGCAAAACCTCTCAGTGAAGTCGTTCACTGAGAAGCACAAAGTCAACATAAACAAGGACACTAGCAGAAATTGAACTTCTGTCACCTAGAGCTATGGCAATCATTAAATGCAGTGATATTTCTATTCATATTAATATAAAACCTTACACTAACTACCGATTTACCCTCTGTGGTATTTTGATTTATAATAAGAAATATATACATATATAAATATAAAATATAAATATATATGTATATATTTGGTATTTACCCACTCCCACCCCCACTTCTGGTACAGAGCTCCTAAAATCCTTGGAATTTCCTAAGGGACAAGAACAATAAGAGTATATTTTATTATAATATTTGGTCTTTTGTTATCTGTTCCTCAAATAGCTCCAGAGCTATAAAGATGAAATGGATGTCTTGTTATTCATAAAAATCCCCTGTCAACCATGCCTGAGTTTATGTTAATGGATACGGAAAGTGTGCCTATGCAGTGGAGCCTCCATAAAAACTCAAAAGGACCAGGTTCAGAGAGCTTCCAGGGTTGTGAAAATGTGGTGATAGGGACAAGGTGGTGTGCCGTAAAGGACATGGAAGGTATATGCTCCTTCTCTCATTACTTGCCCTGTATATCTCTTCATTTGGCTGCCATTTTGTATCCTCTGACATCCTCTGTAATACACAGTAATCTAGCAAGTAAATTGTCTTCCTGAGTTCTGTGAGCCACTGGAGCAAATTAATCAAACTCAAGGAGAAGAGATTCATAGGAAACGGTTGGATCAGAAGCACAGGTAACAACCTGAATTTGTGATTTGCATCTATAGTGAGGGGAGTGGGGGGCAGTCTTGTGGAACTAAGCCTATGGCCTGCGTGATCTGATCCTATCTCCAGGTAGATAGTGTCAGAATTTAGTTAAATTGTAGGGCATCCAGCTAGTGTCATAGAATTGTTTGATGTGTGGAAAGCTTACACATCTGGTGTCAGAAGTGAAGTAGTATTATAGTAGAGTATTGAAAGTAGGGGAGACACACAGTGATATGTTGGGTATTTATTTTTTCCATCTCCATTCCTATTACTGAATACAACATAACTGGTTTTCAACAAAAAATTACAAGTAATGTTAAAAAGCAAGCAAAAAACACAGTCTGCAGAAGCAAAGTAAGCATCAAAATTAGACTCACATATGATAGATTTTGGAATTATTACATAGAGATTTTAAAATAACTATGATCAATGTTAAGTGCGCTAATGGAAAAAGTAGACAACATACAAAAACAGACTGGTAGTGTAAGCAAAGAGATGGAGATTCTAAAGAAAAAATTCAAAAGGAAATAAGATAAATTAGAAATTAAAAATACCTTAACAGAAATGAAGAATTCCTTTGATGTGGCTTATCAATAGACTGGACATAGCTGAGGAAGGAATCAATGAGCCTAAAGATAGGTCAATAGAAACTCCCTAAACTGAAAAAAAAAAGAAAAAATAAAATAAAAAAAAAGGAACATCCATATATGTTCACAAATAAATGTCTTCAAATTGTTCAGATAGATACCCAGAAAAAGAATTGCTAAGTCATATGGTAGCTCAATTCTTAATTGTTTAAGGAACCTACATACTGTTTTTGGATGATTGGATAAAGAAGAAATGGTACATATCTACTATTCAGCCATAAGAAAACATGAAATATTGCCATTTGCAACAACATGGATAGACTTTGAGAACATCATGCTAAGCAAAATAAGGCAGACAGAAAAGGACATGAACAATATCATTCATTCATATATGGAATATAAAACAGAAAGTAGCAAAGGAACAAACAAAACAAACAAACAACTGATAGACATAGACCACAGTATGGTGGTTGCCAGAGGGGATGAGGGATGGGATGAGAGGGAGGTTGAAGAGGGTAAAGAGGGTCCAGTACACAGTGATGGAGGGTAACTAGTCTTTGAGTGGCGAGCACAATGCAATGCACAGGTGATATATTATGCAACTGTACACTTGAAACTTATATAATCTTACTACCCAATGTCACCCTAATAAATTTAATTTAAAACAAAAGGAAAAAAAATCCAAAAACTATGAGACAATTTCAAAAGCTGAAACAAACATATAAAATGCTCACTCACTTTTCAATATTGCATTCCTTATTGCTTTAGTGAACAGAATGCCCTCTGAGTCCTTCTAGCCTTTCATTGTGTTTCTCTAATGAATCTACCAACAACAGCCACATCGCTGCATAGTCCTTATAATCACTAATTCTCTAGTACCTCTCAATGTCCTGGGATAGTAGCACCTGATAATGCATACGCCTACATTGGTATCTCACCTCTGTTCATCCTCAGTCACAATTTTAACATTCTTACCATGACAGCACACCTGGAGCTGTCCATATCCACTTACCATCAATGACAGTGCCCTCATTGTCGGCCTGCTACAAAATTCCATTTTATAATTTCCTTTTTCAAATCACTTCCAGACACCAATTGTTTTAGTTTTAGTTTCTCAGAGGATAGACTCTTGAAGATTAGCATACAATAAGCTTATTTCGAAAAACTCATGGGAACAACATCTCTAAAAGAGTGAGGGAAGCAGATATTGTCAGGAGAAATTGAACTAGCCAATTCTACATGTAGCTGTGGAGCAGGGATAACCTTTCAGAGTTAGATGCAAATAAAGGCAAGAAGCCAAGTCTTATAGTACACCCCATTGGCCAATTATTATGTGAGGAACGTATTTGTGTGTTAATGGCTAAAGATACAACACTCTAAAGTTTATTCTCCATTAACATTCTCCATTTTTTCTTGTGTAGGCAATTAAAAAAAAATCAACCCCTGATTTGTACTGTTTGCAGATTTCTGTGGTATATATATTCCTACCATAGTCAATTTTAATCTCCAATTGTAATACGGCCTAACATGGAATTGAGAAGAGATGTACAGTAGCACACAATTGCAGAAATGAAATATGTAAATACGAGAGCATAAATAAGAGAAAAATGTAAAATAATTGGAAAGTGATAAATATTAAGTATATAATACACTTAAAATTATAATTTACTTAATTGTAACTACATATTTTTTAAACATAGCTATGTCTAAACTGGCTCACAATTTTCTGAATATTTAAAAATTTATTCTCGCAAGCTACTACAGCTGGCTAGAGCAAACTCCTGACTCCCACCCATTGAACTCAATGAATATATGACTCATATTAAATATAAATGCAACATATTAACATGTGGTTTCCTCAATTGGCCTCTTGTGTTAGAAAATGAACTATAAAGCCACACTAAAAACACTTTGAGTTCCTCTATGTAACTGAATTCCTAAGATTTTTTTCTCCCTGATTAGAGATGACCTGGAAGGGACTCTGGTTGAATGCTAAAACTTTTGTCCAAATAACGCATATTTTATTACCTCTTCTTCCTATTTCAAAGTGACACTCACATGAGTATTCTAATTTTTTAACTTTATACTTTCTCTACTTACATCTTAGCTGGCGAGGAGCACATTTGTAGCCTGTGGGTCATAGGAAAGGGCGGCCAGGAATGCGGCCTGCGAAATGAACATAAAAAACAAGTCTTTGTACTTTTGTCTGATCTTTCTGACACTATAAGAGCTCACGTTAATTAAGCAACTACCAAGATTCATACATGCATTATCACAGTGAATTTTATTATTATCTGCATTTATTTATGAGGAAATAGAGGCACCAAAATGTTTAGCAAATTGTCCAAAAACAAACAGTTCTTGTTGAGCAGTGGAAACAAGATTAATCCCAAATTCTATGAATTCAGAAGCTTACCAATTCCATGTCTTAGTTACTTTAATTAAATGTTTCATTTATATAGGTCTTAAGGAAAACTACATTTTAAAAAAATATGTTGAATAATTAGCAACAACCGTAAGTTCAGTGCTTATGCTTTAAATAGAAGCCATTATTAATGTACTACAGCTGCTTTAATATGTGGTTTTAAAAAAATAATAGCAAATGTAGTGATCACTTGTGCTGCTAACTAGTTGCAAATAAAAAGACGAACAGAATAAGTAGCATGTTTACAGCTACTACCATGAAAAACAAAGAGGAAACTTCAAAGTTAGGACTAGTAAGCTTTTTGCTAACCATTGCTTGAGACATTTTGAGTAGGTAGCCTCAATAAATTCTGTTTGATTCGGTAATTTCGGCAATGTTCTTTAAAAGTTGGATTAATATCATTGCTGATTTGCTCTCTAGTGTAAACTGTAGTGATTAACCTTGTTTCAAAAACAAATGTTCTGGGGCTGCTGGAAAGGTGGGGTGGTTGAGGATGTACCTTATGAAGATGAATAAAGCAGACAACACTTAGCTAATAAGGAATTGCTAAGAATTAATTTTGCACTCGAAGGTGTTTTTGTTAACATATTTTCAGGTATTCATAAAAATGTAAACTTTAATTTAAAAAGCAATATATTATCCTTTGGTACATAAAGCATGACAGCATTTTACCATAGTGATTGATCTATATGATGATATTTTTTGAAACAACTAAGTAAATAAATAAACTTAAAGTCATACCCTAAGGAAAAAAATTACTTCAAGTTTAACTTTCCAACTCTGTTGAAGATAATTAGATATATGCTGAGTAAAGGAAATTAAATAACACATAGAGACTTTTTTTAAAAGAGCACTGCTATCTTATTTTATCCTCTATCATCTATCTATCAATCATTTATCTATCTATCATTTATCTATCATCATCATCTATCCATCCACTTATATTTAAAAATTACAGTTCTATAAATCAGTCAAATGCAAATGTCATCAACAATTGTCATTACATCAAATACATAAATAACTGTCTATATTACGTATATGTTTTTGTATATGTTCATATATATTTAACATATCTTTTAAAAGTAATTATTTGTACTTATTTAAAAAAAGTTGATTTGTATGAGTAAGGTATGATAAATGACCTTCCGAGTTCTTACAACACCCGCAATTCCCTTTTGAGCCAAGTGCCCAGATGCAGTTCTCTGTGGTGGTTGCCATGACTTAGATCTCTTGACCGGAAGGATTTCTTCAGACCTAATTGTACCTCAAATTGTTGCCTGACCAAAAGTTATATTAAATATAAGGAAGAACAGTGGCTTTATGAGGAAGACTGACTTAAAAATTCTGTTTACCTACTCAATCAAATTTGTCTTTTTTGAAATTAATTAACATGGGATATACAAGGACTTCTTGCAGACAGTTGAGTGGAGCAAAATCTAAGTAATAAAGTATTCAGAACAAACCATTTCACAGTAGAAACCAAGAATATAGAGAAGTTTAAAGGCAAAGATATTTTGGTAGAATTTACTAGTGAAACATCTGTCTTTGGACTTTTACTTTTTAGGAGTTTTCTGATGATTGTTTCAATTTCTTTACCGTTAATTGGTCTATTTAGATTTTCTGGTTCTTTGTGATTCAGTCTTGAAAGGGGGTATATTTCAAAAACCTACTCCATTTCTTCTAGGTTTTTGGATTTGTTGGCATATAGTCTTTCGTAGTATTTTTGTACAATCATTTTTATTTCTGTCGTATATGTCGTAACTTTTCTTTCATTTCTGATTTTGTATGTTTGTGTCTTTTCTCTTTTTTCCTTAGTGAGTCTAGCCAGGTGTTTGTGTATATATACAATTGTGCAAGCTTTTTAAATTTTCTCAAAAGAAACAACAGGCAATTATATTTCTCATCACTAGATAGTTATACAGGCACGCCTTGTTTTACTGCATTTTGCTTTATCGTGCTTCACAGGTGTTACAGTTTTTACAAATTGAAGGCAAGACCCTCCACCAGCAAAAAGATTACCTCTTGCTTTATTATTGGCCTAGAACTGAACCAAGGTATGCCTGTATTCACAAAATCAATGTAGAATTTTATATCCATCATCCATTCCATACATATCCTACAACTAGGTATTCTTGCTGAAATTTCAGGTCTGTTTTTGTTAGAGAAAGAAAGAAAGAACATGAAGAGCCATTGTAAGGGAATATTTTAAACTTCATCTCATCTTCATGGCAAGAAAGGTGAATAGTTTCTTGGTGAGTAAAGCAAAAAAGCAATATGAAAGTAAAGAGTAGAATGAACTTTATCAATGTGAACTGGCCCAGGGAACTCAAACTTATTAATACTCTGTCAAGTTTGTAGGAGACTCAGCATTCTGCTTGTGTTCTAATCCACCCACAAGCTTATGGTTTATGTACAATCTTTCTAAATTCATGGGAGCAGCACAACCCTGCTATTATATCAAGTAACATCATAGAAAATTGTTTTAAGAACTGTTTATAAAGCCTAGTATTTGGGAAGTATTTATGTCATCAGAAGCCATCTAGGCCTACTTCTCATTTTTTTTTTTTGAGAAACATGGAGCTTAGAAACATTCAGTAATAAGCTTAAAATCACAAAGTTATTTATAATTGGGTTTAGGACCACATGTGGTTTTTTAAATTTCTATTTGTTTTTATTCTTTTTCCTACATTTTCTGCACTATTGCATAGATTCAATCATTTCTGCCTGATGTTACAGCTGTTCAACTGATTATCACAAGGTTTATGTTTGTACTTGACTTAAAATTTGGCCTACTGTGGAATTTACTACATAATAGTAAAGATTTTATTTAATGAGAACTGTTTCAATAATGAATACTATGTCATAATATATCACTTTATGCAATTCTATGAAAATTAAAAAAAAAAACACACACAAATAACAAACCCTAAGAGGCAACTACTACCATTTGTCCCATTTTATAGAGGAAGAAATTGAGTTTCAAGGAGTTTAAATAAATTACCCTTAATAATAGAACTTAACAAGTTAGAAAATTGAGGCACGTATATCTATCTGATTCTTGAGAACAATCTCAGTTTACACTGTTTCTGCCTAGTCTACATTTCTGCATGTATTTCACTTATTTAGACTTAAAATATTGCTTTCTTACTGGATTGAACATTATTTCTTATTCTGAGTGTTTCTGCCATTTGTACTTTTCCATGCCTTGAATTTGAGAGTAGTTTAGAGCAACAGAACAATGGAAAGTCTTTGCCAGATCTAATTCTTGGAACTTGAGCATCTCTCAATGTGATCTTTCCTTTTTTCATGTAAGATCTTGTACATCAATAGTATTGAAGGGGTTATAGAGTTTTTTATGTTTTTAATATGTCTTCTGAGGAATAAATATAGAGTTTAGAATATAAATTCACACAGCATGCTGGAAAAGTAATAACTTCATGTGTTCCAAGGCATAAATCCTCCAAAACGACTGAAGGATTAAACTTGTGACAAAAAGAAGAAAAAGTTTCTCTTGTACAGTGTATGGTATTGCTTCTCCCTGTCTGCAAAATGAATGCATGAATAAATACACAAATAAATAAAACAATCAATCAATGAAAATATAGAAAAACCAGTTCCAATTATTTTATTTAGTGAATTATTCATTCAATAAATATTTTCTGAGCTCCAGTATATAAATGACACTAGGCTGAATGTTGTAGAGTATTTGAGGTATTGCTGTACTATGCAACTCAGTAAAGAGATAATAAACATGAATTATAGCACAGATAGTGCTGCTGTGTGTAATAAGAGGATGTAATCTTTACTGCTACCGGCTAGAGAAACACCGTAGGTAGAGCAGATAGTTAACCATTATTATCAGCTAAAATTGAAACATTTTTCTATAGTATACATACCATTTAAAGTCCAAAAGTAAAGATCATAAAAAAATAAAACAATATGAAATTGTATATCACCATGATTTGTAAAGGTTTTTGAAATGTTTTTCCCCCCCTCAGTATTCTATTTTACTTGCTAAAATGATGCATTTCACTTTCTAAATTATGTTCAAATGAATAACACCTAATAATAGCTTAAAAAGTATTAAGATACCTTTAAAATGCTGACTTTACTAGTTTATTCATGCAACTATGATTTGTGTGGCCTGTAAGTGTGAGGTCATTCACACAATAGCAATAAAAAATAAAACAATTTTTCTTATAAGTACTTAATTATAGAACATTTAGTAAAAAAATAGATTATTATGTGTGATAATTTCCATCTACTATTCTAAGATATCTCAGATTTCCTTGAAATATATATATATATATTATAATATATATATTATAATTTCTAGAAATGGAAGGCATAAAAGCTGCTTAAATGTTTATTAAAATTATTAAAAATAATCACGAGAAATACAACATGCATTGAAACCATACACACATTCATTGTTTAAACTACTGGACTAGGAACACTGAGCAGATACATAATTAAACACAGTAACAGTTGTGTTCATGACATAGGAAGAAAGATGAAAAAATATTTTTTATTACTCATTTAATTTTTTCTTAGACCAAATATGAATGTAATTAGAATTCTGTGGTGTAACTTAGTTTTAGAAACACCTTGAAATTTGACATCAGCCTAGCTCCTTAGAGATATAGTTATAGAAATCAAAGACAACCCTGAATATTGAGGATTTACTCTGTATAGTTTTGAATAGTCATTTATTCATTCATTCATTAATTCACTCATTCATTTTTCATGTACTCAGTCTTTTAGTATTTACCTGATCCTTTAGTGGAAAACATTATACTAGGTTTTGGGATGAATAAATATAAAAGAGGAATAAGAAGTGCCCTCTGATATCAAATAAATCCATTATGGCCAGAAGTGATATACGGAAAGACTACAAAAACGGACATGACTTTCAATACTTGTTTTGTTAATGTTTTATAGTTTTACCCTCAATTGAACAATTGTATATTGTTAATATCTAGATTTAATATAACATCTTGTATTTGTGGTGCCAGATGAAAATGTGTATTTTAGTATTGGCAATAATCATTTTGAATAGAAAATCTGCCTCTTGCCAATCCTACATGGGTAAGTAATATAAGTTCTTTGACCATCGGTTTTTCTTCTGTAAAAATAAAAGCCTAGCATGTAGTTTTAAATGAGATTGTCACTGAAAAAAAAGATGCAGAGACTTTCCAATGTCCTTTTTCAGAGATAATAGTAATGGTGAAAACTGAAGGAATAAATATCAAATTCACCGTGAATGGTTCGATGTATGGTCCTTGAATGCTTTGCACAATAGAAGAAGATTGATGTGCTTTGAAAGATTCATAGTTTTATGTGGATTGGAGGAAAGGGAGGATAAGGAAATGAAAGGGGATTGGTCAGCTTTGATAAGAGGTGTTACTATGAAGGAGTAGAAACTGATTAGAGTGAATGTGAAACTTGGAAGAGGAATGTGGCTTGTACAAAACAGTTAAAGAACTTTAGAAGAAGTCTGTAACTAAGACGGTTACTGACATCAGTGGTAGGGAGCGAGAGATGGTAATGGTTTAGTTAGGAAAATAAACTGAAATACATTTTTTCATTCAAATTTAATAAATATTTTTATTAAATGTTTATTTAATAAAAATCTAAGAAAATTAGATTTTTAATAATAAAGACCTAAGAACTTTCTTAAGTAAAAAGCATAAAGAGAAGAATAACCAGCTATATTCCCAACTCTGAAATATAACATCCATTCACTTGCTCCTAAGTATTTCTATTCAGCAGAAAAACATGAGCACTTTGTTCTGGTGTTTTATAAAAAATGGCATCAGTCTTTAGCTACAGTTTAAATTTAGATTCTTTCACTGTTTTTTCACCAGCCGGTTTTTCATCTAAGGAGCTTAACTTTGCTGTAACCGTCCTTTATAATCCTTACCGGAAGGCTGCAATACATAGCTTTGTGATTTCTATCGATGTGTGTATAATGGAAATGCTGACATCGATTCTTACATTAAAAAATAATACCTCTATTAACTCAGTGTGTCAAAGATTTGAGTTACTTTTAGTTTGCATTACAAATTGACCTAAACTAATTTGTTTTTTCAGATTTATGAGACTTTTTGAGTAACCATTGGTAACTTCCAATAGTTAGAGATAAGTTAGAGATGAAAATTTTCTCTCCAAAAACTTACCACCATGAGAGAAGTCATGATAAAAACAAGTCTCAGATCAAATTGTCATTTAATATACAGCAAGGACGTGTGACTTTTGCCACAAAACTGTGAAGTCTCTATTTTCTGCCTTTTAGACAATCATGTAAGTACCTTGTATGGAAAGTCTCTTTTTAGGATTTAGTTATTCTTTGAAAAGGATCCGATGACAAAATCATCTACTTAAATAAGAGGGCCAGGGTTGTAAACTTCAGACTCCATTCTGAACAGGACTGCTGGATTTACTAGATTCTTTCATTTTTCTTATCAGAATGGAGGTTCCTATAAGCATTTTTTCCTTATCTAAATATTTTTACTACAGCTTATTTTACCAATGACAAATCATTTCTAATATCTATTATGCTTATTTATAAGCTCTTTAATACTGACGATGTAAAGACAGTCCTAGTGGTTATTTCTAGAGTAGTTCACAATTAGTTGTTTTATACTGCTAGATCAGACAAGCGTGATGATCTATATCTACATCATCTATCATTATTTATATTTTTATCTATATTTACATGTACATACACATGCACCCTTTATATTGAAACATTTTAAATTATATTATAGATAATATGATTAGAACTCTTTTTTTAAATTTTGGTCCTTTAATTGACACCTTCACTCAAAAAAGTTCATTATTGTCATATAAAAATAAAGTGATACTGTTCCCATGAGTCCCTAGAATCTACTGTCAATTTGTTTTAAGGGAAATTCTACTCTATAAATGTTTTATAAAGAACCAGCACCTTATATCCACACTATGATGCAATTACACAACATACCAAGATTCCTATTTGAAAAACCTTTTCTCCAACACCTAGGTATGGTCTCAGTGGACAGCTCTCAGCTGTTAGTTCAAGAATGGCTTCAGTAAAGACAGCCACCTTGGTCAATGCCATGCTGCCTTCTTGTGGTGGTCACAATTAATAAACATTAAAAATAAAATCTAGCCATCTTGTTCCTGCTTGGGGCCACTCTAAAGAGCCAGTCTACCTTCAGAGCTCCCCTAAGGTTGGTTGAGGCTGTCATTGGGTCTACGCTGATGTTTGACTTTTTTATCAGGACAAATCCTGCCTTTTTTTTCTCCCTTTCACCAGTGTTGATCCTATGGACAATCTGTACTTCACCTTTTCAAGTAATCCAACATATGACCGATTCCTTTACCATTATTTCCTGACCATATGATCAATGCATTTCAACTCATGGGGTTAAAACGCTATCACATCACTTCATCACTTACAGTATATTAATGTCTGGTTTACCTGTAGGGTTCAAAGTCTTTCTTCTAAAATGAACACAAAGTCTTTGAAAATTGGAGTGAAATTATTTTTGCAAAGCTCCTGATGGTTTAATATAAGCTTCTTTATCAGTCATAGCCAAGTGTGCATTTTTAATGTAATGCTAATATTTATATGTATATGTATATATATACATATAATTATTATTTCTATTTTGCAGAGGTACAGAGAGGTTAAAAAATTTCAAGTCATCCGGTTAGTAGATATCTGGGCTGGAATGATATATTATGGAATCAAGATGGAACTGGAATAAACTTAGGGATGTTTTAAAAAGTAGCAATATACATTTAAATGACCTACTGTGTGTTAAATGACCTACAAATTACCCAACTATTCAAAACACAACTTCCTTGGAAATATCAAAAGAACCTACAGATCTTGAAGGGTATAGAATATTTTCATTTAAACATTAAAGTATCATCATAACTATAATTCTCTTTGACATGTCATCCTTAACAGAATTAAGGAAATTGATATTTTAAATAAACAGAAAAATGTGATTAGCTGACAATACAACTTTGTATTATTTAGACTTAGAATTTGCAGTAAAACTATTTTGCTCAATTTTTTGTTCTCACAGCAAAACTATTCCGCTAGACTTTATGTCCCTCTGGGAGAGAATCTTAGTTAGTATGTTTAATCTACTGAACAGTGCAATGAATTTTATAGTGGAATATTAACATTAATAATATATCAAGAACAAGAGATATACCTGGAAAGAACAAGTAAAGCAGAATCTGCCTAAGCAAAATAGACCATAAAAAGAGAACGTGAAAGCTCATGTGGGGCTTATGAAAGAGAATAGCACCGACCTGAGAGAAAGTATAGGGAAAAGAACCGAAATGGGCGGCCCACCAGCGCAACCATCACCATTCCTCAAGGACCCAGGGTTTCCCTTTTGTTTCCCCGGTTTTAGAAAATTAAGTTGTAAGGTATTACTGAAAAACTTTGAAATCAAACAATGTAAACAATTTAAACCACAGTAGAATTCAGCATAAAATACTATAAAATTTAAAACATCTCACATACACATATAAATGCTCTTTGAAAACTTCTAGTATCTCGAATATATATACCAATATTTTTTTTTTCAAGATTCTAGGGGTTTTCAAAGAGCATCAATTTTTCCCACATGATTTTGGAGCCAGTTGAGAGATATAAAACATGAGAGAAGAGATCAGATTATCAGCTTTATTAGACATAGATGTTAGATTGAAATATATGGTTCATATGTACGCCAAATGGACTTTCTAACCCATTAATAAGTGGTGGGAAGTAGACCCCAGTACCTATTTTGTACAAGTTGAATTTCTTAAAGAAAATGAGAAAGGAGCTGATTGATTTGCTCATATTCATTGTCTTTGTCCAGTGACAATCAGGTAGCTCACAGTTCCTCTAAAATAATAGAATAAAGGTAAAGAAAGTCAAAGAGTTTGATTGCTAGAAAGCTTCTTTACACAGACATGAAGAGTCAAGTATAATTATATGTATTTGTGTGTCCATATATGCATATTTTTACAGACATAAATTTCCCAATGTTTTTAATGTTCTCTATTTGTTTAAAATTTTTTATTAATGTGATTTGGTATAGCTAAATTAGGAGGGCTTTGTAAGGAATCATATATGTGTATACTATTACTTTAGGAACTATCTAATATCTTTTTGTCCCTCTTTAGTGTTAATTATGGGAACACACAGTATTTTCAAAGTATATTACAAACCACTTCTCTTACCTTTAAGCAGATTAAAAGTTATACAAATGTCAGTGGGCCACATGATGGCTTTTGTTCATGACTGCAGATTTTAGTGTTTAGAAAGGCAGAGTATTTTGACTCACCTTTAAAAAGCAAAATTATTTTTGAACAAAAGGAACTGAAAAGATAAAACCTGATTAATTCACAGAGGGTTTTAGTAAACTGTGACTATTTTAACATTAATATATTTATTTACTCCTCGCAATTATTTTTTTCTCTACTACATGCCAGATACTTTAGTAATTACCAAGAATACAGGTTTGAAAGATGTGATAAAATATGTTACATAAACAAAAGTAGCAATATAATTGGGTGAATGCTGAGAAGAATGTTTATTTTCTTCCTATGTTATCAAAGGAATGTAATCTAGTTCCTTCTCCATAAGGGGAATTTTGAAATGAACATAACCATACTTTTTTTCTGCTTCCACTCTTCCAAATACTAGAAGCAGAATTAATCTGATTGCTCAGAATATAGGATGTTCACTGGAACATGTATTTATTAGGAGACAGGGTCACTGACTGGTAAGGCCATGGGTTCCAATACCTTAAATCTTCTGCCAGAAATTGGATACTAATTAAGAGTTCAATATTCCAAATAGTTAGATAATAGCTAATTGTACTAAACCTACTGTGCAAATCAAACTCACCTCACTTTTTATGGTCTACATTTAGGCAAGTAAAAGGCTTTAACATGCTGTGGTTTTTGACCTGTTTTAAGAAACAATGTGGGTTTAAGGACTATAACTTACCTGTGCAATAATACAGCAAATAGTTGTCTTATTTGGCTTCATCTTCTTTTTCTCTTTATATTTTATTATTAGAAGAGAACACGAGTCACAAGAAAAAAATTGTGTCTGGTGATAGATGTTAACTAGACTTATTGTGGTAATCATTTCACAATATATACAAATATTGAATCATTATGTTGGACACTTGAAACTAATATAATTATACATTAATTATATCTCAAAAAAAGAAAAAAAAGCATTAAATAATTTGTATCACAGATTACGACAGACTAAGGGACAAAACAGAGAGGAGGGTAAAATTGAGTTTATGTGTGTCTGTGTCCATTATTTTAAGTAAGGTTTTCTTACTGAAGAGTCTCAGATTTGAGAACAAGAAGTATCTGGAAATGGCTACAGACCTTGAGTGGCAAGTAAAGTATTTTTAATTATAATGATATATAAAATAGATATAACTAGTATTCAGAGAGTGCCTTTATTGGGCCAGCTTCTATGATGAGGTTTTACAAAGACTGTCTCATTTACTCCTCACAATACCTGAACAAGCAACGTTTTAAGAAATGATTCAAATATCTTAAGTCTACGTGGTATACGTAAACTATTATATTTAGTTCCCAGGAAAACTCTGTGAAGTAAATACTATTATTATGTCCATTTAACAGATGAAATACTGAAGCATAGAATATTAAATGAATTGCCAAAGATCTCACAGATATTACTTCTAAGACGTTCTTATGCCAAAGTCTCTACTATAGAAATGATTCTCTGCAAACTCTCATGAACAGAGAACAGAGAACTGTAGCATAATAATAGTTAACCTTAGCTTTAGAAATGACAGGGAGAAATCCAGAGAAACATCAGAGGGTGGAGGAAGGCAGGACGCTACTTTGAGAACTTGAAGAACAAACTTGTCTCACATGAAAGTAAAGAGAAATGGAACCAGAACAATAATCTAAAACTAATGGCTTTAAAATGTGTGGCTAGGAATGAGAAAAATATTTTGTTCATGACGAAATCAGTGAGGATTATTAAAGCTCAGAGAACTCTGCAAGGGTAAAAGGAAGATCTCGGAGAGTAAACAAGGATGTTTCTTTAGAGGGAAAGCCTCCCCCAAAAGTTATCGAGCGACAGTTTCTTAAAGTTAAGACAGGAAGTCAATAACGAAGAAAGTGACAAGAGAAATTCTATTATGTAACTGGTATTTATATCAGATCTGAACAAATCTGTGGAGGGATGACTAGGAATTCAAGTTAGAATATCTCAGACAACAGTCAGTGAATATAAAAGTTGTTGATAGAAATTCGGATTTAAAAAACTATATAACAGGTGAGTCCAAAACTAAATTAAAATTTAGATTGATGAAAGAGTTCTCAGTATAGAAACATTCTACAAATTCAGATGATAACACTGGAATTTGTTTGAATAATAAACATTTTATGCTAGCTTTTATTTTATATTTTATATTATGGAAGAATTCATTGGGCACTGTTGAATTAGTATGCTAACAAGTTTGTATTTTTTTTTTTTTCTAAAACATTAAGTAAAAGTATCTTCAGCTTCAAGAGGTTTATATAATAAACTATATATACAAATTACATATACATTGAAGAGAGTCTAAGGGAGAAGAGAAGGCAGAGGATAGATCAAATGAATCTGATAAAAGAATACAGATAATAGGGACCCAAAACCTATCAACCTATCAGACATAATTGTTCTACATCAGGGCAGATATTTTAGTTAGGGTTCTCTAGAGAAACAGATTCAATAAAATATACACACACAAAATTATATATTAAGAGAGATTTATGTAACAAATTGAATCATGATTATGGAGACTAAGGAATTCCATGATCTACCATCTGCAAAATGGAGCCCCAGGAAAGCCAGTGATATAATTCAGTCTGGGTCAGAGGGCTGAGAACCAGGCAGGCTCATGGTTTAAATCCCAGTCCGAAGGCCAAAGACGACATAAGATGTGCCCACTCAAGCAGGCAGCAGGAAGCATAAAAGGAGGGAATTTCTCCTTCCTCTGAAGTGGATATAGCTACCTTATCTTACCTTTTGGTTGTCTAGCTTTTTCTCTATAAAGGCAGGAAGGAGTTCCTGTAGATTCTAGATATCTGTTCTTTTTTTCTGGGGGCAGAGGGTGGCAACACATGTTACAAATACCATTTTCTACCTTTCTTTGGATAATCTTTCTACTCTTTCTATGTGTATTTAGTGAATACAGTTATTTTTAATGTAGGCAAGTGCATACATAAATGCCTATTAAGTAAATATATATTTATATTGAATTTCCTCAGATATTGTTCGTTATCACCATAAAGTGAAAATAACTCAAAGATCAATAATTTTAGAACAGATAAAATAATTGTAATACAGTCATATAATTCTCAACTAAAAGAAAATGAAAGAATTAGAGCCATATCCAACAGACGGGGTAAAAAATGAATACACTTGATATGATTCCATTTATGTGAAAGTCAACCAAAAATAAAAAAGCAAAAAGTAAAATTTAATTATATCGTTTGGGATGACGCACATTAGTTAAAAAATCGTAACAAAAGTTAAGGAAATGACACACTTAGATATGTACACATATATCGTATATACAAAAGAGAGGGAGTATGAAATGAATGAGTGAATGAATGAATAAATGAATGATTATGAAAGATTGATATTATTCTAAATTTTTCAGTCTCAGACGTATAAGAAAACCATCTGGGGTGAGGGTAGAGGAAGAAATGAGAAGCTTTTTATTATATATGTATTATTTAAGGAAATATCAAGATATTCAAGTAAAAATATATATTAAACAGCTGTAAATTTAAAGTTAAAATGATAGGTTTAAGAATCAGCCATAAAGGAGTAAAAGTCGAAGGTAAGTGACTAGATGAGAGTCTTAGGAACTAGGCTACAGGGAGGGGGAAAAAAAAAAGAAAAGGAAAGAAAAAGGAGAAGAAAAGGAGAGACAAATACTCTCTAATGAACTTCTAGCAGCCTCCCCCCAAAATTAATCCTGCACGTATTCAGTGCACCAGTGGCATATACCTTTCCCATAGTGCAATGGGATAAATTAATCGGAATCTCCCCTGAATCTGAAGAGAAATGCTGGCATTAAACCTCTATGTGTTCAGCTCTAACCTACTTTAGAAACAAAAGAGTAACTTTTACACTCAAATGTCAACTGAAACTTCAGTTTTCTGTATAATCATCTGTTGTCCACTGCCCTCTGTCCTAAATCAGGCACACTGATACTTTTTACTTTTCTTCTTTCTCTTTGTGGCAATGATTACAGATTGGAATTATAAATCTGCAATATACATATGGCTGCATTCTTATAATTACTTTTCACATTAAATACTTCTGCATTCTTTCTAGAGATTTTCCATAATTATAAATGTATGTCTTAAAAATCATCCTTCTACATGATACCAAAACAGAGACATAAATGCACAAATGTCAAAAAGAAGAGAACCAACTCAGGTAAAAGTGTAAACTATTGATAAATCAAAGTTAGCAGCCCTTGCCCCCTCTTTCTTTGCCCCTTTTTCTACAATTCAAAGGTGAACACTGTCACTAGTTTTCTTGAATTCTAGTCCACCCATTTGATTTTCCTAAAATAGTTGATGGTACTTTCAAGAGAATTTATTTCAAAGTGCTATCATTCCTAAGGGCATTTTATCTATGCCTTTATTGGTCGAATGGATACTGTTAAAATAATGGAGACCCAGGAAAGCCAGTGATATAAAATAATCAAGCATTTCTGATAAGTAGGCTTTAAATCCACACAAAAGATTTTTTTCTCTAGGAAGAGGGAAAGTAGTGTAGATACATTTGAATTCATTCATTATTTTGTCAAAATGGATTCTAAAAATAAAGGACACTGGTCTTAGAATTTTGGAGATGTTCTTCATATTTTTATTCCTTTTGTATTTTCAGGGTAACTGTTGTTAATTGGTGTGCTCAGCCCTAATCATTAAGTGCTTTACACAATTAAATGTGAGGATTAGGCATTTACCAATTCCCAGATTTAGAAATTAATCCACGATGTACATAAATTGAAATTGGCATATACATGCTTTCAATTCTACCAGATGTTCTGAGAAATCTTTGGAAACTTAAGGATTACCACCAGCATATTGATTTGGTGGAACTCATTTGGCTCGATTTGTTTATTTAGTTTTATTTGACACAAAGAAATATAGAAAAATTTATATAAACTTATATTGAATGTCTTAAGGCACTTTGAGTTCAATTCTTTGATGATTAGAGAACTTCAAGTAGTACATTTCTGACTTTAATTTTGTAATAAAAAATGCGGTTTTCATAATTATTCTTTTCTTTGAGATTATATAATCCAACTTTAAAAAAACTTTCAAAACTCTATTACCTAGTTGATTGAAAGACATTCAAAGTTTTATAAAAGTCTGAATAGACAGACTTTTTTGTAGGAACATTCTTAGTTTCTACAAATGCTAGTAAATCTTGAGCTCTCAGATAAGTTGACTAATGAAAGAGTCAATCAGGTTATGTAAAAGAAAACATTTAAGACATTAAAACATTAATAACAATTGTCGTTATTTGCCTGTTCTAAGTGAAAGAAAAACATGTGGGTATTTTCTTACATATTAGTTAAGACAATGAAGCTAAATAATGCATTGCAATTTTGCCTCCTAAAGAGGAATTGTATCAAAATTGTGGGCAATGGCCTGGGCAGTTTGCTTTAAGGGCCCCTGTTTTAAACTATCGGGTCTAGTTTTAGGTCCATTTAATACTTACATCTCTCATTGTTTGGTTACCAATGGCAACAGGAAATTGCAAGAGAACCAGAGACATGTTTCCTTACTAAGTACTTAGACCCTTTCTTAATCACAGATAACTCTGATCTTTTGTCTGCTCCAGAAGTGAATGTAATAATACAAGATTTTCTCATAATCCTGCTGTTTGATAATTGTTTACTTGGTTTGCCTATAAATTTATGTAACTTGCCATCTGTTTCTGAAAATGACTTGAGACAATATAAACTTGAAAAAAAACTCAACTTTATGAAAGAGAACTCTAAAGAAAAGAACAGGAAATTGAGGTATATAAAGGTATTTCTGAGCTTCTTAGTATACATGTTCAATTAAAAACATAGTAGTTTATCTAACTTAAAAGTCTGTAAGCTACCCACATGAGGTAACTATTTTCCAGAGATGTTAAGGAAAAGTCTCATGTAAATCTTTACATGCAAAACAGTTTACAGTAGTCCTCCCTTACCTGAGGTTTTGCTTTTTACAGTTTCAATTACCCATGGTCAACTGTGGTCGAAAAATATTAAATGAAAAATTTAAAAAACTAAACACTTTGTAAGTTTTAAAATGTGCATTGCTCTGAGTAGAATGATGAAATCTTGGGTCTTCCCACTCTATCCTGCCCAGGACATGACTCCTTTTGTCTAGTGTATCCATGCTGTATATGCTACCTACCCTTAGTCATTTAGTAGCCATGTGGGTTATCAGATCAAAGGGTGTGGTGTTTCAGTGCTTGTGTTCAAGGAACCCTTATTACTTAATAATGTCTCATTCATTTCTCATCATCTCATCATGTAGACATTTTATCATCTTACATCATCACAAGAAGAAGAAGGGTACAATAGATATTTTGAAAGGGAGGGGGAGAGAGAGAGAGACCACATTCACATAACTTTTATTACAGTATATTATTATAATTGTTTTTATTTTATTATTAGTTATTGTTGTTAATCTCATTCTGATTTATAATTAATCTCTGTCTAATTTATAAATTAAACTTTATTATATGTATGCATGTACAGGGAAAACATTGTATAAGGTTTGGTATTATTTGTGGCATCAACTGGCAGTGTTGTATAAGGGGGACTAGAATATTAATTATTACCTTCCTATGATGGAATTCCAAGCAGGATAGTCACAGACATTGTTATATGTGGTGCAGACATTTCCAGTGCAATAAATTGTAGCACCTGATATGACAGATGTAAGTGCATCCACTGCAGTATTAGGAAGGGAGGATGGATTAACACTGGTGGATAATTTACCGGATGAATGACAACAGTTTTTCAAAATGTAATTTTGGGGAACTAAAGATAGATTCTGTTTTTTGAGAGTAAATTTTGCATGCACAAATGCTGCATATTTGAAAAGGCACATAATATGTTCAGAAAACTGTAGGTCTTTTCTATTATTTCAATCAGAGTAGTATTTAAACTAAGTATTCTTGTTGTGGAATAATATTATCATTCTTAGTAATGAACAAGTAGAAACTGGTAAGCTAATGTTGACATAATACCTTCTGGAAAAAAATAATGCAAAAGAAAATATAAAAAGGTATCTCTCCATTTAGCTGTATACAGCTATAGACTAAACCATGACTAATGTATTCTATTGGAATTGCTAAAATATAGATTCACACTTAGAGAAGCCAAGAGTGACTTTCATTCGCCTAGTCTTCATCTACTCTCATCTCAAATGCCCATTTTCTAGAAACACATTTAATATAATCTTGTTAAAGTCTTCAACATAATTCTGAAATAGATGATTTTGTTCTTAGATTATACTCATCTTCCATTATTACTCAATTTTACCCACAAGCATTATGATGGAAAATAGAGACAAAAACTCTATCACACTTGTATGGAGAATTATCAGAACTCTTCACATCTATATTTTCTCATTGTCACACCCAGAAGTCAAAGCACACTATATGACATTAACTGTTAGGAAGCTTAACAAACAGTATCAGGTTTTCAATGCATAAAAGGAGGGATTTCCATTTACATCATTCCAGATTACATACTCTTTCCATTTACACCCCACAGGTACTGAACTATATACTCAAAAAGCTACAACATTGCAGTGTCTTTCTTTCAGAAAAATAACAAAGACGTCTTTTGTGTCCACACTTCCACTTGAAAAATAATAGGTAAGGAAAGCTTTTGTGTTATTTTGTTATAATCTATGACTCTGGTATTGCTGAGATTGTATTTACTATTTTATTTTCTCTCTTTACTCTTGTTCAAAGGCCAATGTTTAGCAGAGTTTGTTTGAGCTGTTGGGCCTTAGTAATAAACTGCCTTTGGCTGATGCCCCTTTTGACATTTATGACATGCCAAGTCAAACTGGAGTTTTATTAAAGCTTTCATGCTCACTGCTTTTATTTTATTCATTTACTCCATTTTTATAATTTCGATATTTACAAAAGGTAGCTATTTGATAGAGTTTCTTGACCCATATCTAAACCATTGTTCTATTTTTTTTTAACTTCTGACTTTATATGTTTTTATGATCCAGGCTCAGGTGACAAGTCACAAAAAGTTTTGCCAACACCCAATAAGATTTTAATTTTATGTAATTTTGATACCTAGAATCATTTTCTGTTACTCTGAAAATGCCCAGCCAAGGAATGACAGAAACTCCATAGCTTTCTGCTCTTGAAACCAAGAGAGACTGACTCTAACACAACGGGAATGTGCTATGATCCTTTGTGCTTTTGAGTAAGTTCTTGCAAAGTAGTGCTCTCTCACATGCTCTCACATTCTCTCTCTCTCACATTCTCTCATGTTCTCTCTCTCACATTCTCTCTCTCTCCTTTCCTCCTTCTTGCTCTTTCATTACATGAATTATAGCTCCACATGTACAGTTATTTGCATGTTAGAGATTTATAGCAGAATTCGCTACAAACCTGGCACAACCTTTGCCTAGAAGACTGAATTGAAACTCATTTAAAAACATTCCAGAGTCTATTTCTAATTTTGTGTCTGTTTCTGTTGCTAGAAACCATGCCTGTGATCAAAATCTCACAGCTAACCCTGACTTTCTTCTTTAGAAACTTAAAATCATCTCTGATCTTCCCTTTCATCATCCTCACATCTCCACCTTTTCACATTAGTAGTTTTAATCACCTAAACACTAATACATGTGATCTAGGTATATGGGCATAGAGACAAAGTGTGAATTTTTAGTAAGACAGCAGGTTTGAATAGAAATGTCATTTATTAGCATTGTGATAAGTAAATTTACTTTGATTCTAAGTGGAAAACTTTCCACATTTATTTACTCATGTAACAATTATTTAACAATTAGTGTACAGAGTACTATACACTAAGCCTATGGTCTATTATGCAAATGGGAGAGATTACTGCCTTCATGAATCTTACAGATAATGAGTAGAGAAATATTAAATGATCCCATCCAATTACATAATTACAAAAGAATAATGTTATAAAGTTGATGTATAGAATTTAACAAACACATGCGACATTTAAATTAGTACTCATTTTGGTAAAGATAGTTAAATTAAGACCTTCATGATTAGATGACAGTAATTAATCAGGCACGTTGGATGGCTGACATGCCCTATGCCTGACAAAGGGGACTCAAATAGCCCTCCTAAGTCTGGAGTTTTGTTCTTTTTTTTTCCTTTGGAGTTTTTAACTTCCCTGTAATGAGTACAAATCCTTTGGGATGGTCTCTTCCTAAAAAAAGAAAATGTGCTCTACCACAGCAAAGTAATTAATTAATCTAAAAAAAGATCTGACTTAAAAATACACGGGAACTGTATTTCTTGAGTATTTTAAATTATATTAAACAACTCAATGTAAATTACAAAGATTTGCTAAATTTATATCTAAGTCCAGACACTGTTTCGGAGATTCTTTTAGTATGATTAAACACATATTATATTAGTGTGCTTTGCAGCACCTGATGACATTTCCCAAAAATAAATTTGAAAAAGATCGTTTATGGACCTGTGATTCTAAAATAACTAGTTTTATGTGTTTATCTTTGTAAAACAATTGAATGGGCCAGTGCTAAACGTAAATCTCAGGCTATTTGAACTTGTTTTGTCAAAATTGCTGGTGTAAATTATCTGCTAAATACAACTATTGAAAATATTTCAAAGCATGGCACACTCACAGTGGTAAGCACTATGTTTAACAATGGAGTCATCATAATTATTATGACTAATAGTTTGGGAAACCAAATTGTTCAAAGGGATCATGAGGTTCTCTGCATTGTAAAAATTAAGACAAATAGTTTTTTACTCTTTCCCTTTGGTTTTCGTGTTTTCCTAAAAGTGATTGTTGTTAATTACTCTCAAACATCTATAGTATTTGATGCCATTATATGTATTAATAACTCCTTTGGACATTCCTAAATCTATTGAACCTCAGCATCATTTACATTTGTTTTCCAAAAATGTATAAACTTTTTTGATTACATGCATTTCATCTATAATTCCATATTTTTTAATAATCTACCTTCTTAAACATATCAAAACTTTCAGATTTCTATCTTTACTTACAAATATCCTTAATTCCTTAAATATAATTGCATTTTACAAACACTATATGTACAAAAACAAATAAATATATATAGCTACCAAAATTTTATTTCCAAACACGGTGTCTATGTGTATAGTTGGATGTCTTTTTCTACAAGGCAAATATATTTAACTACTTAAATGCTATTAGTTTGCAATTTTTAAAATGCTATAATTAATCTGTTATCTGAATTTATAAGCCAATTTTAAAAGTAAACTTGGATAGTGCTGTCTTTTTAAATAATATCTTTAGCTTTATGTATCAAAAGAGTAGATTTCTTTTGTTCTTTCTTTTTTATCCCTATGTATAAAGGAATGAATGCAGACAGTGAGGAGTCTTTCTCTTTGTTCATGCAATTATCCAGGAAGATACAATGCCTACAGATCTGTAGAGTGCTGAGCCATCAGTATTTTTGTCTTGTATGCAGGATCAGTTACATAAACTGCCATAACATAAACTTCCATGGAATTAGCAAGTTCTTCAAAAGTTTCACAATTCACTATACAGAGTATTGGATTAGGTTTGAAGCTGCTCTGACCGTCATACTGGATTTGTCATTCTTGCTCTTTGTGTGATCCAGGTCAGATCACAATGTGGATTTAGTTGAACATTCACAGCTATAGAAAGAAACTGCTCTTATGGATGCTTTCTATATTATATAAACATTTTAAGGTGACAAGTCAACACATCTTCTTTGCAATATAATATTTAGCACTAAAGTAATGCTTCCCATAGAAATTTATATAAACTGTTTCTAGCCTATATTTAAATAAACTCAAATAATGAGAAGCTTGGTTAGTAAATATGAAGACTGTAGTCTATAAATGACTTTCCTTGGAAAGATATTAACCTTATTAAAATATAAATAGGATTTTACATATTATTTTGCTATTTAAATGAAAACTAATATTGATTGTAATTTTTTTTGTCAAGTATTAGGTTAATGGTTTAAATATGGAGAACCACATTTTTCCTGTTATAAAGAAAAAGACAAGTTAGAAGCACTTACACATTTTTTTGCTATGGTCTCATAGGTGGAAAATTATAAAAGAAGGAATTGAAATTCAACACTTTCTGATTCAAGAGACTGTGATATGTGCACTTCTTGAATAAATTGCTAGTTTGGATTGTTTTAAGTTAGTCAGAATTTTTTTCTTTCCTAGTTAGATATATCGTCCATTCTTAATACTATTCTATAGTACATAGCATAAACCTAAATTGCAAGGTCTTATGCAAAGTTAGTAATTATTAGTAATTATATATATTTTTCCCATTGCACTAATAACTTCATTTTTTATGATCATTAATATGCATTTAAATATCACAGCTAAAATTTTCAGAATTTCTTCTAATATAGTGTATCAATTGATTCTCATCCTCTCATTACAGGATCTACAGGTTGTCAAAACTGCCTTTTAATATCAAATTGAAGCTGTACACCACTATCAGACTTTTTAACATAAAGTGTAAACAATACCACAGTTAAGGAAGATTAATTGCTACTCTCCCCTCGATTCCCATTTTATGTGCTTCCCACTCTTTTCATTAACTGCAGTGTAGAATCCCACTTCTTTATGTGACATATAAAGCCATTCATTATCTGGTATCTATCCTCCTGTCTTTCCTATCTTTGCCACTTTCTGCTTTGTATTATAATCTAATAGGCCTAAACTTCATACGGTTTCCCCAAAATTTCAGCATGTCTTCTACATGCTGATCCATCTTGCTCTCATGGAATTTCTTTCTCTCCCCCATTTACTCTCTACCTCAAATTGTTAGGCATTATCTCCTATAAGATTTTTACTTGACCTCTTAGCTTAGGTCAGGTGTCCTTCCTCTATTCTCCTTCATAATAGCTTTTACCACATTGTATTAAATTTATTTCTTTATATGTCTCTAATACTGGAAACCAGACTTCATTTGGATGTGGAACATCCCTTATTCATCCTGGTATAATCCTACACATAGAAACGACCTAATAAGTGACTGTGATGGAAATGAATTGACTGGTTGTGAGACATTAGTCTAATTAATGCCTTTTAGCACATGGAATGGAAATAAATAGATCGTTACAAAATCATGATTAACCAATATGTTCTATTAATTGAACTGTATGATAAACTAAGGTTAACTAAACAACTCATTGTTTCAGTTTTTTTAATGAAAATATTTCTAAAAGAAATATAATTTATTTGGATGTTTTAGTATATCTGCATTATGGACATAATAATATCTTTTTGATAATTTACTATTGGTATTTGTGTTAGTATGTGCACATTCTATGGAATTTTATTAAATGCAAGCTTGAATTGTTTGTTCTGTACTTAATTTTATTCGCCCATCAGATCATAAGATATTTAAGGGAATGAAATGACTCCTATGTTAATACTCCATAAATTCAGCAGTCTTGGTCAAAAATGGCTCACTTTCATGTCCATATTCTAAAGAAGAGAAATAAGAGTGTAAAACAAAAGCATGTCTTATGAGCTCTTGGCCTGGGAATACTCTCAGCTCCTCTGTGTCAGTTTGGGTCCTTGCTACAAGATCTTCTTTATAACATGGCAGTTTTCAGTGAAGGGAGTCCATTGATGCTTCTTATATCTTTAAGGCTTACCTAATTAAGTCGGGTCTACTTAAATTAATTTCCTTTTAATTAGCTCAAAGTCAAATGATTAGGGATGAAATCATAAGAGTGATATCCTGTAATAATCACAGATCTGCCCATACTCAAGAGGAAGAGATTATTTATGGTGTATTCACCAGAGGGTGGAAATCATGGCAGCTATGTTAGAATCTTGGCCATCTCACTTCTCTTAAACCTTTACCATTATAGAATATATAGGAGATGAAACAAAGTATTTATTCAACCTAGGGCAAAATGTTAGTTATTTTTAACATATGCCTATCAAATTATATTTTTATTGTGGTTGGACTTCTCTTAACTTTGATGTCTCATATATAAATACCATTATTTATTTATTTTTAAAAAATTTCCAAAGTTCTTACAATTCTAATTACTTGAATTTTCAAAAAGGAACTGAAGGTACTAGTGACTTTGGTAACATTTAATTTAATATTCAAAGGAAGATAGATTCTTTATACCTACTGTTTCTTTCAAAGGGCAAAATTACCCTAGAATATCTAATTTTCAATGCAAAAATATAATTCTTACCAAACAGATTTGAGCTTTCAGTAGATAGCATATTTTATCAAATCACCTGTCATTAATAAAATTTCAGCAAGTCCTGACAGTCCTGTTTTTTGTGCTATTCTCAAATAATGCACTTCCTTTCAAATACTTTAAATGTCTCTGAAGTTAATAATCATGTAGAATGCCCTCCTCTTTCATACAAATAAGTATTTTAAAAGAAATAACACAGGTCAAGTACATTTAAATCTTTCACTGTGTGTGAATGTTTTCTAACTCTAAAGCAAATGCTAACCATTTTATTTATTTTGTTTTATCAACCAAATATTTGTACAGTGTCAATGTCTGATTTCAAAGTCAAATGGAAACCCTTAGCGAACATTTCAAGATGTGAACCTTTATATATGTTATTAATTCTATAAATAGTTTCATTTTTAACTCTTTTCCCTGAAATCTTCAAGAGATTAGGATAGTAATAAGATATAAAATACAAGTCATTATTCAAGTGTTCACCTAAGCAATAAAGAACCCCTTTAAAATTTGAGTTATAATAATTTAACCCAAATATAGAAAATATTATGAACACACAGTGAACGTGGCATTCTACAGTTTGGAAAGAACAACCAATGATGTGTGCCTGGGATTTGGATTGTTATATCTTACTGTATAATGTCCATGGGAAAGCACAGTAACATTTTTCAGAAAAGGGGAACTGGGTGGCCCTAGAATATGTCCTGGGACCACATACACACGTGGCCCTAGTCATGTTGATTTTTAGCACAAGCAGTCATTTTAAATCTAGTTGGAATATGATGGTGCTACGTATGTTTGATTTAGGGACTAGATATCCTGAGCACATGGGCTACATATTCTTAGCATTAACTTAATGGTAAATTAATTCTGTTATGCCAGACTTTGTGGAGAAGACTATCTAACCACGTGAGTAGAAATATAAAATAAGCTGGCATTTATTGAGCCCTTATAATACTGTATTATATTGATATGTTTTGTGCATTGTCTCATTAATGCACAAAATTCCACAAAAGAAGTAGAGTTATTATCCTCATTTTGTGGGTAAGGACTGTAATGGAACAAAATATAATTTAGCTAGTGTTAGAACTGGAATTTGAATTATAGATCATCTCGTTTCTAAGAATATGCCTAGACTTACTGCAATAAGCACATTTGAGTAAAGCAACAAAGTAGAGAACATCTAGGGATATGGTTTGATCCCATTCAACAAGAAGTTAAATGGAATCTTAAAGCCTCTATTCCCTGCAGGGATCAATGTTCCTTTTGCAAGATACGAGGAAAAATCAGGCATTATGGGAACTCTGTAATTTACCCCAGTTAAAACACAGATGAAGACATGTAAAATTTTCCTTTAGTTGGATCAAAACAGGTCTACTATGAACCTTGTAAGGATTATATTTTCAGGGAGGAACAGAGCCATCTGTTTGTTCTGTTATGAGTTACTTATTTAACATTAGATCTTATCTTTGGAGTTTCATTTTATCAAGTTTGAATTTCTTACCTACTTTCTCACATCTTTTATCCATATTAGGCTTGACTGAATTTATATTTCAGTATTACCTGGAACAGTCAGTATGGTGCTATATTGTTTTCTCTGTCAGGATTTTTCAAAACCCTAACAGACTGCACAGAGTATATTCATGTGAGGATTTTGTTTAAATGTAAAACATACAGAACAGCAAGGGAAGTAAAATTCCAGCAAGGATTAGAGGCTCGGTAGACAATCTCTGTGCACTTAAATTATACTTGATATATGACTAAACTGCCAAGTTTGTGTGAGGGATCTTAGCTTCAGAGAAGCAACCTGGAAAACACACAAAGTGGTTCTTTAAATGGTCAAGCCAGGCTTGTCAAACTGTTTGAGATAGCTGAGCCATCAGTAAAAAAGCTAACCCTGAGTGGGGCAAAATCACCAGGAGAGTTTTTGACTTTAAAAAGTACATTATAAATTCCATTGCCTTTATCTTAGACAAGAGTCAAAAAACAAACAAACAAATGAAAATAAACAGAAAAAAAAACCCAAAAAACAGACATATAGGCATCTCCAGACATAAAGTTAGAGCTTTATCAATTCAGCTATAAATTATCTCTCCTCAGGTGCCCAGTGCTATATTCTAGAGCCATTTCATAAATTTCATTAGATAAGATTAGCCTGCATCTGAGGCGTTGTTTAAATTTAATCTCTACATTTAAGACCCTTTAAAAATTCCAGGCTTGAATGTGGAAAAACCTTGGGTCACCCAGTTAACAGAAGGAAGTAGACATGGGCATAGTTCTTGTTTAACTGATGAGCCTAACTGATACTATCTTATTGTATTTCAAACATTGATCACACAGGTATGCTCTACTATGATTTTACATGTGATATGTATCCTTCAGGTTTGGAAATCAATAAGACATTCATCTTATCCTAATTAAGCATAAAGACTAGAAATAAAATTAACCCTTGAACAACATGGATTTGAACTACGCAGGTTTACTTATACTCAGATGTTTTCCAATAATACTGTAAATTATTTTCCCTTCTTTATGATTTTCTTTATAACATTTCTTTTCTTTAGTTTACTATATTGTTAAGAATACAGTATATAATACATATAGAAAATATGTGTTAATTGACTATATTATCTATAAGACTTCTGGTCAACAATAGCTACTAATAGTTAAGGTTTTGGAGAGTCAAAAGTTAAATGTGGATTTTTGACTGTACTCAAGATCAGCATCCCTAACCCCCATGTTGTTCAGCGGTCAACTGTACTGTCTTTAAAGACATGTAGGAAAATACATTTGGTTGAAATTCCAAATGCCTCCCAAGAAAAATCCCAGAATTAAGTCTAATGATTTAACATGTCATCAACTTCTTGCTTTGTGTATATTTTCCTTCAATTTTCAACTTTAATTTAAATGTAATAGTGACGTCATGTAGTCATATTGATTAAAAACTAGCTCAAATCTTTAACAGCAGGAAATATTCAAATGTGGGATAAATAATTACATTCCCAAAATGTGAAGTTAATCATATGAGGTCAAAATGAATAGTAATCTCATTGTTATTTGAATAAAATTCAATTATAGATCAGCATTCACAAACTATTAATAAGCTGATATATAATTAAATTGGGGTTCACAAATATTGGAGAAGGAAGTTATAAGGGAAGAAACTAAAATAAATTCCTGTGTGTGTGTATGTGTGTGTGTGTGTGTGTGTGTGTGTATTTGTGTGTTATACATTTAAAGGATCAATACATACTTGTAGGCTTTAATGTAACTGATAGATACAGAAACAGATATAGATGTAAGTATATGTATTTTTAGCTCTATCTGCTAAGAACAATTGGGAGTAAAAAAACTAACTGATACACTGAGCATACCTAGCCCCATAGATCTTGGTTTTAAACCATTCTCCAGGGGTCCTTGGAGAAATGGCTAAAGTGAATCATGTATACAAATGAATATAAATTAATTTTAAAAAGAAAGATATAAAGGATCAGAGAGGTTATGTCACCTATATAATGTCACAGGCAAATAAATGTCAAAGTGAATGTGGATTTCTGACCAAAAGAGTAGACACCTTCACTTACCAGTTTTGTGAACTTGGGTAATTTTTTCAACAACTAGACCTTGATTTCCAGGGCATAAAATCAATATAATCATAATAATTTGTACCTCATAAGTAGGGTTGTTGTGAGGAACTAAATGAGATAATATATGTAAAGTACAAAAGAAATCACTGTACGTTGTAATCACTATGTGTTTACTTTTTATCATTGTAATTTTTATTGTTACATTTACTGTTTTTATTTTATGAAACCATGTCTTTTTCACTTCCTTATACATCCACTTTTTTGAGAAAAGACACAAAATCGATGCAAGTATACTACCAGTGATGAAAACTATATCAGAAAATGGAATTTAACACCAGATGGTATATTTGTGAGAAAGTGAGGAAGCTGACCTAAGTAGTGTGGCGTTTAACAATTGGAGAATAGTGGGAAATATGATTTGACGGATACCTTGGGACTAGATTATACTGACCTGTGCAAATAAAGTGCAGATGGCTTTTGAAAGAGCATTTTTGGGGGAAATTTAGCCTTGCATTGGTATACAGGATGTTCCGGTGTGGAGGATAAAAGAAATTACCTTTATGCTATATCTGGAAAAGGGATGTAGTCACTGAATACCTAATAATATCTAAATTGCATTGGAAAAAATAAAATAAAACATCATTAATCCAAAATAATTGGACATGAATTCAAATACAAAATAGGAACATGTCATGAAGAATATATAATTTTCATTAATTTTAACTTTATATGGTGATTTAGATTAGTCTAATAAGTAACTTTACACAGAGACCTTGTAGAGAATGACTTTAATATATATGTCTAATTTGTAATTATTAGAAATCCATTGTTTCATAAAAATAATTGATGTGCTAAAATTAATGTAAGTTTCTCCTACTAGGCATTTTAATTGTCTCCTTTGGAATTTTTAGTCTATTAATTTACTCAGCCATTTTTTTTGGTGGCAATGCAAGGAAAAATCTATAAAGACAAGCCAAGTGATCAAAAATTGATGCAAGTATTTCAGTATAGTTTCACTTTTAAAAAGCTAGAAATGACAACACAATATCCATTTATATTCTGTATTTCATCATTTTTCTCTTCATTTTTTCTGCTGGTACAGTGCAAAGTCCAAAAATGTTAAGACAGGGGAAAAGGAAAAAGAAGTAAAGGTTAGAAATAATGAGCAAAATGGACAATTGCTCCTAGGTAATTGAGAGTGAACGCCATCATATCACCGTTAAAGTAAGGGCAACATCATTATTCTTATATTTCTGTGAAAATATGCATGGGTCACTAAGCAGTATTGCTGCACTTGTTAAAGATGAACCGCCTGTCTCTAGAAAAACAGTTTAATTTGGGAGTTTAATGAAGGTTTAAATGGGAATGAAACTTATCAAACCTTGCATATGAAACTTCATTTGACCCAGAATCACTGCTCCTAATTCTGCAAAGTCAACGAAATGTATGAGAGTAGGAAGGAATGCATTACTAAACAAAATCTGGTCTGTGATTTTTTTTGCAATTTTTGTTCTATTTATCGCTAATTAGAAGATACTGTTGTCACCAAATCCTCAAAAAGGACTACCATAAATTTAGGAGAAAACAAACTAAAAGAATGAGACACAATTGTTATAGTATAGACAGAGCCTATTTTAAAAAATATATTGCGAATACTAATCAAATAATGTAGCGATTTCTACGAATAATTATGGTTCCTTAAGTGTCATGACACCTATAACGCTTCCATGTTCTAGCCTATTATTTTCACTTTGTTGCAGTCCTTAGAAAAATGAGGCGGACCAATTTCATGGTTCCAACTATAAATGTAAATATAATGTGAGAAATATAGGATCTGCTAGAAATTTTCAACAGCCCTTACAACTACTTATAAAAATATGAACTCGGTCACCATTGATGTGTGTGTACGTGTGTGTGTGTATGTGTGTGTGTGTGCGCGTGCGTGCGTGCGCATGTGTGCCTTCATCTAGGGAGATAGAATTTATATAAAACAATAAGTCACTTCAGGTAGTCTTCTTCCCACTTTTAAGTGTTGTTGTTGTTTGTTACATTGAATAAGAAACATTCAAAAAGTACCTGCATTGTGAACATACTTTGAAAGGTCATTAGAAATACAGAGGGGAGTTTGCCTAGATTTGTGTGAAGCTGTTAGAGAAAGGAACAGAAATAATTTTGAAGTAGATAAGAAAACCAATCTAGGAAAAAATAATTATGATAATTTTGGCAGAAGATGAGATGGATTTCTACTAGTAAAATAGAAATTAATATTTTGCTAGTTATCGTAAGTCATTTCCTGAGATCCAACTGTTTTTGAAAAGTTTAGCTCAGTTCATAAACCCCATCTCAACCCATCCCATCCCATCCCGTCCCGTCCCGTCCCGTCTGGTCCCGTTCTGTCCCATCCCTTTCCATCCTGTCCCACCGTACTCATTAATAAGTGATTCAGGTTCTGGGCTATATTTGGAACTATCAAAGCCTTTCTTTAAAGAACAATCTTGTCAAGTCATATAAAAAAAACAAACAAACAGTAACAAGAACAACAACCACAACAAACCACCCCACAAAACATAATTACAAAAAAGTACGATACAGATGATATTATTGTTAGCTACAGGGTGTCATGGGAGCATTAGCCACTAAATGAAGTGCTATAAAAAAAACTTCACTGAGAAAGAATAAACCTGAAATTTAATGGGCAAGGAGAAGTTAGAACACAGGAAAGAGAAGGAAAAAATAGGCAAAACAGCCTTTATGCAAAAGCCAAGGGATATGAGAAAGCACAGTATGTTAGAAACATTTAAAATGAATTTTTTGGGTGGAGGATAGAGTGTTTTCATATATATTAAGTGCTTTTCAAAATCAGGCAGAAGGGATGTTTTTCTTTTTAATCCATTTTTCATGTAATAAAACAATTCTGGGAGGGATTTGATGTTATAAAACTCTTCAATGACAATGGTGGAGTTTGAATTTGTCTTATTCCATAACAACAAAACATGTGAAGTATAGTAATAAATATTAAGCCATGTCAAAGAGGAATCTACAGAACAACACAGGATATAGTAATAAAAGCTGTGACAATTTTATGCCAGGTGCCAATAAGGACTTTCTATGTGTTATTAAAGTTCATCAAATCTCACCACCTGTGAAGTAATAACTATGATTATCATCATCTTGTGGATTAGGAAACTAAAGTACAGAGAGATAAAGCTTCAGTAACTTCTCATATGGTTAATAATTGGTGGAACTAAGGCATGAGTCCAAACAATTTAACTCCAAATTCCACACACTGAACTGACGAACTACTGCTTCTTTATTTTAACTGTATTATTTATGTAAGAAGTCAATGATAAGAAAGCAGTGTCAAATAATTATAATAAATGGGAGCATTTTTGTACAGACATGATCTATAAAATTTAAAGAGGAGGAGTTTATTATTTTTAGTTGAACGTTTGGTTTGGAAAATAAAGAATTAGCAAAATAAATGACGATCGCAATGCTCTGTTTCAATTCACCTTCAGAACAGAGGTATTTATTTCACCTTCCACTGCTGAGAGTGCTGCCTGATAAAGGATGGGGGTCGTCTTCCTCCTTAGAAATTGCCCGTATCTGAAGCTGCCTACCGGAAATTATACTCCCTCCTGAAGAGTAGCCCACAATGTCTGATTGATGAGGTATATAGATAGTTTATGTAACTTACCTGAGGTCACAGAGATTCCAAATGGAAGACTACAATCCCATACTTGTCTGATTCGAAGTCTAAGACATTTTCCTTTTATCACGTTTCCCCTGTAACTAAACTTTACAGATCAAAGTAATGACTGATAAATTTATGTATGTCCATTTCATGCGATCTTTGTTTTCCGATCATTTCAATGTGCTCTCATAAAAAACTTTGTTTCAATATCTTTAACATAGACCAAAAACAGAAAATAAACCAAGCGCAATATAAAAGAAATAAATATTTGACATTGAAACATGAGATTATAAATGGTATCCTGTGTTGTATATTCAATATATGTACATAAAAGTATGTTTATTTTATAGCTTAAGAATATAAATTTCCTGGCATTAAATATAAAATACTGTAAATCTGCGTGTCCTAGAAATGAGAAGAATCATTCTTTTTGATTCTAAGAATCTAAGCTGCACTTCGTAAATAGTAGGAATCAGTCGCACTGCAATCTAGGTTTTCATGTGTCATTGGATCTTTTATGGTTGTTGAAAATTCTGGAATGTCTGTTATTTGAAATACTGTGTATAACAAAAAGTATATCAGTTGTGCTTCGACTAACTCTAATAGAAAGTCTTTAGAATATTTCCAGGCTTGTAAACTAAGCTTTATTTTTTTTCCCCTCAGGAATTTACCGGCAGTTGGTTCAAGACATTTGCTGGTTATATTCAACAACTAGTTAGGCTCGATAAGGTAGTAGTTTGAGCAATTGCAACCCCATATGTTGTGTTTCTTGCTGACAGCATGAATTTTGGCTCGAGGGCACTGACCTCTTAAGCCACATGTTATGATCAAAGTGATATTCACTGGCAATCATGATGGGAATCTCATTTACAGAATTGCAGCCTTCTGCAATAGTCACACAGATCTAAGATGATTAAAAGAGCCAATGCAAATAAGAGTTACCTTTCAAGACCCATTTAAATAGAATTGTGTATGCAGCAGTGCTGTGCCTGTCCATCAAGGACACTGCAGCACCGGGCTGCAAGTCTATAGCAATATGTATAAAAGTCATAAAGTATACAATCTGTTATCCAAGTTTGGCTTCAAAGGAACAACATTCTTAATCAAGTAGTACAGTGAACATAACTTCTAAAATACTCATTAACTGCCCTCTGAAATCAGTCAATTTTGGAAACTTAAATTATAATTTAAATATTTATTTGATATATTTGTATATTAAAAAGTAGATAAAGAACAACCTTCCCCCAAAGTCTCATTACCTTTTAAATACTCCTGAGTAGTAAAAATTGTTTAAATCATGTCATATGTAGTTATATAACTTAAGAAAATACTTTGTGTAGCATTGTCCTTAGAAAAAAATGCTGTTGTAAGTTTTACTCTTCTTATTTGTAAAGATAAAACATATGACTGCACTATCATTGGCTTTTTGAGATAATACTTATATAAATAATTGTCCTTGTTTTAATACTGAGTTTGTTTCTTGTAACTGTATTTCCTTAGAGAAGATACCACTGTGACCTAATTATATTAGTTATAGATTCCTTGTCAGGAACGTTGTAGTTGCTAATATCAACCAACATATTTATATACAGTTTAGACCGATTTTCTTAAGAATAGTATTAGTACATATGTTGGAAATGAGCATCGCTAATTTATAAGCATACATAATCACATACAATACATCCTATATCTACATCATAGTGACACAAGACTTATCAATGTAATGCATTAAGTGATTGTTTATCTAAAAAGCAGCTAGCACTCATTACAATGTGGTAGACACTAAATATTGTATATTGATTAACTTGATTAATCTTCAGCCCACATCTATGAAGTGAATATTATTTTTTCCCAGCTTTATAGAGAAGACGACTGAGGCTTAGAGAGGTTAAATATTTTTCCCTAATGACTAAGTGCAAGCTAATAGTGACGGAGAGAGGATTGAAACGTGGCACTCGCTCACCAGAGCCAGGTTCTTAATCTTATATTATGGTACTTTGTTGATCCTCAATTCTGGAATCTGAGGGTTTGCTCAAGCTTTGGTACTGTCCCTAAGGGATTGATCTGTAGTTTCCTTGGGCGAGTCATATAGCTCATCAGGTCTTGATTTAATCAGATGTCAAATATGGGTTTAAATTGGATACTTTATCATATTTGTTTCCCTTAGAAGATTTTGGAGTTCAGAAACATAAGCATCTCGCTAATCAAGTAATAATCTGTGCCTACGACTAAATATGCAAACCAAATCTCTATATGTTCTACACATTCATGTAGCCATAGTGAAAATTCATGGTTAATATTCTTGATATATGTGGAATCAGCACACTATGCTAATGGGAAGAGAAAAAATGTAAATAGGTTTGTTACAACTTGCTAGAAGTTGTTAAATTTAGTAATGGCAAGTAAGATAACTAAGGAATGAAATAGTGTGGGGTGGGGATGAGGACTACAATTTTAAATAGTGTTGTTAGGGAAGGCTGAAGTGTGAAGGTGCTTTTTGAGGATAGATTTGAAGGAGGTGAGGAAGCAAGACATGAAAAATATCTGGAGGAGAAGCCTGATGGTAGAGGGAAGAAGAACTCAAACTTCTCAAGGTAGAAATATGTATAGTGTGTTGCAGGAACATTGAGGAAGCAAGTCAGTTAGAACGGAAGAAGGCAGGGAGTAGCAAGCATTAAATTTAGAGGAGTAATGAGGGCAAGATTGGGCGATACCTTATAAGTGAATAGGATGGGAGCAATTGGTTCTGAAGTTCTGAGTAGAGAAATAAAATCTTCCGACTTAAGTCTTGAAAGTTTCACTCCAGAAGATTTGTTGAGAATTGATGAAAATCCTTTTGGAGGCAGAGCTACCAAAAAATCAAAGATGCATTATTTATTTCTTATAGTCTGGGCCAGTGTTTGTCCCTTTAATGGACAAACACTGGCCCAGACTATAAGAAATAAATCCTTGCATTATATAAGCATGTGGACCACCGAGAGGCATGCAAATGTATCCACTTTACTGCAACAGATACAATTTGTATAAATTATGTAATATAAATGTATAGGTATCACATTTCTTAATATCCAGACATGCTACTTGCAGTTGTTAAGATGCTATATTTTTAAATGTTGGCTTAGAAAGATACCAACAATTGTTATAAACCATGTAAAGTATAAAACACGAAATGTTTTATTTCGCTACAAGAGAGGACACTTCAATTCACACTCTTGTAAAAATGCTTTGTGAACTGTTGCTTGGCCTAATCAGACCACAGGAGAATTCAAACAGTAGATGGGGCATTTCAAAAACAATGTTCAAGATAGATCAATTGAAAAAGTGAGACAGCAATGGTTAGTGCCATATTAAATAAACTAAGTAGTCTTTATTCATGAAAGAAATTTAAATAGAGAAGAGACGTGGATGTAACAAGGGCTGGAAATTTAACAGTTTATATATAAGGGAGTGACTGTGTGGAGGAAAAAGAAAATCAGCTTCAAAATGAACTTTGCCTTTAGCCTTGTTAGCTTTAGAGACACCTTTGCTTTCTTTTTGACACCCTCATTTAACTGCAACAAATCAAATTTGTCTGATAGCGCCGCTTGACAAGAACCATAAGTAATTGCCAGGAGGCCAGGCTGCAGCTGTGGCCCTCCTATAGCACACAGTTGTGCTGTGTCGTTTGAATTTGTGCTTCAATGCATCTTTAAAACATTTCTACTGCATAACCTGATTAAAGTTGTGTCCCGTCTGTTCACTTGACTGCCGATGCTTAAAATCCTACTTCTAGCACAGTCCACAAATTTTAACTCCAGCATAAATATTTTTCAGAAAGAAATACCTATGAAAATAGGCATTTCTAACAGCTTTCATTTTATTAGCCTCCAGCATTTTATTGCCAATATCCAGGTACCTCAGTCTACTCACTTTGGCTCTCAAGAAATTTTTGTTTATTGAATCAAACCGATAATTTCTTTGCTATATTCATTTTCTGCCCCTATTTACTGTTTATAATTTGTTCATATTTTCATTCACAATCTTCGTATGGTCATTTATGGTCATTCAGCAGTTTTATGCAGTTCCAGTATATATTCTCAATGAGGCTGTCAATTCCTTGAGGAAGACTAAAATATTTGCAAAATATTTAGATGGTTGAATATATGCTGGGGAAACTCAGGAAATGACTTTGTCAAATATATATTATCCATTTTTCATAGATGGGCTCCACGATTGGTATATCCTCTTGTTTTTATATATTACATTGAAGATTTATGTCTTGCAGAGAATACTATTTCAACCAAAAAGAATTTCACACCTCCAACTTCCCTTTTTCTTGTTTGAGTATTAGCAATTTTCCCTATTACCACTCATTCTAGCAATAACTAGCCCTTAAATTTTGTGGCTTTCCCTTACTACTTTTCCATCACATTCCAAGTTATTCTCCTTTTTAGTATGCTGAACAATTGAGGAATTTTTTTTTTTTTAATTTAAGCTCTCACTCAGATTACTTCCACCACTTCAAATAAGTTAATAAGTTATTTTTTCCAGACAAAAAAGGTATTCTATTTCCCTATGAACTAGTACATCATCAAATAGTGTACATGTGTTCTTGGCAGTTAAATACAATTGCTTGGATCATAACTGCTCCTTTTGAGGAGTTTCTTAGGTCTATAAAGCTGAAATAATCTTTTAAAGCTGTTGCCTTTTGAAATGACTTTTTTGTTGTTGTTCAATTTGAAGTTCCAGGCATTAAAAGGCTTTGTTAAAATATATATATATATAGATATCTATATATATCTATATATATCTATATCTATCTATCTATATATATATATTTTATATATATATATAATATTTTAATATATATTATATATATATATATATATATATATATATATATATATATATATTAAAAGCTTCTAGAAGTGAGAAGAAAAAAGATTTAGAGAAGTCCAGGGACATGTCTTAATTAAATGACACAGTTGGTAAATACTGAAGGCAACAAAATATGCAAAACCTTTAATATTTGTTGCAATGTGATTGATTGTAGATTAATATAAAAGAAATAATCTTAATACCTGAGCATAGCCATATTTGAAAAGCCTCTTCACAAAATAGTTGATGAATAATCTTCTGAATAGGGGCAAATAGCCCTTCATGTCCGGGTCTTCAGGAGCCTGAGAAAGAATGCATTGTGAGACAACCCACAGGAACAGCATCCAGAGATACTGTACCTTCCATAAGGACTTTCAGAAACTTAACCTAAGATAGGCATAGTACATTTATTTGAGCAAGTGTAAAATAATAATTTCATCTGTTTTTCCTGAAAAAGAAAAGAAAATGAAAAAAGCTTCATTTGCCAAGAATGATGAAGCAAGATTGATTATAACACTGTCTCAAATCTAGGTAACTGAATTGTAAAATCGAAAAAGGTGATAGCATTTGAATTCTATTTGAGAAATTGCTAAGTTAAGATCTTTATACTTGTCAAATTTAGGGTCAATCTACAATCAAAGATCTGTACTTATTGGACTCATGTGCAGAACAGACTCAGCCAAACATTGTCACTTTTGCCTTTCCAATTACTATAACCCACTGGGCAGCAGACTTTCTTTCTCAAACACAGAGTAAGCAGTAAAATAAACCTGGGGGGAAAAAAAAAAAGAAACCACAGACAGGTAGAAGATACTTGTAGTAAAATAAATGACAGGATTGGCATCCCGACTATATAAAAAACACTTAAAATCAATAACAAAATGGCAAAAACAACAGAATAAATAATATAAACAATTAATTCATGGAAGCAGAAATCTAGGTGGCAAATAAATAAGTAAATAAGTAAATGCTGGATCTCACAGCTATTCAGAGAAATGCAAATTAAAGTGGGCATTAGAGTAATTAAAATGAAGGTCTTTTAACACCAAGCACCAATATTCCAATAATTCAACTTGCAGAGAAACTCTAGCATAAGTGCACAGGAAGTATGTTATAGTGGTACTGTTTGAATATTTTAAAAGTGGGAAAAATCACTGTCCTCCAAGAGAAATAGATAAATAAGTTTGTGACTTGCTCATGAAATGGAAAATTATACAGCAGTTAAATGAACAAAGTGGAGTTACAAGTCTCCGAATATTTTCAAAAGTTAAACGTTGAAAGAATTTCAAGAAGGTATTATATTATGTGATAATATTGAGGTGATATATCAATATTGGGGTTTTCATTTGCATGTCCCTGATGTTTAGTGAGTTTGAACACCTTTTCATTGCCTGTTAGTCATTTGTATGTCTTCTTTGGAAAAAAATCTATTCAAGTCCTCTGTCCATTTTTAATAAAATTATTTAGATTTTTTTTTGCTGTCTAATTGTATGTATGTGTTCCTTTTATATTTTTGGATATTAACCCCTTGTGAGGTTCGCAAATATTTTCTCCAATTCTGTGGGTTGCCTCTTTATTCTGTTGTTGCTTTTGCTGTGCAGCTTTTATGTTTTATATAGTCCCAATTGTTGATTTTAGCTTTTCTGTTGATTTTGCTTGTGCTTTTGGTGTCATATCCAAAGAATCATCGCCAAGACCAATGTCAAGAAGTTTTACCTACAGGAACTCTACCAGATTCTCACTCTTAAAATCAGAGAAAAATTCCTTTGTGTTTCCAGCAGGGGTTGAGGAAAATTAACTTTTTTGAAATATGCCCAAAGCTCTTCTTAGCTAGGCCTGTCCTAAAGGGAATCTATTTTACCATAGCTTAACTGACTGGGTATTAACCAAAGCCTAACTGACCTATTTACAAATGGGCAAAAGGATTTAATATCAACCAAGTTACCACATAGGGAAACTCCACAAGCCAGTGTAAGAGCTCAGGCTCAAAGCTACCCAACCCAAGTGAGAGAGATAATGGGTATTATCACACTCTTCTACTTATGCATTGCTATGTAGGTTTACCCCCAAACATTGTGTCTAACGCAACTATTTTATTTTTTAGCAGGCTTATTGAGATTTAATTGACATACGAGAAAACTGCATACATTTAAAATGTACAATTTGATATAATTTGGCATGTGTATATCCTGTGAAGACATCCCTTCAATTAAGAAGATAAACATATCTGTCACCTTCAAATTTTTGTGCCACATTTTGATTTTCAAAATTTTTATATATTTATGTGTTTTTTGGACCCAATTTGAGAAAATACTATTTGGAATTTTTGTATATATGTTCATAAGAATTATTGATCTGCAAGGTTTTTATTTCTTGTTATGTCTTTATTTTCTTCTGGTTTTATTATAAGGCTGATGCTAACCTCAGAATAATTAGGAGTATTCTCTATTTTTTTTTAATGTATTTGTAAGAATTTATGCAGAATTAAAGTTATTTCTTCCTTATATATTTGGTATAATTTATCCAGAAAGCCATCAAGGCCTAGAGGTGTCTTTCTGTTTAAGTTCCCCCCGCCCTAAAAATTTAATATCTAATTAATGTAATAAATAGATATTAGACTATTCAGGTTATTTCTTCTTGAAGTTTTATAGTTTGTATCTTTCAAGAAATTTGTCTTTTTTGTCAAATTTGTTAAATTTATTGACATAAAATTGTTCATAGTTTTCTTGTATTATTTCCTGTAGAATATATAGTTACTTGAAGGGAGCAAAAGTTAAAACAGGGAGACTAATTGGGTACTTCTATCTGGTCAAAACCTGTGATAAATTAGACTAAGGAGCAAAGTGCTACGTTGCCTTCCAATACTATGATTAGTCAGAAGAGTCATTAACAAATAAATAAATGAGTTGTATTAATATTCTCTTTTAAAGAAAGCAGGGTATTAATTCAATAGATACTTACTAATATATTATTATTAAACATATTATGTGCCAACTGTTAGAGTCATTGCTTTTCTCTTTTAAAAAAAAGGCTAATTTTTTTTTTATTAAAATATCTGGAGACTTAAGACAAATTTTAGCTAGTTTTTAGTAGAAAATTATTTAAGATTTAGCTTTGAGAAAATCCTAGCTAGTCTAACAGAGAATTGCATTATTTAGACGTCTTTCAGATAATTCCAGGTGATTTGAAATGTCGAATCCTTGCACATCAGATCTTCAAATAATGCTGTTTTGTTCAACATCCTTTCATTAGAGAGTTGATGGAATGCCATAGGAACCTAACTCTTGTTTATATCAATCAGCTATGGTTAAACTGGTTTCATTAAATGTCATTTGGCTTAAAGTTACAAAACCTAGCGATGACATTAAGTGAGAACTTACTATAGCAACATGATGATTAATCACTGGAGGGGTACAGTCATTCTGTTGTGTGTCGAGGCACAAAAGCTGAGGCACATCCTGAAAGCAGCTGCAGCTGGAGACTGTCAGATAACTTCCCTTCTTGTGACAGGTTTCTCCTTGAATAAAGTTTAGGAGGGCATATAATGGAAATGCTGCCCCATGAAGTTTTCTAATGTTACACAAAATTGTGTCTACAGTCATGCCACCCTGAACAAACCCAATCCCGTCTGATATCGGAAGCTAAGCAGGGTCAGGCCTGGTTAGTACTTGGATGGGAGACCACATAGGAAGATCCAGTGCTGTAGGTGTAAAAAATTAAAAAATATAAGGGATTGTAAGCTGACAAGGTCCTTGCAGTGTGTGAGGTCAACGAAGGGTTGCCTCACCTAAAAAATAAAAATAAATAAATAATAAAAAATAATAATAAAAAAGAAACAAAATTGTTACAGAAAAAAATTATTTTATAAATGAATACAGTGAAATATGTTATCCAAAGAATGACACATTAAATGTGCCATTTAAAAAGTATATTAAATAGGAACACTGGAACCTGATTTTTTCTACTTTATTCCTCTCTACTTACATAATACATAAATGTTCCATAAGCTCTAGTATTACTGAAAGTAGCAATCAACATTTATTATTCCTAGGACCTTGCTTATCAACCTCTGTTTTTTTTAAAGGGGCAATTATGGAGACTATTTTTTACGTATATATTATAAACTAAATATTTTGTGTAATTTAGTTAACTGTAGGTAACTAAAATTCACAACGTGCTTATCATTATCAGACACTCAGAATTTTGTTGTAATATAGACTGCGAATTTTACCTTTGTATTCAGCAACTAAATTTTCAGCTAAATATTCAGAAACTAAATAAAAAATGTGATTTCAGTAACACTCAAAACACTATATGAAAGTAGTATTGACATATACGAAGTATTTTGTGTTAAGCACACAAGAGTTCAGAGGACAAAAAAGTTATGAATGAGTTTTTTGAATAAGAAGTAATACATTTACCAAAATTTTACATTTGAAAATTTTAAATCTTATAAAATATCGTTTCATAGTAAAATTATTATATGCATTCATATATATATCTATGCATGTATGCATATATGTATATATGTGTGTATACATATGCATGTATAATTGCATATAGAACTACAAATTATGCATTTATGTTCCATTCCTGGAAGGTGAACCTACTTCAAGAAAGTTGTTTTACATTTAATTTGTTCCTTTTGTTCCTTAGATTCCACATATAAGTGGAATCATATGGCATTTATCTTTCTCTGTCTGACTTATTTCACTCAGTATAATACCCTCTAGGTTCATCTATGTTGTTGCAAATGGTAGGATTTCACTCTTTATGTCTGAATAATATTCCATTGTGTATATGTACCATAATTTCTTTATCCAATTGTCTATTAATGGGCACTTAGGTTGCTTCCATATATCAGCTATTGTGAATAATGCTATCATGAACATAGGGGTGCATAGATCTTTATCTGAAACTAATGTAAAATAAAAATAAAAAAATTTTAAAAAGTTGGTTTACATATGTTAAAACAACTGTTAAGTTTTTACTAGGTTTCTAGGTATTTTCAAGAAAGGGAAAAAATCTACATGTAAATTTGATTTTTAAAAATCATGTATCTATTTTCAGATTGTCCTAGTTTTGAAAATGGTTTCTTTTCTGATTGTTATTTAATTGTTAATGTCTTTTTATATTTTCATGAAAGTTTCTCAGATCCCTAGCTGCTAATTAATTGACTCTTGAACAGAAACACAAATGATTTTTCTTTCCTCCCTGGTCTCTGTCAAGCAGTAACTGATCTTTAAATAAACAGCGAAGTGCACTGGTGGGTTAACGATGGAAGTATTTGGAGAGAAACCTCGACTGATTTTTAAAGCTTTATTTTTATATATGATTATTTTTATTCACTACGGCCTTCTGAAACATATATTTAAAAGATCTGCATTAAAAGTTAACCTAGTTTTATACCAATTTTAATATTAAAATTATTATAACATTACTCAAAAATATAAAAGTACACAAGTAACACAAAATGCAATTCTTTGACTACAAAAGTTTGGAAAAATATTAACAATTTGACAATAGCTTCATCGCTTTTTTTTTTTTTTTTAAATTCTGAGAAGCACAGCTGTTGGTCAAATCCTCATAGTTTACTTCTCCACTATCTCATGAGTAATTTCAAGCTGGTGTGAATATAGACATCTTAGCTGTAAAATTTATATTTATATAGAACTGCTCACATATTCAGACAAACAACATGTGGGATTAGTTGTGCATATTTACAAAAGTCAAATAATAGCATTTCTTTACCTTTATAAAACATTCTTTTCTTAACATGATATTTAAAAAACTATCTTTCTCAGTCTGCCTCATTAATTCATTATAGTGTAATATTCCTTTGTATGAATTAGCCACATTTATTTTTCTTTTACCAAGAAAGTGCACTTTTAGGCTGTTTTAGTGTGTTCATAATTGCACGTTAAGTGCTGCCATAGACACTGATAGCCATGCTTCCTTCTGCACATGTATGAGAGTTTCTCTAGGTCAATTACAGAGCATAAGATGTGGCCATTCTTAACCTTATTACATATTACCAATTTCTTCTCAGTTATACTCACCGTACTGTGTTCTTTTTTTTCTGGTTTTCACCATCATCTTCATATTAGTCCTAACTTTTAAAATTGTATAATCCTATAGATGTGAAATTATTTTTTAATATTGTTTTAAATAACTTTTTAAAATTAATGATTAGTTTGAGAAACTTTCATTTGCTTATTTGTTGGGTTATTCAAGATTTTTCTCTACACACTTTCTCATTTTGGGCAGGTTTCCTTTTTCTTATTGACATGTTGACATGTTTTGTACATATTTGAGTAAACTCTTTTCCTGTTATGTACATACCATATATTATTTTTCAGTCTATGTTTTGTCAATTTTGTTTACACTATCTTTTATCATTTAAATTTTTCATTTTATTGTGGACAACTTTATCAACATTTTCTTTGTTCTTGAGAATGTAAGCTACAGGGCAAAGGGATATTTTTTAGTAATGGTTACCATTGTATTCTTAGCAATTAGAAGAATTTATGGCAAGTAGGAAAAATTCAATAAAAAAGTGTTTAAAATTTTGTCAGGTTTTTTTCCTATCTTAGAGTCATTAGGAAATATTTCAACTAATAAATGGCAGTCTAAAGTTATTTTCACATTTAGTCTAATATATTAAAAATTAAAATTAAATGTGATGAGAATAATATCTAGAATCTTTTTTCCTTGTTTGTGTATGTAATTTGTGACACGTGTGTATATGTATTAATATTGATTGATACTAAGCCAGTTCTTATAAAATAGAGAAACTTTGTTATAATGAAATTTAATTTCCTCTTCCTACTTTGTCTTATGATTTTTGTATATATTACATCTATATGTAGAGTGAACAATTCAGTGTTATAATAATTTCTTCATATCATCTTATGACTTATAAGATGGTAAGAGAAAAAATATTTAGATGTTTTTTATATTTACTAGAATTTTTGGTTATTTTTTATTTCTTCCTGTAGATTTGAATTTCCTCTTTATATCATTTTTTTTTCAGCTTGAAAGATGTCCTTAAGAAATTCTTATGAGAAGTTTTTCTGACAATCTGAAGAACTTCTTGTAAGTCATGTATGCTAGTATAAAATTCACTCAGTCTGCGTTTCTGGAAAGGTTTTCATTTTATCTCATTTTTTGAAAGATAGATTTGTTGGAAATAGACTTCTTGGTTTTAACTTTTTTTCCTTTTAACTTCAAATATATGTTCTTTCATATAATTCTGGTTTCCATTGTTTCATATCAGAAGTCAGTGCTAATTGTATAGTGCTTCCTCTCCACATATTGAGTAACTTTTCTTTTACTACCTTCAATATTGTCTATTTGCTATTCTGTGTGTAGATAGATCTCTTTGTGTTTATTCTCTTTTTAATCATTGAACTGGTTGGATATGTGAATAATTGTTTTTTATCAAATTTGGAAAGATTTTGGCCATCAGATCTTTAAATATTTTTTGTTTCTTTCTCTTCTACTGGAACTCACATAACTTATATATCAGTATGCTTTATGTTGCCCACAGTTCTGTGTGGTTTGATGCATTTCCATATTTTTTCTCTCATTCTTCAAATTGGATATCTTTTATTGATCTATTGTTAAATTTGCTTATTCTTCATCTGTGTAATCAAATCTATTGTTGAGTATCTCTAGTGAACTTAATTTCAATTAGTTTTTTCAACTTTTGAATATCTATTTAGTTATTTTATATAATTTTTATTGACTTGTTGATATTTTTGTTATTATCATGCTTTCTCGTGATTTTCTTTTGTGTTTTGAAAATATTTTAATGGCTGCTTGAAAATTGCTACCTACTACCTCCAACAGCTGAGCACACTCAGGGGTAGTTTCTATTGATAGTTTTCCCTCCCAACTTGAATCACTTTTCTTCTTCTTTGCTCTTAATTTTTTTTTATTTTTTTGGATCTAGACATTTTAGATAGTATATTACAGCAATTCTAGATTTTGAATTTTTCTCTTAGTAGTGTTGTTGCTGTATTTATTTATTTCATTATTTTTAAACAACTTACTATTCCACTCTGTTTTGGTGTATGACTGCTGATGTCTCTGCTTAATTTTTATTTTATTTTATAATTTTTTTTTAAGTGTGATTTCTGGAGTTGTTTCTATGTCTGCACTGCTTAATGGTCAGCCAATGATTTTTTCTGAGGTTTTGTTTGAATGTCTTGTGCCAGTAAGGCCTTCACCTTCTGTTGATAGATGTGTATGTGAATTGTGGAGTTCTTTAAAAATTAAGGCAGTTTTTATGTTTATCCTGCCATTTTCTTTTGCTGGGCCCTTTTGTCTTTCTTTGAATATGCTCGCAGCCTCCTTACCCACTGAAATAATATGACAGCTTGGGTCCCCTGTTTGTTCATACAACCATCAAGTCAGTCAGTGATGTGTAGAAAGATTATCAAACTCTTCTGTGATCTCGATGCAGAGATTCCTTTAGATTTTCTGTTTTAGTGGTCTATTGCTTTTTCTTACAAAGACACAAGATATAATTAGCTGGTCTGATGACCTTCTCTTTTTTCTTGCCACTGAAATTGTTACTCTCACTGATGTAATTGCTGGGCATGAACATTTTGTTTTGTGGCCCAAGTCAAGTGAGTATCTTTCATGAGTAAAACGGTTGGCTTCAATGGTCTGCCTCCTTCTACAGCTACCATGTTTACCAAACTAGGAGTGATGGGAGCAGCCTGGTTGAGAACTCCACAGATTCCCACTGTTTGTACTCAAAGCTCAGTTGTTTTGCATGGATAAATGTTTCCCAATTTGTTGTATGCATTTGGTTAATTTCCAGATGCAAGCAACATATAATGAGTTGTTTTTGTTTTGTTTTGTTTTAGAATTTTCTTCTGGTTTTACAATTGTTTTGAAGCGAGAGGACCTCCTCATTCTACCATACCAAAAGTTTCTCTCTGCCTGTGACATGGTTAAGAATTAACCTTATCTTGGAGTACTAAGCCATATAAGTGAAAAAAATTGCACTCTAAATATTCATGTAATACTGTATTAGGATGTTAACTTCTAAAAGAGACTTTTTTCCACATCCAAAACTCTGTAACAAGGGAAGGTTGTATATCTTCTTGGGGATGAGATTTATCTATCTTTGTTTACAATGGCTTTCATTATCTATTGTATAATCTCCCCAATCCTCATATCTTTATGACTTCATCTCACTCTAATGTCAGTGTTTGCATATAATTTATTTATGCCTATAATACTTTTCCTTTAGATATCTTCTTGATAATTACTTTACCATCTAACCTTTGCTCAAATGCTATTACTTCAATGCAGCTTATCTGATTACACTATAGTGTGAACACCTGTCTCTGATAACTTGTTTCTTGTTCATGCATGAGTATTAATACCCACGCTTTTTTGTAGAACAAGCTCAATATCTTATTGTACCCATTCCTCTGGGACATGGCTTCTCTTTAACTTCATGAATATGGGGATTTATCATTGACTTGTAAGCACAGACACATTCCTTTTTAATATATTTTATTATACTTTACTAGCAGTTGTGTGTGTTGAGTCATATTTCTAGAACACGAATTTTATAATATAGTTTTTCACTTTGCCTAAAGCATGAGATATATCATAAACAATATTTTTGAGGTTTTCCTTGGAGTTAACTATAAAATTTTACATTTCTATGAGGAAAGTAAAAAAGGCAGTTAATGGAGGATATTTATTTCATCACTCAGATATCAAATACTTACGGTTATATTGGAATTAAAACTAGTGGCTGCCAATCAACTATCAGTGGACAGTTTATATGATTATAGTTTCTGGGTTAACATTTTCAAGCTAAAAATTCTAATCAAGGAAGTACTGTAGGTTATTTAAGAATATCAAATTATGACGGCTTACCCTACACAAAAAGTCAACCTGAAAAATATTCATGATAAAAAAAGCAATAGTAAGAACAACAAAGCTAACTTATTCTTGGATAATACTACAGAGTGGGCACATGTGGACTACTTTGTATAATTCTTGTAATATCCTCAAAGTATAACAACAAAAGTAACTCAATAAAAATAACTACATTTAAAAAAAAAATTTAAAAACCTTTAGGAAGTAGTCTGAAAATAATCAAGGTAAAATGATCGGAATCCTTAAGCATGAAATAAAAAGCCTAAAAGGAAAATAATCACTCTATAAAACCATGGAAACTATGAATAAGTGAAATGTTTGTGAGTTCCCTAATTGCAAAATCTAGCATAAAACATATCTTGATACATGATTGGTTATAATTGGGTGAAGAAGATAATAAATTAAAGAGTAGGGACAATTTCACAAACTTCTTTGAGATAGCTTAAGACTGATAGACATTAAGTGACTGTTTTTTTGTTAATATATCAAAATAGGTATTGAAAATAATATTATCCTATTCTCAGAAGTTAGAAATCCAGGAATCCAATAACTCAGATATTTATGTTGCCTATTAGTACCAGCATTAATAACATAGTTCTGATATAGATAGTTTACAATTATGGTTCATAATAGTCTCATTGAAATTTTAATATATGTATATGTCCATTTTAATATTTTAGGGTCTATTTGTTGCAGACATAGCCCCATAGGAAGAAATATAATCTCTATGTCCTAAACAGTTATACAGAACAGAAATTTATCTAAGAGATGAAATAATATTTTGAGAAACAAAGTGGTAGCCAGAAGCTAAAGAATCTATTCCTAAATTTATAATTCCCAGATTTGTAGGCTCTGGAATTGGCTTGTTTTAGGATACCAGCTTTTAAAGAGGGAAAGCTAAGAAATATTGCAAAGATAAATGATCGTGAAGATAAACTGATCCTGAAAGCCAGAGTCTTACTGTTTTTTAGTCATATTACTTGACTCTATTTTTGTTTGATGCTGAATAACTGACTTAAACCCAGGACCTATTTGAGAGATTATATGGCTTTTCATCCAGCTATGAGAGTGTGATATTAGCATGAATGGAAAAGATAACATTATCAGCACAAGACTGGGCAAAGGCTTTCCACCTGAGGATTTATTTAGAGAAAATGTTTAAACCAATATTCTATTTTAATTGCCAGCTGAGGAATTATTGAAAGTGTAGTATTTTTCTGTTTTCTTTGTTTGGTATATTGGAGGCATTCCACTTGTATTTTAGATCAAAGATGGAGGAGATTAAAGTAGGTATTATCATTATGCTTACTTTAGAGTGATCAGTGAGAAATATTAATCCTAGGTATTAAAAAGTATAATTCTACCACTTTGAAAGTTATATATGTATTGAAGTAGTCTCATAAAAATTAGGGAGAAGAAATAATAAATGGAGTTTTCAGATAGAAATTTGTCTTGCTATTGTGGTCATATAAACATAATACTTTTTTTTGTTATTTTAATGAAGGTATTATGAATTGCTGATATGTACTCTATCCTTAAAAGCTGCATGATTTTAAAATTAAAGTACTCTGATGATAGGGTTTCACACTGCTTTATGTTAAACATAACAATACAAAAATCAACATAATACAAAGCATCATTAGATTACCACTCTCTAAAGTTAGCTAATGGAACCCTGACATATTTCTTTAATTAAACTATTAAAAAGAAAAACACCCTGTGAACTTTAATATAATCAACACATTTTTTGTGGGAAATGAGGCCTGCTCATCCTGTTTTGTACTCTATACTGAAAAGAATAATAAGATATATTTAATCAAAATGAACATGCATTATTATATTTACTAAAATAATTTAAAATGCAAAAACATATACACTACACATCAGTGTACATTTCCCTTCGAATAATTTGGTAAATTTTATGTGTATTGGGAAAAAAAAAATAGCATACCTATTCTCTGATATATCCTCAATACAAAGTTGCAAAAAGGATTGAAAAACCTAGGCTCTTTTGTTCTAACAAAGAACAAAATTAAGCTCTGGCGTTCTAATTAAGACAATATCTCAAATGCTCATAGACAATGATATGATGTTATTACTACTCTTTAAACTCTTGTCTTCACCTCACCCAGAATGAGGTCAATCAAGTTTGTGTGATTGCCATCCAATTCCTTATAAAATGGTACATGAAGGTCCTGTGATGATGCTGCCTTCATGTGGTTCTCAAATTCTGGATTTCACAAATCTTTCTCTAGGAAGAATGAAATTAAGCAAGCTTTGCTTGTTCTATATTCACAATGAACCTAGCCTGGGGTAAATAAAAAAGTTATTAATGTAGTAATAACCAAATAGTATATTACTTTTGTATTAATTAGGTGAGAATGAGTTTGGATTAGAATGGTTTAGAATTTTGTTATCTTAAATCTTATCCCTTGAATTTGGTCTGCACTAGTTGTTTAAGTAGAAAGAACCTGACAGAACAACTAAACATAATAATTTTGTTTCCTGTCAGTGAATTATGACTCAAAAAATGAAGACTAATTAATTACTGAAAAGATTACGTACATGCTTAAAATCTTAGATTAGTTAAAAAATCATTTAATATTGGAATAAGCCATATAAGGTAAACAAAAAGTAATGCAAATTATAATATTCATAAAACAATAGAAAAAATATATTTATAAAACTTTAAGCGACTTATCAGTATGGTTTCAAAGTCTTAATTTTCAGACCCTTCTACTTCCTTTCTTAATAAATATGTTAAAGTAAAAAGTTAATTTTAAATAAGGAATAACAGTCCCAAACAGAGATCATAGTATAAGAAAATGAGCATGATCTTTGAAATCAGGCAAATTTGAGTTTTATTTCCAGTTTAGTTTCTTAAGAACAATGATCTTGGTAAAGTCATTTGCTATATATTTCATTTTTGTCCTTCATAATTTGCAGTAATAATAATACTTGCTTTCCAGAATTATAAATATTGGATAAAATACATTTTAGATTTTTGCCATTTGCTTTAACTGTGCATCCCCAATTAAGGAAAGCATTTTCATTACTAGCTAAAACAGGATTTTAATAAATGTGTAAATCCTAAAACATACTTTCAAACCACCAGTGACTATAGCAATCTCTCCCAACTCTGTACCCATTTTATTTTATACATTTCTCCCCCCCCAAAAAATCTTTCTTATTACTTTGAAATTCTATTAAATTATTATTGTTAATTTTACTTTACTCATTATTTCCTTGAATTTTAAGCTCCATAAAAATAATTTTTATAATCATCTTTCTCTAAAAATAGCTACTTCACTGTCTTGTGCATGGCAGGTATTTAAAAAGTTTTGTTTGATTTCATATAATTTGGTTATATAATATTTATAATGTTTCTATGGTACATTTTTCAAGTGTTCAATGATAATTTAAGCAAATAAAAAATTTGTTAAATTCATCACTTTTGATTATTAGTCCAGGTGATATTGCTGAAACTAAAAATAATGAATTCTAAAACAATGTAATGGAAATGAATACCAACTACCTCACATTTAGAGGAGAAAATGAAAGCAAAATGTGGATCAAAATAAAATTTAAGCTGGTTTTGTAGTATCTTTAATACTGAATTGATGACATTAATTTTATATTGTATATTAACTATTTTCTATTAATGCACAATGTAATGTCTAGCTCAAATGTCATATGCTAATGTATTTTTCTTTCTTATTTCTGCAACTTGTTTCTAGGACTTTAAATTATGTTTCATGTAAGGGAATGCCTTTCTTTGATTTTGGTTCTAAAAAAGAACAAACATTTTCTGAGAACTCTAAAGAGAATTCTATTAAAATGCAGAAATTTCTACTTTTTAAAATTATTTAAAATAAGAGTTTTTAATCAATTACCAAATATTAGTGATTTAACTAGCATTTAATTTCCAACTACATGCTAATTCATTATAGCCTTATATTTTCTGGTTTACAAAATTATGGTTTTTATGGCACATATTTGTATAGATGAATGAGGTCTAAATATTGGGAACTTTTTCCCCTAAAGTTCCATTTAACTTGATAAAAAATGCATGCCAGTATAAAATAAATAAATGCAATATTAATTAAGTAATTAATTGATTTAACAGATACTACATATTAAATTCTATTAGATCATTTTTCCTGTATGCACCACAAAACTTGGAATTAAAAATGAGCAAAATGAATTTAGAAGGAGTCATTTGATCTGAATTAAAAGTCATGCATAACAGAGTTATATGTAAACACAACTTAAACTGTGGGAGGTGATGTATAGTTTTATACACGTTTATCATATCTCAATAAAGTGTTTTTAAAAACACAACTTTTGCAGCCACACCTGTTCATAATGTTTGCTTACAAACTGCTAACATTTGAAATATTCCTGATGTTTTTTCAACAAGTATGCGTCTTCTTATTTTTATGACAGCAATATCATTAAAGTTTCTATAATAGATGGTAAACATTGTCAAATACTTGCTTGAAATGTTCATTACCAACTTCGTTGTTAATAGAAATTCAATCCTAAACTTTTAATTAAATGTGCACTTTTATTATTTTGAGATAATTGCCCTTAAAAATATTTATGAAATTAAAAAAAAAAGTATTAACAAAACATTTGGTCATGTTACCAAATGACAAGTTCTTCTATATTTATAACATTTTATAAATGACAGACTTCCGCAGCTGAAATAGATAACTTTCTATAAAATATGAAACTATTGACCTCAATTCCAACACAAATTTTCTAGATATCTAAAATATCTCCTACCTCATAATCTCTAGAAATCCCTTAAATTTAGATATTATATACTTCAACATCTAACTCTTGATATAAGTTCCCATATTTTCTCTTTTCTAACCATTGTTTTCCATATGTCCCTGATTTCAGACCAAATTAAAATTGCTTTTTCTTTATTTTTCCCTTGAAAAAAATGAGCCCTTTTATTCTCCTCTTTCTTTATCTTAGCTACTCATGTCTATCATTTAAACCATATACTATAGACTGAATATTTATGTCCTTCTAAAATTCATTTATAAATCCTAACACCCAATAAGATGGTATTTGAAGGTGGGCTTTTGAGTGCTGGTTAAATCATTAGGATGGATCCCTTATTAATGGGATTCGGGGCCTAATAGAAAAGACCCTAGAGATCTCACTTGCCCTGGCACCCTCTGGGAGCAGGAACTTTGTTACTATATAATCTTTGTACTGTTGTTTTATGATTGGGATCAGTTTGGAATGCTTAAAATCCTAAAGGAAAAAATGAGCTAGAGATCCAATTCAGAAGAACGTGGATAATCTTGAATTTTCTGCTCTCCTTTACTAATACCAACTAATGGCTCAAATCTTGCTACCTTCTAATATACATAGTAATTTAGTGTACAAAACATAAAACTAACTAACTTATAAAATTAAGTCCTCATTGACTTTGGAATAAAATCCAAATTCCTTAGCGTGGATTAAAAGGTCCTTCATTAACGAGCCCTTTAAAAACACTCCAGACCTACATTTTACCATCTGACTTTAGACATGCCTTGTGGAATCTGTCTGTAGATTATTATATGTATAGGCTTCAGAAACAAAAAGTTATATAATTTTTTTATTCTTCCTGAAACACCTTTCTTTTCTTCCCGTCTTCAACAGCTTAGTTCATTTTTTAGAATTTGAATCATTCATTTATTTGACAAAAATAAGAAGAGATATTTTACTGATATTCTAGTAAAGTCATAATTTATTAAACCAATAATTATAAAATAAATATAAAAATACAAACATTATTAAAATGCAATAAAATTGCAAGATATCATGAAAGCATATAGCAAAATGTTTTAGCTCTTTCTGAAGATTCAAAAAGCATCTAGGAATAAACAGCATTTAATATGAAACTTGATGAATGAGAAGCAAAATCAAAGTAAGATGCATTTAAGAAAAGTACTACAAGAGAAGAAACTATATACTTCAAAGGTGTAATTAGATCTTTGAGCATAAGAAAAATGTATAGAAGATCTAGAAAGAAATTTAATAGGGAGAAAATATAGCATGAACTTAGACTAGAGATATAAACCAAGACATAATTATGCAGGAGTTTATAAGCCATGATAAAAAATAAAATAAAGTTCTTTAAGATCGTAAAAAATTTTCTATATGCTTTTAAGCAAATGTGTGACATGATCAGCTATTAATTTTTAAAACATAATTTGAGATGTTACCTGGAGAACAGATAGACTGTAGATATGCAAGAGTGAATGTAAAAAGACTGATTAGGAAGTTATTACAAACAGCAGATAAGAAATGATGATGAGTTGAACTAGGATGTTGGGAGTGAAGGTAGAAAAGAGCTGTCTGAATATTTTAATAGAACTTTGTATCCTATTTGATACTAGAAATAAGAAAGAAGAAATCAGATATCATTTCCTCCAGAATGTTTACTGGATCCCTTAGTCACAGTTAGTGCCCATTTATATGCATTCTGGATTTATATCTGTTTTAGAAATTGCCAAATTTTATCAATATTCATCTATCTTTCTTATTCTGAGTGTGTAAGTTATTGGGAGCAAAAATATATCCTTTTATCTCTGTATTTTCAGGGTCAAAAGCAGTGCCTAAACTATTTTTTGTTTGATTAATGTAAATAATTTTTGGAGGAGAAAGGCATTTTGGAAATTCTAGGTGTGTTTTGACTTTCTGGGTGTTCCTAAAGTTAGCCTTTTCCCTTTTTCTTCCTGTTTTCCACAACAAATCTGTGTGTGAGTGTACAGGAAATTAGAACCTATGGTTTTATGAACCTACATGAATTGCTTAAGACAAATGGACTCCGGAAATCATTGCCTTTGAAAGCTCATGTTTGGAGAGGGCTTGACTCAAATAATACTAATGATAATGATGAGCAGAAATATCTTTAGATAATAAGATTGTGGTATTTTGGAAAGAACACTAGATTTATAATCATTAAACCTTGGTCTGCTACTGACAGGTTGTGAAGTATTGAATAAAATAAAGGCACTGCTTGACATTTGCATAGAAAATTGTCCTTTTCCTTCTACTTCTCCATACATATGCAAGTGTTCTGCCTCTCTCATTACCTCTCTTTTGCTTCCTATGTCTACATTCCACAGAGAATTCTAGCACCTCCTAGACATAAATAAAATAATCAATTTCCATAAATGATACAGCCTGAGTAAATTCCAAGACTTGGCAAGCAGCTATTTCTCTAGGTTTACAGCAATGCTTCCTGCATCACAAATCTGCTGTGCTGGGGACATATGAAGAAGTGAAACAGCAGGCCCTTTAGTCATCTACAGACTGCAGGGCTGCCATGAGCCCTCCACAGGCAGAATAGCTAGAGGATGTGCTTTAAAGGCCCTGATATACTCCTGACCATATGGCAAAGCTGTGGAACGCTGGGAAACAGGAGCCGCAACAGAGCTCCCTGTAGTGCCCCAGTCAGAAATGCTGAGACTTCTGTATTATCCTAAAGGCCCAGAATAAACAGTGTTAGGCTAAGAAAAAAATAATTAGTATTTATCGTTATTAGTTACTAGTTACTTTAATTTCTCATTTGTTTTTATTTTAAATTAACTCTTCCTGTATAGAGATCTGTGGACCAAATAATGGCCCTTTAAATGTTCAATATATGGAACAAGAAAGACAGTTGTCAGTCTACCATATGCAATTAAGCAGCCATTTATGATAATGAATACATACCATTGTAAATACAACAGAGGGACCATCTAGTATAAATGCTTTTGTTTAACACATTGGAATTTGTCTTTGTTTGGTCTGTTATAACATAAGACCATAGTCTGGTTGGCTTATTAATAACAGAAATTTATTCCTCATAGTCGTAGAGGCTGGGAAGTCCAAGGTCATGATTCTGGCAGATTCAGTGTCGGGCGAAGGCCTGCTTCATGGTTCATAGGTAGCTATCTTCACTGTGTCCTCACATGGCAGAAGGGATGAAATCTCTCTGGTACCCTGTTACGAAGACACTAATCCCATTGATGATAGTCCCACCCTTGTGACTTAGTCACCTCCGGAATAATATTAGGACCCACCTTCTAATACTGTCACTGGAAGTTAGGATTTTAACATCAGTTGGAGGTAGGGGGGACACAAATATTTAATCTATAACAGAATTTATATTCTGATGTCACCACTGTGACTATTAATGACTAAAAATGATAAATATAAGAAAAGACTATAACCCTTAGTTTTGAAAGATATTTATTTTGGTTTTCTAAAATTCTCTTTTGTTCTATTTTAATTCTTCCTGCAACCTACTTAGTTCACCCATCAGCAAGAAATGAGCTTGTACCTTAGAGTAATGAGAAAAAAAATAAACACTTTTTTACAACACTTGAGTTTATATTGTTATAAAAGCTAAGTTTAACTACTCTGACTTAGATCTAGAGCTCATTCACCAACTCAGGCTGATAGTACATCATAGCATTTCTTTCAGTAAGAACCCTGTAATGATAAGGAAACTAAATTCATCAAGTTCTCATTCAAAGAAAATAATAAATCCTTAAAAAACACATATTTTAAAAATGTATTCAATTAGATTAACATTAGGGTCAAATTTTACTCTCTTTGAATATAATTCATCAATTTTTATTATTGAACAGTGTTTTCTTTAATGAATATACTATAAGTTGCTTATCAATTTCATGTTTATAAACACTTGGTGGTTAAAGTATTTTTACATTTTCCTATTATAAATAAAACTGGATTATGTTCATTTTTAGTAGAGGTATAATTTATACATTGTAAAATTCAGCCTGTAAAGAGTACAGTTATTACTTACATAAGATTTCTAAGATGTAGTTATATAGATAAAAGATATATAGAACAGTTCCATCACACCTCAAAAAGCTAAAAAGATCTTTGCCTAATCCAGAATTGTAGGTATTTTCTTCTAGAAGTTTTATAGTTTTTTATTTTACATTTTGTTCTATCTAGGATCTATTTTCTGTTAATTATTTATTATGATGTAAGGCATAGATCAATGTTCATTTTTTCTCGTGACTAGATATCTAATTGTTTCAGCATCATTTATTTTAGCACTAGTTTTTTCAGCACCAAGTTTTCCAGTACTTATTTTTGTTATTTCTTTATTGTATTTCCTTTTAACCTTTATTAAAAATCAATTGGTCATACTTGTGCACATCTATTTCTTGACACTCTAACATGCTCCATTGATTTTTGTGTCTATATTTTTCCAATACAACACTCTCTTGATTATTGTAGTTATATAGTAAATCTTGAAAGCAAATAGTATGTCCTTAACTTTTATTCTTCTTTTTTTTCAAAATTGGTGTGACCAATTTAGATCCTGTTTCTTCTATATAAATTTTAGAATCAGCTTATAAGTCTCTACAAAAAAAAATTTGCATTTAGTCTTTCAACATTAAGCATTCTTTTCCTGAGTATCCACACTAGTTATGGATTTCAAGCCTGCTGTTACCCTTCCTGGAGAGGCAGGTGGAATACAAATTTATGAGGAAGAATGAGTTATGGAGAGGAGGAAAAGTAATTTATCAGTGAGAAAGGAGCAAAGGAGAAAACTATGAATGCAGATGTTGGGTTTATTTTAAGATTGTCTCAAAATGTGTGCAATATTAATAATTTAATGTAGTATTGTTAGAAACAGTTTTACTTCTCACAAAAATCTGGTATATTTGTAATGTTCATTGGACCATTGAAGCAAAAGTTATTATATTAGCTTCAGCTCAGTGAATAGGTTATCAATGACAAAATTTAAATTTTAAAATAATGTTGGAAAATATTATAGAAGGTGAGATAGTTTTACTTAAAAAAAAAATTAAAGTTATTTCCAGGTGTTTTCAACAGATCTCCATATTATGACACACATGACCAATAACATTTATTGATTCATTTCAGTGTTAATACTGATAAAATCTTATATGCACATGAGGGAAGCATCATTATTCAAAGAACACTGCAGTGACAACCATGACAGTGATCTGGCTGCTGATAAGTTTGGGTAATGACAGCTGATGTCCAACTGAAGAAGCAAAACTTCTAAGCTGGTGCCTTCTAGTCCCTCAGATACAATATCATAAAGGGACTTCAGAGTCTCCTTCAGTTTCCAGTACTCCATCCCCCAGTTTATTGTGCTCTATACAGGAAAGGCATGGCAAAAATGAATGCCAAAGACCTGAGTGAGAAGACAAAGTAGAAGTCAGGAAATATTGATATGAAAGTCACTTGTTATTTGACCTAGAAAATGGAATTGATGTTCCTATAATCCTAGTTATGGAGTCATAGAAATATGATTTGTGTGCTATAGATACCTACATAAAATATGTTCTTAGACTATTTTAACTTCAAGAAATACTATTCCATATAGTTCTCATTTAATAAATTAAATGTAACATTTAATATGTTACTAGTTATAAGACATACTATTGGAATATACACATTAAATTCTCTTTTGACTTTCCATTATTATCTCTGACTATTTTTAGTTAAAATGGAAAGTATGTGTCCTCACAACAATTTGTGAGATAAATATTTGAATTCACTGATAATTATACCTACTCATTTAAAAACTTGATCTGTACATTTTTATTGAGCATAATTTCTTAATAATGTTATATTCTATAGAGAAGTATAGCCTCTGTTTCCAATGACTTATAGTCTAAACAAAACAAAAGCAACAAAATTAATAAAGAACTCAGAAACATCAAGAAAGAAATAGAGTTTCATTTTGGTAGAAGTTTGTAACTATAGACAACATAAGGCAAGTATCTCATAAAGTGAAAATTACTTTTGGAAATCTGTTAGCAAGGCATCATGTTGGACACTGCAATATTAATTCTTAACTAAATCAACAGAACCTCTATTTTCTTACTATTTTTCTACTTGAACACTAAATAAAGCAGTTGTCTTGCTTATATTTGATGAAGAAGTAAAAAGACAATAATTACCTTCAAACACTACTCAATTCAGTGTTGAGTATGAAAATTGGGTACTAGAACTGGCTGAAGAACGGCAGGTTAACTTCTACCATATCAAGTTCATTAGGAAATATTTACTCACTGAGCAGAATGGCAAGTAGCATGCACTATACGTATTTAAATTGCTGATTTATGCTTACTGGTTTATTCTCTTTCTTTTCCTTTCTGCTTTTCTCTTTCTTTTAGTTCTTTAATAATTGAGTTTCAACAGATAAAAAATATGTATGCCACTTCTTTAGTGTTATTTAAAACTAAATCTAAGGCTTTTACATGAACAAGGACAACACACACACACACACACACACACACACACACACATATATGCTATAAGTTTTTAAAATACAAATAATGTTTCAAGAGGAATCACTTGACCTCCAGCAATCTCTTCAAAATCCCAGCCTTGATGCAAGGATTAGCATCAAATTTCTCTAAATAATTTTTCTTATATCTTTAGCATACATAAATCATTAATGCCAATCTTATAGATGATTTCTGAAAAAAGAATAGCATGAGGCTATAGTAATAAATATCAAAGAGATCTTATAAAGGGATAATTGTATTTTCAAAACACAATATAAGAAGATACTCTTTTTTTTTTAACTTGACAGTTACTCACCTCACGTATTTTCTGACATTGAGCCAGTGTCTCGGGGCTTCTAGTGATCTGTGGAGGTCATCTTTTCAATCCCCTTCTGTTAGGAGGAATCCAAATTCAGACAAGGACATTCCTATACAAAGATACAGTATAACAAAGGAGACAAAGTAGTAGAGAGATGGAAAAAAGAAGAGTTGAAGGAGAGAAGAGATGAATGGGCAAGAATAAATCGATATGAATCAGAGTCCGTTGTCCTTTCAAAATATCACCACATTCCATTCAATCTGTTTACAGAAGTTTTTACTTATTACATGGTCTGAAATTTGTTAAAAAAAAAAAAAGAAAAAGATGGAAAAGAAGAGGGAAGAGGGCTTGATCACTCACCTAGGTACATTGCAGAGTATGTAATAGTGTCAGTGCCACTTGAATTCATTATTCTGCTCTCAGTTCTCCACAATAGACCCTACATTTCTTCAGAAACATCAACTATTGATAAGAGACAGAGGATAGCTGTTGCTATCAGTTAAACAGGATTTACCTGTTCAGCTCAAACACAAAGAAAATAGTTAAGATCCAAGAAAGAAGCAAACTGACCTGTACACCTGTACTTGAGAAAATAGTAATTTTCATAACTGCAATTGGGTCCTGCCTCAGGCAAAAAAAGAAACCTTCTTCTTCTTCAAAAAAGACCACTCACAAAATCCTATATATATAACAGGACATTCACTGTATAAATAAAAGCTCTCAGTGGCTTCCCTGCTTAGCTTCTGGGGTTAGATAACTAATAATGGCTAAGTGAAGATAATGCAGTTGAGATAAATTACACTCATCCAACACTTTCCCACCTTCAGTAATACAAGCCTATTTATTCAAAAGTTTAAACACGTAAAAATATATACCTTGATATAAGTGGCTCAAAATTTTAAACTCACATGACTATTAATAGATATATAAGATATATAAATGTAACTATATTATAGTTCAAAAACCCATGGTCTGTACAATTAAATAGCACATGGTTAATCAAACAAGAATAAATTTAAAATTTTATGCCTATTAGTAAGATATTTTCTTTGTGTTATAGAAAACATCCAGGATTAAGGATCAGAGAACTCTATTTCATGTTTTCTACAAAACACTTATAAGAAGTTGAATCTTAGAGAAGTTACTATACTTTTAATAATTAAGCATTAGTTTTATTTTCATTAAATGAGACATGACACAGAACTATTATTGAGATAGGGAGGATGAAATGTGAATGTAAATTGGGAAACGATTAGGTATTATTAGTATTAGAAGATAATTATTACTCATAATGTTTTTAAAATGTAATGTAAAATTCAGGTAAATATATCATGATAAGTAAAATACCAGTCTGTAATTACGTATACAATATTCTTCCATTTCCAAAATGGGGTAAGGTAACTTTGTGTTTGCAGTCATATTAATCTGAGGACATTGGAAATAATAAAAATTTCGATAACAAAATTAGGTAGTAATTCCTTTTGTTAGCTTAGATTCTTTTTTTAAATTATATTTATTGGAGGTGACATTGGTTAATAAAATTATACAGTTTTCAAGAGTACAGTTCAATAAGATGTTATATATATATTGCATGGTGTGTCCACCACCCAAAGTTAAGTTTCCTTGTGTCGCCTTTCATTTGACCGATGCAGTAAGTTAGGCTTGACATTACAGGTGTAGAGCTCCATTTTGCTAGTAGAGTATGGAGTACTTGTACCTATTCAGTTGCTTGGTATACAACACAAAGGTTGTTCAGAAATTAGTTGTTAATATTATAATAAAAGAATGAAATAAATAAACCCCAGATTTGATTATTTTCAAGGAAAGCCATTTTTGTTAAATTTCAATTTAAATATTCTCAAAATACTGATTAAATAAATTTAAAAAATAGGCAAATATTCTTGGACCCAAATCATCAGATTATTCCTTGGTATATCTTTCTATCAAAAAAAAACCTGATTGTGGCCATCTGCTCTTCTATCTATCTAGTAACATGAAAAGTGTTTCTATGACTAACACTTTCTCAAATAATGTAGGGTGTTAACAAATTTGGGTGGTCCAGAAATTCCAAGTCACTAGGATGTAGTTTAGCACATTCCAGTGACAGCATTAATAATGCAGCAAATAGAACATTTTTATAATTTCTTGATTATTAAGACACATTTGTAATTAATTAAAACAACATCAATTTTAAATTAAGATTAATTTAAGTTTAATTAATTAAATAAACAAATTTGTAACTACTTGATGATGAAAGACATAGTTACTTCATCTTTAAAACAATATTCCAAGGCATGATGCAATTTCATAGATATCTGAAGGAGCTCATTGCAAATACCTAGGAGTGAACATCATATTTTTATTCTGCAGTTAAACTTTATCAATAGTATGACTATAAATATAACCTGAAAGGGCCTCTTTGCACATGTAACTTATATTGAGTGTGTTGAAGCAATGATATGTTGCAAATTCTTCAAATTCTTCTTAGAGTGAATTAACTCCACCCTACATGGGAAATACACACACACACGCGCACTGCGGCTCTTTACACACACACACACACACATTTCTATTGGCTGAAAATAAATAAAGCCAGAGACCATTTAGCATGTTCTCCATTATAGCATTAAAAATAATTTCCATACAGCATATATCTGCAAAATAACTCATGTATTATATTCTGAATTAATAAATCTAGTATACATGCACATGTGTATATTTATATGAATTACTTTATAAGCCAACTATCTACTGATTTTTTAATTTTATTGTTTTTACTGATCTAAATATTTTTAAAAATTTATTAAATCTAATACATACATGCAAGTATTTACAGCAATGGGAAGGTGAACTTTTAAGAAAGTGCCTATATCATGTAATAGGCATTATTTTTTTTTAATTTTATTTTATTAGTTTCAAGTATACAGTGCATTGATTAGACATTTATATAGTTTATAAAATGATCTCCCTAATTGCTCTTTCTCTCTTCTAGCTCTCCACCTAGCCTATACATTAATGCTAACTGTATTATTTTATTATCAAATGTTCAGATCAAATATAGTCCCTATACAACCAAAGTGCAATAATTTTTTTGAAAAAGTATTCCTTTTGAGTTTTCAGTTTAAATGTAGAAGGAAGAGTGAAATATATAATTTCTTCCTTAAGAGTTATTAGTGAGTTTTATTTTAACAGATCTTAATATTATATAGGTTTCATTTTCTGAACGCAGAATAAAACAGAATAAAAGACTTAACAACTATAACAAAACTTAGATAATGTCTTTTCAGAAAAATTACTAGTGTGATACTTTTGACAGTTTCATGATTTCCTTTTGAGTGACCCTGAATTGATAATGCTATCTTATGTTTAAGAAGGATCATCAATCTTTGAACATCTCAGTGACAATCTCAGTGTCAATTTCTTTGTCACATTGGATATATATTTGAAGCGCATTTATGCTGAATTAAGAGCTGAATTAAGAGATCCTGGCGGGTTATATAAATAACCACTAGCATTGAACAAAGTCATTTATTCTTTAAAGAAATGGACACAATTTATCTCAATAAAAAAGTGATTAAAACTTGTGGGAAAAAATATGAAACCAAAATTATGGTACATTTCATTATACATCATGGAGAGCAGGAATATTTGTTAATATATGGTTTAATCATTTCTCAAATACTGTTATAATTTCCATAATTATAAGAACCATTTTTCCATGAATCGTGACAAATTTTAAATTGTGTATTGCTAAATCTTAATTATATTTTAAAAAGTTTGTAAATTATGATATTATTAGGTAGTTTATAAAACTAGGCATTATAAATTTATCCCTAAGTATTTCTATAAATTTCAATTTACAGATTTAAAGAATATAATCTCTGATAAGAATTCAGGTTATTTTGTACGCCATTTTTAATGTCAACATCTATGATTAGTTGAAATATCTTGTTAAAAATATTAGGAGTATTACCTATTTTGCCTTGGATTATACAGGGTATATGCTCAAACCTTTTTGATTTTTACTAATTTTTTAAATGCATGTTGGCTCCCAAAATTATATCTCTGACCTAGACTTCTATGAGCTTCATTCAAACCATATATGTGACTGGCTGCTAACATCTTTCCTCTCTCTTGCCTAAAATCAAAATTTTCTGAAATCAACTTTTTATCTAGTATTACTTACTTTAACTAAACGAGCTCTCCATTCCTCCAATGGCATAAGTCAAACACCAAAAAGCTAAAGAGTTAGGAACCATTTCTTGTCACTCATCCTAAATATCTAAGGTATCACCAAGACATTTTCAGACATTTCCCAATATGTAACCCACTGTCATGAATCTCCAGGATATAACACTCTCAGGGTTTTACTACACCCATGACTTTCTTAAATACCCATCATCTTTTTTATATGTATTCTACAAATTATTCACTTTGAGTACAGTACCATTTTCCTGCAAGGACTATTGTTAATACAATAATAGTATTTACCTCACAAGATTTTTGTAACGAGTAGATGCATCAATATGTATAGAATATTGAGAATGGTGCTTATTACATTAAAAAAAAAAACACCCTCAATAAATATTAGTCATTTTACCAAATATTTCAATTGTTGGTATATATTTATAACACGGCATTTTAGGCCTAGACTTTTTCAAAAACATTAAAACAATTTTATTTTACTTTTGAAAAATAAGACTGCCCTTTATTCATATTCATAAAAGTAGATAGATGATAGATAGATGATAGGTAGATAGATATGTAGATGAGAGAGAGAGAGAAAGAGAGAGAGAGAGAGAGAAGATAGATAATAGACAGATAGATGCCCACATATAATACAGATCCTCCAATTTTCCTGAACAGTGCCTCTTGTTGGAGGAGGTCATTGAAAGGACATGACTGCTGGTCGACCCTCGAGCTGGACCTGGGCAATCAGAGGCTCCTCTCTCAACCCCTCTGTCTTTCAAATGTATATTCTGCTCACCATTCCACACTAGGAGCTATTCCAAGGACCTAGCCTTAAGAGAGTAAGGTGTTGTTGAGCCCATCTGGTTTGTATACATGACTGAGCTCTATTAATTCCCACTTCTCTTTGTGTTTATACTCTCTTGTCTTCCTTATCAGGGTCTGTATGTCCCCAGCCAAGTTCTGCTGGAATTAACTCTAGTTTTGTTGAGTGTAGCTTTGGTGGGAGGCAAGAGTTTCCTAGTGTTAGAGAGGTGTCTTCAGCACAGTGCACTGTTAAGATTTATTAGGAAATAATGGTACTTCTCTGAGGGCTCAAGGGAATCTGCAGTGTCCTCAGGGGTTCCATACAGATGTCCCCATCTCAAGTGTTAGGGTCCAAGGTATTCCCAACCAGGATCTTGACTTTAACATAACATATCAGCTTTCAATGAGCCTTAAAATGCTTCTGAATATTTGTGATTTTATTAGATTTTCAGTTTGATCTTCAGCAGTTTCTGTTCTTGACCAAAGGAATCTCTTGGCTCTCACCATCAGCCCCTAACTGCTTATTAACCATCAACATTTTTTCATCTCTCTTCAATGAGTTAATTCAAGTTAGCAGTAACCAGCCAACATTGCTATTTTGTTGGCCTTGTCACCCACCAATTATTTAAAACTCCAGAATCATTGCACCTGCAAGGGCGAAGCCTTCTACCATTGCCCCAGGCAGCACAAGAGAAATCTTTAGTAGTTGGAATTTCCCATCTTTTATTGTATTCTATTGGTGCCCCTCCTACCATTCAGGAATGTGTCTTCTTTTTTATTCCAAGCAATGAATGACCAAGTCCAACATCTCCATTTTATCATGTTTTCTCAAATATCTTAGCACAATTTGCATTAGTTTAGAACCATCACATGGCAAACACCAGGACAGAAATAGACATTCAATACATTTACTATAGGAAGGAAGCAGGAAGAGTAGAGTATTGATACTATAACACTGGTCTGACACCTGTGAAAAGAAAGAAGGAGGGAAGGAGGGTTGAGGGGAAGGATTCTTGGATGCAATATGGTTCCAACCAAAGCTTGTCCAAACTAGAGTCCTGAGCCACAATCTCCTGTTGAAAACTCCTATATCCGTCTGTAATAAGTCTGCTTAAGTGTCTTATGTTGTGCTCAGTCATTAGCTCAGAGGAGCCTGGAGGAAGCATAATCTCAGTGGGAAAGCAGTGGTGGATAAAGGTACAGCAGCTGGAGCTTTGGGTAAAGGCCCCACTGCAGATCTGAGTGGCACATTTCTGCAGATGTCACATATGTGCTTTCGCTTTTGTATTTAATTTTACAGACACCCCATGTGTCCTTGTTAAAGGGTATTAAGTGACTTGTGCATTGAAATTGAGACAGGAGAGTGACTGTAAGGGCTAGATGTCAGGAGGAAAATGAAAACATGCAGAGACTCAAGGGAATGAACTTAGGAAAGAGAGACAAACATTTCTCTCAAACACATTTCTCTTACATCACATTATTTTCTAGAATCAACCTTGCTTATATCTGAAAGTCATACACCTGTTTAAAATGTTACACAAAGGAGCAATTTGTCACCCTGAAATATTTTATGTGAAAATTGAGAGAGAAAGACAACGCACAGTATGAAAAAGCCTTCCCATTCAATCTCAGTGTGAAAGAGAACACAGTATGTGCATTTTTCCCTCAGGACTCATGGAGACCTCAGCCTTTTTTACTTTCCTTTTGCTTGTCTTATTTCACTCTTCCAATGTCTCCTATCTATTTTAACTCTCTCTTCGTTTCTTTTTTCCTTTGCTGTTTCATTTTTTTTTCCTGAAAAGCTACCTTTCTATTTCCCATATTCCTTTGGCATATTAGCAAGGATAGTGCAATATACTAATACTGGTACATGGAAGTATAAAATTTGGATACTTAGAAATTTGTCCTGATGTTGATACAGTGCTAAACTGGTACTGAGTAACAACATTTGAGATTGTGTCTGTGTTCAGGTATGCAGTGTATAAGTCGTCATGGAGATTAATCTTTTGAGATTTTATATATATATATATATATATAATATATATATATTTTATATATATATATATAAAATATATATATTTTTTAAATATATATATTTTATTTTTATATATATATAATATATATATATTTTTTAATATATATATATTTTATAGATTAATCTTTTGAGATTTTATATATATATAATATATATATTAGATATCTGTATTAATATATATAGATATATATTAGATATATATTTATATATATTAATCTCAAATTAGATATATATATTATTCTCATATTAGATATATCTATCTATCTATCTATCTATCTATCTATCTATCTATCTATCATCTATCTATCTAGATAGATAGATATATCTCCAGGCATCAGAGCTTGCACAATGCAAATAATTTTGTAATTGTCATATTGAGACATGAAAATTTTTTGTTGGGGATAATTTCTGACTTTGAAACAAAGTTGGGTCTTGTCACTATCTAGAATTAAGAGAAACACATTGCTAAGATCAATATATATATATATATATATATATATATATATATATATGTTATATTTAAACATTATATTTAAGTTGAGGCCGAAATTGTACCTTTCCACAGAGAACAGAGAGTTTTCACATGTGAATTTTAAAATAGCCTTTTTCTCTACCAGAAAAAAATATGGTGGACTTCATTGGTAGGAGGAAAAAGCAATAGCAAAAGCTTTGCTATAACATATAGCATGCTAGAAGCAGTAGCTCAGATCACAAAATCATAGAAAGTTAGAGCCAGCAGCTACCTTATAACCTACCTTTCCCTTCAAGTCAATTTGTTCTGATGCTGGATGTACAGGTAGACTGGACTGGTCTCTAGCTAGTAGATTCAGTCCAAAGGTGCAGGTGAGAATAGGTCTGAATACAAAGGTTATCTTGCATAAAGATAAGCTAAGGTACAGAGAGCCTAAGCCACACAGAACAGTGTTGAAAACACTATGGACACTTTCAGCGTCATTAGGGAAAGGATTCTAAATGAAAAACAGGAAAAATGATGGCTCTGAACTGATAATGGGAGTCTGAATATTTGAGACCCAAAGAAAAGCTGAACAGAGTTTACTGTAGTTGTATCGTGTAGTTCAGCAAATAGGAAACCTGAGGGGTTAGTGGAAAGATGCTTAAGATAGAGGCATTCGCATCAGAGAATTTGTCTTAGAGCTGAAAACCTCTTTTCTTTGTTTGCTGTGGCAGCTACACATTAGCTGTGCTTTTTGTCTTACACATTTCTCTCAGTTGAAGAAAGTTATAGTTATGCTTGTCGTAGGCTCCTTTCTAGGGCCTCGTTAAACCAGGATAATGCACCTTAAGCAACATGCTTATTTTGGTTTCCAGAATTTTTGGAGGGGTGCAGAATTTGACTCAATTGCAAAATACTGGTATTTTTTGAGTCTTAAATGTAATTCATTTAAAGGCTCTAAATAGATTTCTTTGGGAAGTTCATCTACTTCGCATGCCAAACAGTTCTTTTTGATGTGTAGCAAAGACACATCATTGATTCCTTCTACTTGTTCTAGTCTGATTATGTAAAAATTAATGTAATGAAACTATAACTCCTGATTTTTTTTCTTTCATCAAATCTGTTTTTTTTCCCCCTAATCTTCCTGTCTCTGGAAGTGGTACATTACATGTCCAGTTGATCAGGCCTTTATTTCCTATTCTCATATATGTTATTAACAAAAAGTCCTGTGGCTCTACTGTCAAAATAAAATTTAAAATCCTTACTCCACTGCTATCATCATTTCTCACTTGTACTACATATGTAGCATTCTAACTTATCTTTGTACTTCTGGTCTTTCCCTTTCTCAACTTGTTTACCAGCTATCTATTTGAAATGCTAATCAGTTCACATCTTTCCTTAATTAAATATCTCTAATAGTCTCCCATTATTCTCAGAATTATAAACTCTTTATTATGGCAAACATGAACCTTCCTGATATGCTTCTGTTTAAGCCTCTGGCTTATCTTCAACTTTCTTCTTCACTTAGCTTCCGTTTCTGTAACCCTCCAACTCTTCCTGTTAAATTTTCAGATTATCAATTATTAGAGAATCATCTGTCATTTCCTTTGCCTGTAATAATTTTGGCCCGTATCTTCTAATGGCTCATTCCTCCTAGAAGGTAGCATTCTTCTCCCATTTTTATCTCTTTAGTGTTGTGCACATTTGCTCTAGCCAATAATTTATTGATGTTAGCATTTAATTCATTTAGGCATTCTTATTTTTAAGTTATTTGTGGTGACCTTTACACCACCCTTCCTTGATAATACATTTTAAAAATTTGAATTGTGTTTTAGCGTCATTAATCTTTCCTATATCGCTTAAAAATATTTGTTATTTCATTTAAGAGTGTTAATTTTTATCATATTTAGGAATAATATAGTTTGTCATAATTTGAACCTCTGGCTACTGTAACATGTTGATAAAATGCTTGGGCTTTAAAAGTAAACAAATCTAAAACTAGAAACTAAACTGAGCCTTTTTATGTAAACTGTAATTTACTTTCTTATCCTCAGTTTCTTCATTTGATAAAAAATAGTTTCTTAAATGAGTACATTAAATTAAATTTAAATTAAGTTAGAATTAATTTTTGAATTATTAATTTAAGTCAAAGCCTATAATGGGGATCAGATAATACTATTATAATTATTATTGATGAAAATAATCATGAATTTTTATTGCTTAAGGCTAATTAATTACATATTTTAAATAAAAAAAATTTTATTTAAAAGAGCGTTATAATAATTGATGCGAGAACTAAGTGTAAATCAATTTTGAGATGTTTCAGAATCAATAAGGAATTATACATCACATTAAACAATAGTTTGAAGACTTTAGCTTATCTAATCTACTTTATTAGAATTTAAATTTCACTATTTTAATTAAATGATTATAGTTACTTCACATACTTAAGTGGTTCTTGCATATACGCTACTGTTTCCTATTAATTTTAATCTATCTTTTCTTGACCATGCTCTATCATTAGAGGCAAAGGAATTCAACTATTCTCATTCTGGTTCCTTTGCAATTATTAATGTAGAAAGATTTGAAAAATTCCATTCCCTTTTAAGTCACTTCCAATGAGCTAAGTGATCACTACTTTATCTAATCCTCACAATAATTATAGCAAATATCTCAAAATTTAATGTTTAGTTGTTAAATAATTACTTCATGTAAGATGGTTTTATCTCTCCTTATGTAGATGTACATTTCGTCAGTTCTCCCAAAGTCGTGTACTCCTATCAAAGTGTCTAATACATTGCTATTTATATCATCATTATTGTAAATGTGATTTGAATAGAAATGCATTAAATATACTGTAATTTTAAGCTCTTGCTTTCTAGTTATTATGGATTTAGAAAGAAAAGAACCCTCATTGTTAAGGTCACATAAATATATTATCAAAGTATTATTTTTACTGAATTCAAGGTATAGAATGAACCTCTACAAAGCAGTACTTTCCAGCTGGTAGATAAAGGAATGGGATAGCATTTCCAAATAGAAGGATGTTTTACATTAGGTTCCTAGAGAACAGAGTCTAAGGCAAAAGCTTCTAACTCTTAATTAGAAATGCAATTCCTGGGAACCAGCAGTCAAAGCAAAAAGGAAATAAGCCATGGAGATAAGGAAAGAAAATACAAGAGAGTTACAGAGCTCACCATAGGTTTGTAACAGATACAGTTAGGGGCTGTATTATGTGGGATGTCTCTAGATATGTCAATGAGACACTAATCCATTTTGGAACAGTCCTTGGGGGCAGAAAGGATACAAAGTTACCTGATGGCTCCTACCTGACTTCTAGCTTGAATTAGTCAAAGACAGCAAGGAAATAACTCTCCCACATTTCTAGACTAGGTTATCTGGCTCTCTGGTTACCGTTGGGAAGCCTTAGTTCCAGCAGGTATGATGTTGCTGTTGATAGGGTTAGCAGTCTTTCTCTTCATGAGTGTAGAACTTCTGAGATCCATACAGAAGGTGGCCTGGACTTCATGAAGTGGGAACAGTTGCTGTGACACTATGAGCCATCACTAGGGTCATCCTAGACATTTTAGGAAACTAGAAAGTGTCTGAGGCCTAGGGAGCTGGAGGTACTGAGCAAATTGAGGGAGGTATAAATGTAGGTTCTAATATAGTGAATATGTTTATTGTGTACTTTGAAAATGATATTCTAATATAATTGTTTTCTAAATAAAGCCTAGTGAAAGTAATATTCAACTAAATCTTACCTTAAAAGAATGTAGCAAATGAGAAAAAAAAATAAATGGGGAAATTTCCATACAAAATAGTCTGATTTAATTGGTATTAAGCATTGTATGTTTTAATTATTCCCTATATCTAGAAATCAAAAAGGTATGTGATAATCATAAAACATTTAAAAAAGGATATAATTAGATGTCTTCAACTTACCCATAAAATTTTATACATTCAATAATTTTAAAATCATAATCAAGAAAACAAGAGTACCATACAGATGAAGATTCAGTCCAATATTCATGAAAATAAAATTAAATACATAAACCCAGGGATATTTAATTAGATGATCATGCCTTGTTTTATGTTTTTGTAAGACTAGCAAATATACTATTCTGATTAATATTGGTATATTATAAATGAATATTTATGTACATACCATATAAAAATGATTAGCAATATTTACTCTATTCTGGCTAGTGGTACACTATTACATAGATGAACTTCATGGAAGCTGTGGTTGTCAGCCTACCAACACAAGGTATAACACAGGGAAAGCAATCTTAATGACTTGAACTACTTGACATCAATGGCCTCTAACTTTTGTATTTTATCAATAGAATTTAAATGAAGTTGCATCCATCTCTGATGGCATTCAATTTTCTCTTCTCTAATAAAGTTTTATTGCATTTAAAAACATTAATATGTTTTAATAATTAAATTGAGATGACCCTAGATTTAGAAAAAGGAAATAGATAAGTAATCTACCAATTTTAGAAGACTTTTTAATTTATCTCATTTTCAAAAACATGGCAATATTAGCTAATTTGAGATTTTGTCTTTTTTTTATACACTTCTTCATGCCTAAGATGATGATTTGTAAAATGTCCCAAAGTCAAATAGCTGAAGGAGAAAGCAATGAACCAAAAATCATGAATATTTTGCAAGCCAAATAATTTATCATTAGAGAATTTCCATTTATATCATGAAGAAAGTGGGACAAAATTCTGTGGCTTTTTAGTATTGAATTAATTTAGCATTTAGTTAAGCATTTAGTTTCAATTTAATTAAACATTTAGTTTTATTTTCCTAAAGGAAATCTGGAAACTTCTTTTTCTTCATTTTCTTAAACATAACTAAGGCAGGCTGCTTCATCAAGAACCTTTTCAGAGGATTCTGTGATGATAAATTTTTTATATGTCAACTTGACCAGAATAAGTGGTGCCCAGATATTTAGCTAAACATTATTTCTGATATGTCTGTGAGAGTGTTTTCAGATGAAATTAGCATTTTAATTGATAGACTGAGTAAAATGCATTGCAATTCTCAATGTAAGCAAGCATCATCCAAATTATCGAGGGACTGATTAGAACAAAAAAGGTAAAGGTAGGAAGAATTTGCCCTTTCTGACTGCTTGAACTGAGACTTACATTTTTGGCTCCCTTGTTTCTTGAGCCTTTGGACTCTGTTTGGGACTTACAGCATTGCCCCATCATTGCCTTCGCTGGTTTTCAGGTCTTCAGGCTTGGACTGGAACTAACCAACCATTTTCTTGGGCCTCCAGCTTGCAGCCTCCATATTTATATGAGCTAGTTTCTTATGGGAAAAACAATCTTTCTAACTTTCCATAGATAGATAGACAGATACATACATACATACATACATACATACATACATACATACATACATACATATATACATACATACATAGGAAAAATTGAAGATACATATATCCTTTTGGTTCTTTTCCTCTGAAGAACTCTGACTAATACAGATTTTGGTACTGAGAGTAGTTTTAAAGGAATGGAATTTTAAGAATGAGTTTTTGAAATTGGTTCTGGGGTTTTCGCAATCAATGATCTGATTAGATTTAAAGTTGCTAAGGATTCCATTTTCATTAATAAAGGAGTACTGATACAACTTTCCAAGAACTATTTATGTTCACCTACCATCAATGACGGGTTCTTTATTGCCATATAGCCTCTGAATGGTCCACTTCCAGAATCCCAATGTTAGAGTCTGCTTCCTAGGATTATTCTTGGCATCGGCTCTCTGACATTAAGTTTCTTAGAAGCAGAGCTTAAGACAACTTCTTGAAGGAAGTGATTTGTTGAGGAAATTTTCTCATAAGGAGAAACATGGCAAGGGAAGAAAGTTAAGGAACTTATCTTGGTTGGAGACTAGCTTTAGCCTTATTTCATGGAAAGCTTTGCTGCACACACTGCACTACAGAGTTAACTTCGCCTTTAAGTGAAAGAGCTGCTTTGTTTTTTTACTCCATTAGTTTGGTCAGTCATTAGCCTCACTGTCTCAGAATGAGGGTCATCATAATTTCTGGATGAGACAACTCCTGTTTGGCTATATCAATTCTTCAGAGAAAGTACTGGTTATGAGCTTTTTAGCAGTTTACATTCTTAGCAGATGGGGGATGTATGCACTGAGAGTCTGTTGATGGGTCCATGTAGAGCACAATAGCATTACTAATGAAGCAAATATTTGGAGAAATATTTTTTTTTGCAACGATGAGGGAAAATGGTACAATGTTTCTGAAGAGATATTTGGATATATATACTCCGAAAGACACTAAAGCATCATGTGATTTGATGTAGATGCAATGAGCTCAGTTCACAATGGAGAACTGAATTCTCTTCGACAAAACAAATCTATTGTGGTGAAATGTCTCCATAAAAACATGCATACAAGTGTGTGAATATGTCTGTACAAAGATGTTCATAAAACAATGTTTTTAAGAGCAAAAAAATATTAAGTTTTCATTATGTTTATTAAAATTAGGCTATATAAAAACTTGTCCAGAGAAATATTTCTTAATAGAACTCAAAAAGCATTAACTTTAATAAGGTTGTTTAACAAATGTTTTGAAAAAGTTAAAATTTTAAGAATGAGGGATTGATTAAATAATTTTGATTAAAAATTATTTAATTTTTGATTATTATCAAATAATCAAATTTGATTATTTGATTATTGATTAAATAATTTTGATCATTTGATTAATGAGGGATTGATTAAACAATGGACTATTATGAAAGAAATATTAATAAATCTCTATGTTATTTATATATCTGTGTTATATACATGAAGAATAGAGTAAGTTGTTAAATTTTTTAATAATAGTTATTTATTGTTTTACATTCTTTAGAATGTTTTTGTAAAGAAAATAAACATATTTAAGGGCTTTTAATATATTCTAAAAAATACAGAGGACATAAAATAATCTAAGATCATGGCTCTCATAAGATTTGCACCCAAATTTAAAAGCAATTACGGCCGACTCTAGCCAGGTGACATGTGTATACTGTTATTTACAGACAATTTCCATTATGATTGACAGAATTCATACTCTATAGGACATTAAACATTTACATTACTACTCATGATTGTAATTTTTAAAAATTTGGCTTCTCAGTTTCATAAGTCTTCTATAATGTATTATTTATGCAATCAAAAATTATTTTTATTTACACAGGCAATATATATCTTACAAAAAAATAGGGAGAACTTTCTCTTTAAATCAGACTCATTTGTTGAATTACTTAAGGACATTGTTATTATTATAAAAATGTGTGGTTCATTGGTCTTCGATATTCTTAATTTTATGCAGCAATTATAATTGGCTTATTTTCCTTGATCTCAAGAATCTTTACAGTATATTCTAACAAAATAAATTCCAGTGTTTGAATTCACAAGAGAAGGCAGAAAATTGAATGCTGACACAAGAATTTTATTCTTAGAAATATGTAACTAAATGTACTTTGCTTAATTTGGCATAAAAATGCAGATGTATAAAAAAGAATTTAGGACCAGTATGCATCTGAAGAACAGCCATGACCACCTACAAAAACAACATTCATACCACTCGTGGATGCAGATGGGTGGGTGAACCAGTGAAAAATAAAGTTCTGCTGGCTTTAGAATTAACAACTTTCATCACTCTGGCTTTTGAGGTAGCAGTACGTTATTGCTACCTTTATTTGTAAACGGGTTAAATATTCAGTAGTCATAGGTCAAAATTTGATGTGAAATGGTTTTTCAAAAAGAAATTTTATTCTCTAAATGATTAGATACCACTCCATTTCTTTTCCTTCTCAGTAAAAATGGAACAGAGAACAAAACTTACTTGTAATCAATCCCTTTTTCTCTTTGATAGCCTTCAAAATACAGATATGCTTGATAATATAACATGGGCTTTAAATTACAAGAGTAGATGTATAATCAAGATTTCGCAAATGTTTGAGCAAAGAGAATACCGTGAAAAGGAGACTTGGTAGTTAGCATTGTATACTTCATGGCCAAAAGTCTTCTTTCCTCCTCTTATTAATACATCATTTTTCTCCTTTTGGGATGACATATGAAGGTGTGTGCATCCAACTATGGGGCAGAGTCTTGCTCTTGCCTCTTTAGTTCTGCTGGTGGTTAATTATATGATTTAAAGTCAACCAAAAAAGCCACTTTTAAGGAATTCTGAATCTTTAGTGAAGTTTGCAAGAATGACATGACTGGGTTAGTGCCACACTCAAAATTTTGAACGCTTTGAAGGTGATTCCTAACGCATACACTTTTAATTATTTAATTTGACCTGTGCAATTAAATAGCAGATGAGGGAATAAATATGGTGAGAATAACTTGCTATTATTCCAAATGTGGTCTCTTTACTGTAGTCAATCAATTGTTTATGACAATTGAAATGCAGCCAGTGAACAAGGAAATTATGTTTTCCCTCTATATTTAGCTAGACTGAAACATCCTAAATAATTTGTTTTCATCTGGCAGAGATAGCTATACCTTAAACTTGTTGCCTTAGATATATATGAACTATCCAGCTCTCTACCATAATTTAGTCCATAGGGACCATAAACTTTTTCCAACTTCAAAAGATATATTGGTCCACTGAATTGATTACACAGTCTTTAATATTAGATATGTAAAGCATGAAGTGGAAGACACAATACTTAACATGGTAAGATATAGGCATGCCAGTGAATTAGAAACTAACCCCACAAAAATTTCAGTATCTTACCAGTGAAAAAGTGATGACTGTAGCTAATTCTGGGAAGAAACTAAAATTGAGAGTAGTCATCAATAATTTAGCTTCATATATAATATTTTAATTTTCCTTTTTAAGAGGGTAACCTATCCATGTATGACTTATATATTCAAAGTTAACTTTTACATAAGAGAAAATTTAAGTGAATTGCCCCAGGTGAAAAAGCTAATTAGTGCCCAAGTCAAGATAAAAGCCTATGAGTTCTGACACGATATTCACTAATTTTCTTACGCTACATTCCAGCAAATGGCCAATTTTCATTAAGTGTTTCAATGAGAAAAAAATTAAATATTAATTACACCCAAGTTAAACTGGGGTAAAAACAGAGTCTTCCATCTCTGTCATATTTTGTATTAATTAAATGATTTTGCTAGTATTAAAACTAGTTTTCGGAAGAAGGTTAATGAGGCATTCCCACAAATTCCTAACAAGCACAGGGCAGGTAAATTCAATCTTCCTGTAGGCTAGAGATTTTCAAACATTAATATACATAAAATTATTGAAATATTTGTTAAAATGAGAGGTTCCCAAGTCCTCTAGGCTAGAGATTTCCAAACATTAATATACATAAAATTATTGAAGCATTTATTAAAATGAGAGGTTCCCAAGTCCAATCCCAATAGAGTCTGAAGTCATTGACCTAGGCACTTCCAAGGAGATCATAAGATTCTTAAATAGTCCAGGTAATTCTTGTCTGGCTTATGAAGGGCCTTACTCCCAGATAGACTTAAAATTCATAAGTGTTGCCATCTGAACGAAAGGGAAAAGATGATTTCCTGGTAGAAACCAAACAATATTAAAGTAAAAGGGCTGGAGAGGAGGCAGAGAGTAAAATTCTCAAGAATGGTCAAATCCAAGTGATCCAAAATTTTTTTTCAGAGGTTACTACCTGTGTAATGCAGCATGTCCCCTTTTATGAGATCAACTTTATATTAGGCCATTCTCATAATATCAAGTTTAAAAAAAAAAAAACCTTTACAGAGGCATTCAACTGTTGTTGTTTTTTTTCTTTTCTTTTTTTTTTCCTTTTTAGTGATATACTTTTAAAAAGAATCTTTTATTTGTCAACTCACAAGCACCTTGAAGAAGATAATTAAAATGAAACAGTAAGAGCTACTATGGAGTCATTATAGGACTCTAACCTGATATATCCCATTCCACTTTTTAAAAATATGAATATGTGAACGTAGGAATCTTGCAAAGGATCATTTCCTTTGCTATTCATTGTGTATGTTCAGTGATCATTTTTTTTCCAAAAAGTTGTCTCTCAAGAATTCCTCCTGTTTACTTTTATTTTCTCCCTATGCTTTGTGATTGCAATTATTTTATTTCAGATCACTTGTTTCCTCTTTGGAGTAATGATTGATTGCAACTCTTAGTCCTTTAAAAGTATACTTAAATTTGAAAGAGAAAAAAAAGATGTAATGAGATTTTTCTAATTAATTGAAAAAGGAGAATAAAAGAAAGTGTTTTCTTGATTTTTGCATGGTAGGTGCAACCTTTTCATGAGTCATCTTAATTCTCTATACGTCTTCTACTTAGGTTTTGTGCAATGGAATTATAGCGATTTTTGTAAATCCATTTAAGATCAATCATCTAGATGAATTTTTTTTATAGTATAGATTACCATATTTCTCTCAAAGACTTATCGATTTTCTCTTTCTTAAAAAAAAAAGTCAAGTCAATTTTCCAAGCACTTGGCTAAAGTAATGGCAACGCTGACTTAATTACATGCAATAAAGCTCTGTTGGCCACAACCTGCTGTCAGCTTTTGTATACTCGGCATGTATTTGTCTGGAAGGCAAATGCACAAAAGCTATTTTTATCACTGTCTGATTATGTTGCCATTATATGCAGTTAAATCTACTACAGTAATCCAGGCTAAAATAATATCAAGTTTATTTGATAAAATAATATCAAGAAAAATTTACAATGGATTTACATAGGGCATTGAATCTGTGAGACATTTGAGCAAGAGATGAAACTAATATATCTGTGTATTTAGAAATAAATATCAAAGTATTCAAATATATTTTTCAGCATTAATGTATATGTGTACACAAGTATTACAATCGTAGGACAATCATAAAACATTTCTTGTTGGTTATTTTCTAAGTTTTCTTAAAGGCTGTTAGTTCCTTGAGGTTCTGCATCTTAATGTGATGCCTAATCCTTTATTCAAAATGTATCACTATATTTCTAATGTTAGACAGACCTTTTTATTGTTCTTCAGTGTATGTAAAAAACACATATGAGGAATATATACAATATATATGCAGAACATAATGTAGAATATATAATATATAAAATATATACACTGAATATATATGTGTGAGCATATATAAATTTGTAGTATGTGTGGGTACACACACACACACACATACATATATGCTCATACATATTAAATGTGGTGCTGGGTCCAATGAACCTTCAGTTGGTAATTTAAAACTGGCAATGGTAGGAGTATTTACAGTACAGAAATTGGCAAACATTAAAAATCATGGTTTTGTGGAGCTTTTCATTTTTAAATTTTTTTTCTCAGAAAGCTGATATCTAAACATTACCAGCATGCCACTGTAAATATTGAATTGTGTTTGAACTGATTTCAAACTAATATATATGTTTCTGATGATACAAGTTATTTCATGAAATGATTAGGGCATTTCGTACTTTTCTAATTTCAAACATCTAGCAAGCAGTGGCTCCAGGACCTGGGCTCAAACCTTATGTTCAGTAGGTAGTGGGTAGCACAACTTCTCTAATGCTGAGCTGCCTCCTGTTGTATAGTAACTTAGTAACTTTAGGCTTCTCCAACTCATATGTGAGGGGTTATTGGTCTTTTATTAGGTGTTCTTTCAGAGGAGTTCATTATGTTTTGACAGATTTCAAATACCACAGAAATTATTTGAGGCATTAACTCTCTTTTTCTGATGTTTGGCTCTTCACAGATCATTCCTGGTACACAATGTTACCTTGATTTTATGTTTGTCTTTTTGTTGTTTTGTTTTGTTTTTCATGAGAAATAGCTCTACTGAATGCACAAAGCAGTTTTAACCATGAATAGACTTTCCAGATCAGTGGTGCAGAGAACACCCAGAGAACTGCTACATTTATCATTTCTACCTATTTCTTTCCTCTATCTTATCAGAATGGCTCAATTTGAAATTATTGATCACAAAATTCAGTTAGAGGAATAAAATGATCAACTTTTTTACCTTTAAGAAGCTCACAGTCTATTGTAGGTGCATCAGATAAAGTAGATAGGATGTTTCTTCATGTAGAAATAAGAGATTTGCAAATAATCCCTCTTGGTTATATCAAGTAAAAACAAATCTAGACTTAGGTAAAGGAGAAACTTTATTCAAAAAGATTATTGTAATAAGGAAAGGGTCTGTTGCAACATGGGGAGAAAGACTATTGCAATAGAGAGAAAGTTCCAGTTTACCTTAAGATCTGCAGGAGTATCAAAGGTGTGGAGAACAGGCTTTTCTTTTTTGAGGAGGAGTAAAAATGCCAAAGAGAACTGGATGTGGGAGTGGAGTGGCATGACTGGACAGCTTCTGGAGAATTTTTTTCTCTGTTGTCAACAGAGTCTCAGTGGCTTTTGAATAGTGGTTGTTTGGGTTCCACTGCAAGAATTTTGTCCAGATTAGTTGGTGGATACAAACATTTTAGTTAATCATTTCTGAGATACAATGAGTATTTTGAGGGTCTGTGTCTGGCCTTGTCTTAGGTAAACAATGGGGTCATTCGTAAATGTTTTACCTAAGTCATACAAGAATGGCGAATCTTCGCAGTAAAAATTTTTGTAAGAAAAAATTGGGGGGCGAGGGGGTATATTAGGTGACCATAACTGTTTTACAGGGACACAAGGCTCAGGAAAAGTTTAATATTGTCAGTTTAATTTTTGCAAATTTAAATCAAGTCAAAAGTTTTGTTGTGGACTTAGAGTTTGATACTTCAAACTTGATATAAATCTTCTCACGTATCTCTCATTTTTTTTTTACATATCAGCTATGTAGGTGGTAAACTATTTATGAAAATGCTGGGAGGTGAGCAAATTATCAAAGACAACCCAGTGTTGAGATTGAACACTGATTTGGGAATTCAAAACATTCTTTTAATTTAATTCTATGACTTTATTTGTATATCTTACAAACTATTATTTTTCTGGCTTTAATTATTCTGGTAGCTGTTGTTGGCAAAAACCTACCTCAATGCTTAGTGGCTTAAAATAATAACGATTAATTGTTTTATTACCAAAAGAAACCATCAACAAGGTAAAGAAACAACCATCCGAATGGGAAAATATATTTGCAAGCAACATCTCCGATAAGGGCCTAATATCTAAAATATACAAAGAACTCATACGACTCAATAACAACAACAACAACAACAAAAAGCAAACAATCCAATAAGAAAATGGGCAGAGGACCTGAAAGACACTTCTTCCCAGAGGACATAAAAATGGCCAACAAATATGTGAAAAGATGCTCAACATTGCTAGCTAATAGGGAAATGCAACTCAAAACCACAATGAGATACCGTCTCACACCTGTTAGAATGGCTATAATCAACAAGACAATTAATAACAAATGTTGGAGAGGATGTGAAGAAATAGGAACTCTCATACCTTGCTGGTGGGACTACAAATTGGTAAGGCCACTATGGAAAGCAGTATGGAGGTTCCTCAAAAACTAAGAATTTACCTACCATAAGATCCAGCAATTCCTCTACTAGGTATTTACTCCAAAGACATGAAAACTCATATTCGAAAAGATATTTGCACACCGATGTTCATAGCAGCATATTTACAGTGTCCAGGACATGGAAGCAACCGAAGTGTCCTATGATAGATGATTGGCTAAAGAAGCTGTGATACATATATACAATGGAATATTATTCAGCCATAAGAGATGAAATACTGCCATTTGCGATGACATGGATGAACCTTGAAATAATCATACTAAGCGAAATAAGCCAGCCAGAAAAGGTTGAAAATCACATGATATCACTTATATGTGAGATATAAATCTAAAAGCAACAAATGAGCAGGCCAAACAAACAAAGACTCATGGACATGGACAATGGACTAGTGATTACCAGAAGAGAAGGAGGTGGGGGGAGGGGAAAATAAAAAGACAAAATGTTAAAAAAATTATATATGGTATGAAAAAAAATAAACTGGCATTTAAAAAAATAGCTAAAAACATTATTTTATTACAAAGTTGCAATTTGGACATAACATAGAAGGAACACTTGTTGATTCTACACAGCAGCAGCTGAGGCAACTTGACCAAGGACTTCCAAGACCTGCTTACGGGGCTGGCAAATCAGTGTTGGCTATTAGCTGGGATCTCAGATGGGACCGAAGGCCTGGGACTTTTGTTCCAAGCTATGTAACTTGGGCTTCTTTGGAGTAACTGGTGGCTGTATTTCAGAGAGAGAGAGAGAGAGTATATATATTGAGAGAGAGAGAGAGAGAGAGAGAGTATATATATAGAGAGAGAGAGAGAGAGAGATATATATATAGAAACAGTTATATTGACTTTAATGACCTAGTCTTGGAAGTTATATAACTTCACTTCTGCCAGACTGTTATTGTGGTGACTACAAAGATTAGCCCAGGTTCATGGGGACCCTCCTGGTTGTGTGTGGGGGGGCAAGTTTCCAAAAGATCACATGAAACTGAAAATATTTTTATGACTAGATTGATAAAGTATATATATTTTTTATTTTTCTATTAGAGTTGACATTCATTATTATTTTATATTAGTTTCAGGCATGCAGCATAGTGATTAGAGATAAACTATAAATTAACCATAAATAATGGTGTTCCAAATGTTTGATAGAAGAAATCTGTTTAAGGAATTAGAGAACCCATAATAAAAATAAACTTAGATGTGAAAGGCACAAAGTAGATGTGGCAACATCTTTATAAATGTTTATTTTCCAGTATGTAATTTATTTTGCTTCTTGAGAATAATATTCATGAATTCTTTGTGCTTAATTATTCAATCTACATATTCCATACCATTTGACTTAATTTAGAGTGACATGCAAGACATGGTTTGTTGTCCCAAAATACACTGTTACTAAAAAGATATGAAAAGCTACAGGGATCCACATATCACTGAACATTATGGTTAGCAGATGGTTATTGATATAATTTCAATAATTTTAAGTCAGTAATGTTCATGAAAAAGGTTATCATTGACTACCTCTGTTACTGTTTCTATCTTAAAGTTCCACTCCATCAGGAGTAAAACAAATTTTCTTTATCATTATCTTTAGAGAACAGAAGCAAAATGTTTCCCATCCTTGAGTTGGAGCTTTTACTTACTTTCTACTTATCTCATCATCTTCCCTACAATTTCATAAGCTGAAAAATGAAAGCCTCCCAGAAATAAAACACAGCTGTGGTGATTACATACAGAAAGTTCAAAATAGACATTACCACATTTATTTACTGTAAAGGCTCAGCAATGTTTCCAAGAAAGCTGTGAGTAGGAGAGAAAAGGGAACTAGTAATGTTAAATGATGAAAACTCTGAATTACAGAACATATTTTACAAAAATGATTGACATATGTGCATTAATTAGAAAACATGCTAACAGTGTTTTCTGGCTCTATATTAAGTTAAAGATAAGAATAATGAATTAGTGAATTTTACTGAGATAATTATTAATTAGATTACTAATTTATAACATTAATTTATTGCTGAGCACCTATTATGTGCAAGCAAGTCATGGTTGAGTTGACTTTTCTGAATAAAATTTAGATGTTTTTAGACCACTACAGTTATACTTTAAATGATAACAAAAGATACCACTTAAAGGCATGAGTGCTTTCAAACCTTCAAGAGAAAACATTTTTCTAGGCTTTTTATACAGTTTTAGAAAAAAAAAGAAAGGCATTTTTTCTATTTATTAAGTTAGTATAACTCTGATATCAAAAATTGCTAAAAATAAACATTAAAAAAGGATACAACAAACCAATAAAATACAAGATAAATGGTATTTCTTCTCTTACCCTCCCTAGACTATTTAATATTTGTTTTTTTCAATAGTACAATAATTTTATAATCGGAAAAGCAAATGTAAAATTACTTGCAACTTAAGAATGAACAAATAAATCAGAACTAGCATAGAAAAATTAGGAGTGATTTAAAACTCTAATGGTGAAGAGAATAGTGACTATTGGAGCAATTGGTATTTCACAATGTAGTGTGGAAAAATTTTAAATGTATTTTATTGATACTTATTTTTTTAAAACTCATTTATCTTCTCAGCAGTTAAACTTGGTAATAATATTATTTTAAGTTTTAGTAATATTATCTCAAATTTACAATTCAAAAAATTATGTTTTTACCTTATTCTTAATTTAATTGGCAATAAATTAATAAAATGCTTTTCCTAAGGCTAAGAAATAAAAAAGTAGCCGAAATCCATGTAAAATGCCTTTAATTTAAAATCATAAGTGCTATATTAAAAAAAATTTATGGGGCTGGAAATAATTGATATACAAAAGAAAACTAGAATTAATTAATTGAAATTTATTTTGCTGTGAATGACTAATGAATGAATATAATAAAATTAACTTGGTGTAAACTAATAAGCTGAAACTGTGAAAATTGTTCTCATATTAAAAATTAGAAATAAGGAATAAATAAATTAATATGAATTTACATTAATGCATTGTTGTTACATAAACAATATGAAGGGGAAAGAACTTTCAATGAGAACAGGATTTTAAACGTCAGTGTGTATTAATGAATTTCAGCACTGGGATTTAGAGAATTTTCATATATTTTCCAATACCTGTACTCATAACACCTTGAATTATCTGAAAATAAAATTATGAAACAATGTCCTTAATAATAATAATAATAATAATAATAACTACATATAATAATAATTATAATCTTTTTTTTCCCAACGAATGTATCCACTTATATCAAAGTAAATAGATGAAAACAAGATAACATAAACTCTTTACTCTGGTAGGAAAGCAGAAAAACATACCCATTAAAACATAATAAACACTATTTCTGGCCATGATGGAATAGTTGGTGTCAGATATACTTCATGTAAACAATTGTAACACTGGGCAAAACATACAAAACGACTATTTCCAGGCACTGGACAGTAGAGTGTGAAGAATGAATAGAGGAAATATTCTGCATGGGTCAGAATAAATATTTAAAGAGATAATGGCTATTTAGCTACATTTTCCCAATTAATAGGAGACATAAAGCATAGATCCAAGAGGCTCATTACAGTCCATAAAGGATGACTGTGGAGATAACACCTTGGCACATAATTAAGTTGTTAAACAATAAAGAAAAACAATCTAAGAAATCTTTTTCAAAATATATATATATATATATTATATTATATTCAAGGAGAAAAAATGTTATGAACAATAACTCTCACCTCATCAAAAAGTGAAGTCCAGAAGATAATAAAAAGCATCTTTCTTTAAAGTACTCAAAAGAAAAATAATCAATTTAGTAATCTATAGTTAGTCAAAATTTTCTTCATAATTTAAATAGAAATAAATACATGTTTTTGACAAATAAAAGTTGAGGCACTAGTTTTTTTTTAAGTATAGAAATTTTTGAGATTTAAGAGTTAAAGCAAAATGATCAAGGTGGAAGGTGAGATCTGAAGAAAAAAAATGAACAGAACCTCAAGTAGTAAATATGTGGGTATAGATAAAATTCTATTATAATTTTTTCTTTAAAATAGTATTAAATATATATTTTAAAATAATAGTAATGCATAATATACATAGAAATAAAATATGCAAAAACAATAGCACAAAATGCAGGGGGTGGTGTACAGTAAAGTAATCAAAGTAAGTCATGATTTTGAAAACTGAAACTGCAAACTGATCTTAAAAATCAATGGGAAAAATTAGAATTGTTTAATGACCTTTAATTTTTTGTTAAAACATCAAAACTCTCTTAATGTCAGTTATAAGTACATCGAAAATGAAAAAATAAGAAAAATATTTATTTAGTGTATTGTGACTTAAAACACTTTTATTTCTTTGTTAAGATATAACTTATTCTGAACAACTGTTCAAACTCTTGCCTTGTTGTTATGACTTGTTCATGTGACTTAGGATATGGAATGAGCTTCTTTCCATGTCTTGGTGAATTGTTCTAATCCTTTCTAAGCATAAATCAATTTTTCACATTTTACCCTTTGTACTTTAAATGTCATTAACTATCTCAAAGAGTTCTTTCAATATAAAGTTTTTGTTTTGTTTTGTTTTGTTTTGTTTGCCAGAGCACTTACTTTGGGACATCTTTATCTTTTTTGTTACAACACTTTCCCCATTTATGTCAATAATTCATCTTCACTGAGTTTCTCTGTCTGTACATTGAGTATCTTTCAAATGATAGCAATGTCATCATTCCCATGGGCAGCTATTTCTTCTGTAACTTCATATCTGTTTTATTAAAATTTCATTGCAACATTATAACTTTTATTTTTTGCTGCATTTTCAACTTTATTAGTTAATTTCCTCTTTTGGTCATCCATTTTGTAAAATGACACATGAGCTTATCTCCAGAGGACAAGGAAGTAACCCAATTAACTACCTGGTTTCCTGCCTGTTGCATGAACTGAAAAGTAGATATGCAATGGTTCCTCATCATGAAGCACATCTGTTATTTACAAAGTACTTTGTAGACTGAAGAGCTAGCTAAATTTATGTTTACTCATAGTTAATATACTGAAATTTAAGCTGTAAGTTGAGGCCTGGTGTTATTTAAATTGTACTAATAAAAATTCTTACATATCGGAGTTGTACAAAACAGACTGCCTGTATGCTCTTATATTACATTGCTCTAAGTCTTATAAGTTTCTTATATTGTACACAGAGTGAAATAATATTAATTTATTTTAGATTGTGATAAGATTGCTTTGTAATTTTTTCAGCAACCACTAAAAATGTACTACAAAGATGTATAGTTAAAAAATCTCATACGAGTTAAAAGGGAATATAAATAAATAAAATGAGTAAGTCAATGAGTAAGTGAATGAATGAATGAATGAATGAATTAATACTTGATTAATCCAAGAAGACAGGAAAGGGTAAAAGTATAGAATTTACATATAGAAAATAAATTTCAAAATGCTAGACATATCAATCATGTCCTTAAATAAATTAAATTAAAATGCACAAGACATTAGCTTTAAAAGAAATTGACAGAATGGACATAAAAACAACATCTAAACATCTTCTCTGGTGTTTACGAGAGACAAAATTTAATTATAAGGGCACAGAAACATTGCAAGTTAAAGGATGGGAAATGATGTGAAATGTAAACAATCATAATAAGGTCCTAACTTACATTAATATCCAATAAAGTAGTTATGACCAAAGATAGATGTATATTATGACAAAAGGGTCAATTCATCAGGAAGACATGTATTGCAATCCATTGCATAGCTTTAAAATACATGTAGCAACAACAAAAAGAGCTAAAAGAAAAAAAAATGACCAAATTGAAGATTTAACTAATTTTTCAGTAAGTTATTGAATAAGTAATCAAAAAAATCATTAAGAATGTAGAATATTTAAACTATCTAATTTGATCTAATTGGTATTTATGGAGCACTACATGCAACAAGTACAGAATAAGCATTCTTTTCAAGTGTACAGAAAATATTCACCAAATGAACTATAGTCCAGACCATAAAATGAGTTTTACTAAGTTTCAAGCTGTTTAAATCATACAGAGATTGTAATCTAAACAAAATGGAAATAAACTTTAGAAAACTATAATTAGTTTCATAAATAACTAGATATTCCATAAATTAAAAAAAAAACAAACAGCCCTATTCTAAATACTTATGGGTCTAAAAATAAATTAGTAAAAATTAAAAAATATTTCATGCTGAATGTTAGTGAAAAGAAAACCTGAAAATTTGTGAATGCAATTAAAGCATTGCTTAGAGGGTATTTTTATACTACAAAGTACATAGGTTAAGGGGGAAAAGAGCCATTTTTAAAATCAATTATCCAAGTCTCTGCCACAAGAAGCTGGAAAAAAAGAATGCAAATGAAAAGAAATAAAGTAGAAAGTAAAGTCAGTAAAATAACATAACAGACAGACAGTAAATTAAAAATGGCAGAACCAAGAGATTACATTTGAAAAGATTATTATATTTAATACATCTTTAGTATGAATAACCAAGAAAACAAGACAGCATATATAATTAACCATTTTGAGGAATAAGAAAGGGGATATCCCTCCAGATCCTATAAAATTTTATAGAACAATATGGCACTATTGTAAATAAATTTATGTCAATAAAGTTGAGAAATTAAAGAAAATGGTCCTATTTTAGAAAAATATAGCCTTCCATATTTGGCAGAAGAAATAAAAAATATAAATAGTCCATATTTGTTAAGCAAATCAAAAGACTTTTTTATAATCATGTTCCCAGATTGTTTTAAGAGTGAATTTTAATATATATTTAAAGAAAGAACAATAGTAATTTTATATAAACCATTTCAAAGAAAAGAAAAATATAAATTTTATGAGGCCATCATAATTCTTTGTTATAGATTGAATTATCACTCCCACCACCAAATTTATAGGTTTAAGCCTCTATCCCCAATGTAACTGTATTTGAAAATAGGGCCTTTAAGGAGATAATTAAGATTAAATGAGATTATAAAAGTGGCACTCTAATCCAATAGGACTAGTGTCTTTATGAGAAGAGGAAGGAACACCAGGAATGTACATACCCATTAGAAATGCCGGGTGAAGACCATAAAAAGACAGCTATTTGCAAGCCAAGGGGAAAGGCCTCAGAAGACACAACCGGCAAACACCTTCATCATGGACTTCCAGTAAGAAAATAAATTTCTATTGTTTAAGCCATCTTGTCTATAGTATTCTGTTTTGGCAGTCCTAGCAGGATAATATACTCTTTAATCAAAATAGAACAAGGATATTATAAAAAGAAAAAATTTTAGATCAATTTTCATCATAATATAGAGAAATTCTAAAGGTAAAAAAGCAGCAAATCATATATAACAATGTATAAAAGAGATAATATATCATAAACAAATGGGATATATTTCAATTTGGTTGGCCTAATGTTCAAAATACATTATTATAATCTACCATATTAACAAAATAAATAAATATATAATCTCAATAGATGAAGAAACAGCATTGATAAAATTTAATATTCACTTATAAAAAGGACCTATGCACTTAGAAATAGAAGGGAATATCCTCTGTCACAGGGTATTTATGTAATTTCTCCTAGTAAATTACACTAAATGATTTTTTTCCCTAATCTTAAGACTCATATGAGAATATTTCCTCTCTCCATTTCCATACAATCTTGTGCTGGACCTCTTAGCTAGTGCAATAAGGAAAAAAAAAGAGCGAGAGCGCATAAAATTGGAAAAAAGTTGTCTTCACTCATTATAGGCATGCATGTACAGTAACATAAACAATAAAAAGAATTATACAAACTAACAGAAATAGTAGATGAATTTAATAAGAGATAAGATAACTATGTAAAAGCCAATTGTATTTTTACATATTTTCAGGAATAGCCATAAAAAATTACCTAAAAGAATTTTCTATAACATCAAATAAATGAACTTTTTAGAAATAAAGAAATAAATGTAATTGAAAATAGTGTAATGCCTTTGCAAAAAAAAAAAAAATCAATTGTTTAAATAAATTAGAGAAGACAGATAAATAAATGCTCATGGATAGGATTACTCAATATTGTCAATCTGTTAAATTTTTCAGAATAAACTACAGTCAACACATTCCTGCTCAAAGTTAAGTTTTTATAGTAATTTACAACTTGAATCTAAAATGTATATAAAAATGCAAAGGATTATGAATATTCAGGACAATTATGAAGAAGAATTGTCTTCAATACTTGCTGCAAAATCACAGTAATTTAGACATTGCTACATTTAAATAAAAATCAACAAATAGATTTGTCAGGACCAAACGGAGGCCGAAGTAGAAGAACCACATATTGATAACTAATTCAATGGGAAAAGAGTATCTTTTCAAAATATTATGCTTAACTAAATTGTAATCTTGCCCCTGCCCCATGTCACCCTGTGCAGAAATTTTAACCAGATATGGATCATAGATATAATTTTGAAAGCTACAGCAACATGGGCAAAACATTAGTAGTAGTTATTCTAGCAAAGACTCATAAAAAAGAACTTTCCACATTAGTATTAAAATGACAAATATTTTCATTAAAATCTGTATAGGATATTTAAATAAGCACATCATAAAAGATACCTAAATGGCGAGAAACATGGAAAGGTGATAAACACCTACTTTTTAACAAAAGACCAATTAAAATCACAAGATACCAGTGCAAAACCCCAATGGCCAACAATTAAAAGGCAAACAATAGTACGTATTAGCCAGAATGTAGAGCAATTTGAATTTTTATACATTATTGGTAAAAGTGAGAAATAAGTACTTTGAAAATTTATTTGGCATTTCCTAATAAAGAAATAAAAATATCATCCCCATGCCTTAGCAATTCACTCCTAATTATATACCTGAGAGAGAGAAAAAAAAGTTGTGTCTACACAAAAATACTTAATTTAAATATGGCCATAGCAGCTTTATTCACAGTGGACAGAAACTGGAAAAAATACAACTATCCATCAAAAAGTGAATGAACAGGTTGTTGTGGTACAACTAAACAATGAAATGTTTCTTAGCGATAATAAGAACTGTTGATGTATGCAACAATGTATATGAATTTCAAAAGCATTCTATTGAGAAAAAGCCAAAGATAAAATAACATATATGTGATTTCAATATATGAAGTTAAAGAATAAACAAAACTAATCCATGATAGAAATTAGATTAGTAGATGTTTATGAGAGTGTAAATTGCTTAGAAGAGGTACAAGGAACTTTCTGCGTTTAATGGAAATATTATTTATCTTGATGTCTGTGATTGTTACAGGTGTTTTAGCAATTTTCAGAGTTTAATGTATACCTTTGAGATTTGTGCATTTTAGCTTATATAAATTATACCTCAACAAAATAATGTTAGTTTTGAAATAAAACAATGAGAAGTTCAAATAATTGTGTCATAGGAAAAGAATAAAATTAAAGGATATAGTAAAGTGTGAATTGGAAGAGTAGAAATAGTCAAGAAAGTTTCTCCAAAAAGATGACATTTGATTTAAGACCTGGGGAGGGGGCGAGTGGTGAAGAGGGACAGCAGGAAAATATCTGGAGGCAGATCATTCTAGATAATTAAAACAACAGATGCAGAAGTCTGATGGAACACACAAGGAAAACAACTTGTGAAGCAGGAGAACCACTCCATGTGTGTGCACACACACTTATTTTTGAGTACCAGTACTCTCCAGAACATATGCTAGAGACCTGCTGTCCCTTGAGTATGGGCCCCAGTACAGGCACAGGGAACACATTTTAATCTGTTCTGGCACCTGGAACCAAGCTCAGTAGACACAAATCCGAGGTGGGTTGTTATGCAATATTTTTACAGCAATAACTCTCTAATGCAAATGGCAACTATACCTCAAAATGATTCAAAATGAGGAGCAGGAATTTAATTATAATTATGCAATATGAGATGATATTACCATATAGAGAGCAGTCTTAGACTTGAAGAACATGAAAATCTCCTTGAAAATGTATTAAAATTTACATTTAATGGCTTATTTTCCCAGAGAATATACTTCATTTGATCTGGCTTGAGAATACTAATCTATGTTTTTAAAATATTAACCACATTGATCCTGGTGTAATTCTTTACTTAAACACACTGTACTAAGCAAAATATCAGCATGAATTTAAAAATCATCCCATTCATCTTCACAGTCTTAAAACATTTTATTTCTTAGGAAAATATGTATTAGAAGCAAGTATACACTTTTATTCTTGTTTGAGTATTTGGTTTCACAAAAGTGAACCCAGTATATTTTGATTAATATGAAATGTCTGTGGCAGCTTCATTTAGAGTATTGCTTGGTGTTAGTCATCTCTGATCCTGCTTGACTCATAAAGTTTTCTGAATGAAATCTAGATTTTAACTGGTGTCCTAGCAGATAATCCCTTGTCTTTTTGAGATGAGGTTAAATCAATTGGTCAAAGTTATTTATCTTATGGTTTGAAGTGTTATCATTTATTCTCATATTATCTATATCCTTAATTATGGAAGCAGAATTTTGCCCAAAATATTGTTCTTGAATGTTCAAGTGGTACTATGTAGAAATGCAGAAATCTACCACTTCTTCTTTTTTTTTTCTTTTTATATAAAAAATCTCTAATTCTGTGCAATGACTTTTTAGGAATATTGCCATTCTTTCATTATCTAGCAGCAGAAGACATGGTTGCTAAGTTTTTGAAATAAAAGCCCTTGACTTTCAAATTTGAATTTCAGAAAATTAACCATTGCTAGTAAGCTTTTTGTTTCTGTTTTACTTTCTTTCTCTTTTTTATTCATTATACCATTCCATAATATAGGATACATACATGATGAGTTATGTATTAAACAATATATACGACTGTGTCATAGCTTGTTTTATTGTCTTTCTCTGTTTATAACATTTAACAATAGTCAACAGCATACCAATATTGTACATTAATAATGAATAGAAAGCCTGAGATAGAAATAACCGTTTGCTTTACAATCACTGTGCTTCTCTTTGCTATTTGGCAGTTAATTGACTAAAGTATTAATCACATCCCTCTTTCTGTCCTCCTCAGCAGTGGTTGAAGATAATATAGAATCATCGAGAGAGGGCCAGTCATTTGGATTCACAATGTGAAATATAAAGGCTAAAGTATTCTGGGTAATAAAATGTGATTATCAAATTTTTGTGAAAAGGATAGCACTCTGATGGAAGTGTATTATATTAGTTTAGGCTACAGATCATTGTCACAGATATAAGGTGACATGAGGATATATGCATCTGGGGAAATCAGTATCCATTTTAATGGACTATACTTTTAAACTTAATTTTCTGCAATAATGACTACCTGGATCCTTATACTAAGTTATAGTTCTGCTCATCATGGTCTCCTTGGGAAATCTGATTAATATTCTGTCGGTTCTTCTTCCTAAACTAAGTCCTCTTTGGAGTCTGACTTTTAGAGAGCAATGTAGTTCCTGTATATACAACTGTTTATTACTTTAATTGAGTCTACTTTCCCAAACATCTTGTCAGTACTAAAATTAAAGATATACTCATCACAAATTTGAAGGAAACTCCTCTTGTTAATTTCTCTAAGACAAAAAAGGGATGAAAGGAAGGAAAAAAAGAAAGAAAAAAGGAAAGAAGAAAGGAGAGAAAAAAAGAAAGAGAAAGAAAGAAAAGGAAAGAAGGAAGGAAAGAAGGAAGGACTGAACACATTAAACAACCAGAAGGAAGGAAGGAAGGAAGGAAGGAAGAAAGAAAAAAAGAAAGAAAGAGAAAAAGAAAGAAAGAAAAAAGAAAGAAAGAAAGAAAGAAAAAGAAAGAAAGAATAAGAAAGAAGAAAGAGAAAGAAAGAAAGAATAAGAAAGAAAGAAGAAAGAAAGAGAAAGAAAGAAAGAAAAAAGAAGGACGGAAGGAAGAAACAAAGAAAAAGAAAGGAGGGAGGGAGAAAACGAAAGAAAGGAAAGAAAGGAAGAAAGGCTGACTTTTATTTCCATTATTTAACAAGTTTGATTAATATAACTAGCGAAACAGATTATTTCAAATAGTTTAAATTACCACACATTAGTCTAAAATGATGCGGATTGGTAATAACTACTATACAAGTGTCTAACACTCATTGAAGATTTATTTTCTGCTGGGAGCTATTGTATGGCAGTAGTAGGTGGTATTTCAACTTCACATATTTAGCTGAACACATTAAACAACCAGACAAGGATCTCGTCTAGATTTCTTGCAGACAAATGTACTATGCAACTAAATTTTGGCCAATGGCATGTAGTTGAGCAGGTCACATGGAATTTTTTAGAAACTTTTCTTAAAAGACAGTGGTGTGAACCCATGTTTCTTTTCTTAATCTGGTACTCTTTCCTGCAAACTGGAATGTGGACACAATGACTGAAGAAGGGGCAGATGTGTTGGATTGTAATTTGTTCTTGAGAGAAAAGAACAAATTGCCTAGGTGTACAAATACTTTATAAAGCAGAACTATCACAGCACTGGACTGCCTGATTGCAAACTTCTACACAAAAAGTAAATGAGCTTTATTGTGTGTTTGCTTGTTTTAAGTTACTGTTATTTTGGATTTTCTATTGCGCTCTGCTGAACACAGCCCTATGTTACATGAATAGTATCTCATTTAATACTCAAAACAGTTATGAAGTAAGAACCATCAGTATACCTACTCGACAGTTGAAGATGCAGAAGTACAGGAGATGGATTAACTTTGCCAATATCATACATGTAGTAAATTGGGCAGGCAGGTCTTTATGTACAGGCAATTTGATTTCAGAGACCGTGTTCTTAACAAGTATACAAGGTTGTCTTCCTGATTAAACCGCACACCTATCTATGCCATGAAGTTGTAGATTCATTCTTTCTTGTTCACCTGCTTTATTCTTTCATTCTTCAGAAATGTCAACCTGATACAGAAGCAGATATTTCAACTCTGATGTAGCTGAGAAATTTCCCTTCAGATATTTCAGGTTTTGTTTCTGTTTTTGTTTTGTTTTGTTTTGTTTGTTTTGTTTGTAGATGCATCAATAGGTCCATGGCTGTCAACTTCAGCTTTAGGGAAATAGTGTTGTTTAGGCTCCTGTTTTTCCCCTTAAGCTTGGAAATGACACCCAGTACCTGACCATCTGTTAATAATCATTAGTCTTTTCAATACTCTGATTCTTAATAAGCAATCAAAATACGGTGCTTGAGACTCTGAAATGCAAATGATAATTTTAAAATAATGATTTCATTGCTTAGTTTTTCTTGTTACTTCTAAAACATGTGGCCATTTAATTTTTTTTTATATGGATGAAAAAATCTGGAAATGTATCTTTTATCAGTGATCTTAGACTACATTTCCCCGTTATCTCACCCTAATTACTGTTTGTCCCTAGGATATTTGCATGTATTTGCTTTAGTATCTTTGAGTGTAAAATAATGCATTTTACTATTATATCTAAATCTCACAATGGGAATATTGAAAAGGAAATCTAACTTCGAAGAGCTATAACTATAGTGAAGAAAAAATCTAGAGTGCGAGAACTCTTCTCCAGCAGTGATTACAATATATCTATCTGTTATCAACTGCTATCACTATCAAGGAACCTAGACGTTAATTCAGACCGAATACTTTAGACTTCTGCATGCTTTAGACAAACATCTCCTCTACGTCTATAACAGGCATGTCTCCCTTGGAGATTAAGAAAGACATATACCTGAAAGCAAGAAAACACGTTAAAAATTTAATGTGACCAGGAAAGGATCTCTTAGAAGGAGACTAATTAATTAGTAACCTTCCATGTAGAAAGATAGGAGGAAATAAAAGCTCAACTTATATATAGTGAAAATGTTCAAATTCCACTTTATAAATTCTTCTTGAAATTTCCCAATTCTTATATTAAAAGTATTCCCTTTACTTGTGCAATATGATGGTATACAATTAATTAAAAGTCAATGTTAATTATATACTTGAAACTGATTTTATTAATCAATGTCATCCCAATAATTTTTAATTAAAAAAGTCAGTGTAAAAAAGGGGACTAGTAATTTACCACTCCCAAATTCTTGTGATTTGATTAAAAAATTGTATCATCTAATGAAATAGGCTGCAGTGCAGAGAAACAGTAAAAAGTATAAATTTCAAGAACAATCGTCATCCTTGATATTTTACCTTCCTCACTCATAGAGAAATACAATAGACACCCTAAACATCATGAAACAATAAGCAAATCTGCATTATCTGTCTTCCTAATGGTAAAGGCATGAATTAGGAGTTCTTCACTCTTTTCTGTGCTGGTCCTTTCTGCACTGGAGAAATCGTGGGCAACACATGAAGCCAGGATCCCTTGTGGATGCTGCAAGTTTGGATTTCAATATTATACTTGGGTGGAGTATATCCTGAACTTGGTGACATTCCAAATCTCACATCCAGTTTAAGTGAAATCTAAGAGAAATTCTCATTATTTCCAATATCCTCAAGTAACTCTTGTATTTGTTCTGAACTTAAATGAGTTACTTATGTCCCAAGCTTCTGGGTATCGGGTGCCAAGAGCAGCAAATGTAGGCATACTGATAGCAATAATTTGCTGTTTCCAATATTCTCCAGGTAAACTGCCACGTGGGCAGGTTTATCCGTTGGATGGAATATATATACTGATCTAATATTTGGACTAGACATCTCCTCTATTTAGGGCAATAAAAACTTGATTTGTACCAAAATCTATTTTTTTCCCAATAACCAAAGACATTCTTAAAAATATCATTTATCTCTGCTCTCCTCAAACTGGGTATTGTCAGTCTTCAGTATTGCATCTCATTAATGAAAGAATTTCCTACTTACTTATAGCAAAATCTGAATTCCTTACACATAAGAAATATTAGCTCTTACCCTTGCTATTCTAGGTGTATAGTCTGATCACCATGCTTCTATTGAGGGAAGGAAATGTGTATTTCGTGAGGTAAAGTATTGCAGGACTCTTCCACATTTACTCTAATCTCTTAATTACTCCTCCCAAGAAGAAGAATGAATTTAAATAATAAACAGAGCATGCTCAGTTCAACATCTCTGAGTACTCTTATTCAGAGTCCATCTACCTTCAAGTCAAATACATTTGAGTATTTTATATATATTCCACTACTGATGAGGAACCTATATTTTCAAAATCCAAAGGGAAACAAGATTTATAAATTGATTTCCTAAAATCCCAACATTGTTTTATGGAATCCCACTTTAAGTGACACAGACTGGTAGAAAATATTCTCCTACATGCAGAAAATGAAAGGAATTTAATATTAGCAAAGGCTAAATCAAGAGTTTGCCTCCAATACTAATCACAGATCTTGCCCTAGTTTTTACACACAAAAAATTTGTATTCAAAAAATAAGTGCCAGTAGATAAGAGGGGATTATTTTTATATGCCATTATGGATTGCAAAACTTTATGCTTCTAACCTACGGTGCCGAGGGCAGTAATGGGCCATTAATCTTGTCCTCCAGGTTTCTGAAGGAAGAATTTGTAATCAAAACACAAGTATACTTACACTTCTTCATGTTTTCAGTTGCTGTTTTATTATGAAAAGAGTATGGTAGAAATATCAAATTCTGGTACCAGATTTAATGAAATATTTTTGCTATTATCTAGCTCATTGACTTTTGGAAGTCAGAATTTGGCAAGTTTCCTCATCTGTAAAATGGCAATGATAATAATGGCGTTTTATCTCATTGATTTCTTGTGAGTATTAAATGCATTAATATGTGGAAAATTCTAATAACAGTGCCTGGCAAACAATATTTGCTCAATAAATGTTAACGATTATTATCATCCACTGAAAGATTATAGGGATCCCAGAAGCCATGTTAGACTTTTTTCAAATGAATGGAAACCTACAGGGCATATGAAGGCAGTTAACACTTTCCCGCACCAATCATAATTAGATTTTTCATAATATTCATTCTCTAACTCAATACTGAAAAAATAATACTTTTCAAACTGTTCAAGGTATGTTAACTGAGGGCACATGATATCTATTTTAGGAATGTGATGACTAAAACTCATCCCTATTTTCCCAGAGTTTATTCATGCTTCTTAGATAAGGAAAACGAAAAGTTTTAACATTGTTAGTAACTCTTTATAAGAGATCCCAATATTGTAATTTGAAAAAATGCAATTTTCCTAGAATTTTCTAAGAAAAGGTAAGAACCATCTGGTTATATTTTATATTGTTCAAAAAGAATCCTATCCACTTATATGTGGGGAGGAAAATAATGACCCTTAGCCTTAAATTTCCTGCCTCATTTCTTCTACTACTTTGCTATTAAAAAGTCCCCAAAATCAAAATTCTCACATTTTAATTTGGAGGACAGCATTGGAGAACTTTTTTTTTTTTACAGAAGAAATCAAAGGAGATACATTAATGTTTATTCCATTTACATCTTTCTATAATTAACGACAGAAGGAAACTCTATATTTGAGATGTCAAGTGCCTACCTGATACAAGCAGTGCTTTGAATAAGTATTATTATTCTGGTGCATATCTAAGGCTCAGATATTCCAACATCATCATTATCTCCTTGGTTAGTGATCAAGTATCAATCTATTGCCTCTCTACTCCAAATCCATCCTTCATTTCCTGATCTGTAATAACTAAGCTGAATCTGTAAACATTTATTTTTGCCTGTTAGAATGATGTTAACTGTCAGTAGAGGGCGCAGGAGGAACACTGTGGATTAAAGGGTCTAGTCTTCATGGTTCCAGTATTCTCTGGGCAAGCACCTGCAGTGTGCTGAGCAATGTAAGGCTACCTCTCTGTAGGCAGTTTCTCTCAGTACCCTAAAGGGAACTTTGTAAGCTTTCTCCACTGTATAGCATCTAAAGGATTTTTTCTATATTCTGGTAAGTCATACTTAAACCTTCTGCAAGGAGGTCTGCATCTCAGTTCTGGGCAGGTAGGGAATCTTTCAGATCTGTTTCTTCTTTATATATACAGCCTCAGCCCTAAAGGATGTAGCTTCACACTCCATATGCTATTACTGAATTCTTTAGAATTTTCTCCCTCACAATAGCTAATCCTCTACAAGAGCTTATAAACTTCCCTTGTTCAAGTTAGTACAGACATATCTTCCTTTAGTGAACTTTGCTTTATTGAGCTTCCCAGATATTGTATTTTTTTACAAAGTGAAGGTAAGACCAGCAAAAAGGTTGAGACTTGCTTTATTATGATGCCCACTTTATTGGGGTGGTCTGGAAACAAATCTGTAATATCTCTGAGGTATGTTGTATGTGGTTTCTGTCTTTCAATTGGACAGTATGAGGAAGTGGGGTGATCTGCAGAGATAGATCTGAAAATATGGAAATCAGGAATTGGTTTAGTCATACCCTTGGCCTCAAGCATGTTGGGGAGGCTCACCAAAAGGAAACAAGGTACTAGTAGTCTTTGGCATGTATGGAAATAACAATTAGTCAAGATGTCACCTGTGGTTGATTGTGATAAAGTGACAATTGAATCAAATTCCTTGGGAGCTTGTATGGCAACAGTGTATGGAATAATACTGACTACAAGAACTGTGCTTGAACTTCTTGAGTGCACTGGAGTACTTACAGAAAGAAGCGACAAGGTCAGAACTAACTCCAGCTAAAGTTATAGTCCAAGAACAAGCGAGTTTCTAAGACAGCTCTAAAATTACAGCTTGTTTCTTGGAGCTACAAAATCAAAATTCAAAAATCAGATGCAAAATTTAATTGTAAGGGTTACTGAATTGAAAACTCTACGGTATCGTCATTCCTGGGGATCAAGTTATAAACATTGTCTACGAACTAGTGTTCAGTTATAGAAATGAAGTTTGGTCTACTTTATTTTATTTCCTATTCCCTTTAATTTATTTCTATATATTTATAAATATTATTCAATTCCTCTTTATCTCTCCTTTCCTACTGTTTTACAGAGAATGTTGATGGGAGTTAAAATGATAATTTATTCCATAGATTACACAGTGTCAAGAGGGATTGTAATTGAAGAGGAGTGAACGTCATTCAGAAATGGATGCAGTTCTTGAGAGTTTGGTTCCTTACTTTTAAGAGAGGATAAGTATGTTGTTTCTATCAGAATAGCTATGTTGTTTTGGAAAGGATTTTTTTTTTGCTACTTCTGTTTGGAAGTTTAAGTACAAGAAGAAAAGAATGTGAGTGATGATATATTTGGGTTGGCTTGCTCAACACTTATTTCAAACTGCTTATTGTGTGCTTTCTTATACTGCAGAGGCTAAAAAGCTAAAACAGAAAAAAAAAAAACTAAAAAACAAAACAGAAACAGTTTTCCAGATTCCCTTGAAGTATCTAGATGTGGTTTTTGTTTGTCAAGTCAATTTTTCTTCTGAGAAGCATTAGCTATTTCAGAGAAAAACAGACAGTCGGCTCTGGATCTGGCCAATGTTGCAGTAGCTTTCAGACCGGAAAGGCGATTTACTGATTGTGACATGAGCAGGGGCTCTCTTAGGGGCCCAGAAGTAAATTGTGGGCTTCGGAAGTCAGTCCTAAAAGTTCAGCCTAAGGTCCATTCCTTAGCCATCTCAAATATTTTGAAAGCTCATTAATATCCTATAATAAATCAAGATCTGTTTAATCATTCTGGGGTGTGGTCAGAATCTGTTCTCTGTAAATGACTCGAGAGTAAGAGCTGTGACTTGTGAATATATGCCCAAGTATATAACCTCTACTATAGACTAGTGGTTACTAGTGGGGTTGAGAAGGAGGGGGCAGGTAGATGGGGTAAAGGGGGTCCAAATATAGGGAGATAGGGAGAGGGTGAAGTGGGTAAAGGGGATTAAATATATGGTAGTTGAAGGTAATTGGACTTGGGTGGTAAACACACAATAGCATATATAGATGTCAATGATTATGTACACCTGAAAATTATATAATTGTATTAACCAATGTTACCTCAATAAACTTAATTAAAAGTTAAAAATAAATAAATAAATAAAGATGAAAGAATCTACTGAAGTAAAAAAAAAAAATAATAAAAGTATGTAACCTCTCCCTTCATGTTCTAGGGCATTCTTAGCATATTCTAGGCAGCCTGTTGCTCTTTGTACTTGTCTGCATGTGTTTTCCTTCCTCATCAATCCTCTTCTAATGCCTAATCCACCTCATGCCTAATTTAATTCCTCATGTAGATTGCCTGAGGGTTAAATCTCAAAGCCTTGTCAAACACTTTGAGCATTATGAACTCTAGGCCATATCACTTTGCAAAATTTCTGATTCTTAAGAACCATTCCTTTGACCATCAAATCCTGGTATTTCCAAATCAAATTGTTTGCTTTCACGATTGTTTATGAAGTGGTCTTTGAAATATTATTTAAAGTCAACAATATGTAATAAAATGCAGAGATCATAAGTGTTCAGTTTGATGAATTTTGACAATTTACACACATCCATGTAAACACTTTAAAAAAGATATAGATATTTTTATCATTCCAGAATTTGTCTTCTTGTCTTTTCCATTCACACCTCGACCCACCATCGTCATGATTGCTGTTTTGATTTTTATCATCACAGTTTAGTTTTGCTTTTTCTTTCTAAATGCAGTATGCTATATTCTTTTATCTCTGGCTTCTTCTATTCATTATTATGGTTTTGAGGTTTATCTATGTGGTGGCATGTGTCATTTGTTTGTTTCTTTTTTATTGTTGAGTAAAATTCCATGGTATGAACATGCTATGATTTGTTTATCCCATTCTCCTGTTCCCATTTAGATGTTTACAGTTTGGGGCTGTTATGAATAAAGATATCATAACTAGTTTCGTGGACATTTCTGTAGGGTAAATACCTAGAAGATAATTAAACAAGTGCCTCTGATATTTAGTCTTTTATGTAGGGCAAGGGAATGGGTGCTACAGGCTGGTCAGAATAACAGGAACGAGAGTCTGACTGATACACCAAGTGCAAAAGAAAAAAGGGAGCTGCCCAACAACTCTACAAGCTGGCATCAAGACTGCAAATCACGAAGAGATATCCCGAATCTTTCTCATCCTGACTCCCCAAGCTCTGCTGAAACAGAACTCTCAGTTACATCTTGAAAATATTTGATTGAAACCTAGACAGAAAAAAGAGTGGAAATAAATGAAATTTTTCTCAGCTTTTCTGCTTGGATTCGGTGAAGACCCAGATGTCTTGTAATAATGTCTTTAAGCATTCCTGCCATGCATGCTCCAGGCTTCTGCAGCTGTCACCTTGCAACAGAAGACCAAAATCCCTCAAAATAATTTCTCTCATACCTCCTGTCTTTCACTCAGCCTTCAGCAAACATGGCCTTGAACTCAGTAAAAGGTTATTGTGCCTAAGAAAGTCTTCTTCTCAGCACTTATGCCCCACTCCCAGCATTTTTCAGCGGCCACCTTGCACCCCTTAAATGTCCGAACTTGAAGGGATTGCTCTGCTCTCTGCTCTCACCCACTAGGATTTCATTCGGCCACTTCCTTCCATGAGGGAAGATCATGCAAGCTTAGCAATCTTTTTCTAACTCCAACCTTCTGCATACTACTTCCTCACACCCAGGAAGGCCAGGCCCATGGGAAAGAGTCTATCAGGAGCAGGTAGATTCTCTCTGCAGCTGGGCCTCTTAGGTTCCTAAATCATCACATCTACTCACACAAAGCCACCAAAGGTTTGTGAATGGTTTGGCTGGTTTCTTACTCACCTGTTTATATTGCGTTTCTTTTCCTTCTACCACTTGGCCAGGAATGAAAACATTTGTAGGCTATTCTCTGTTCTAGTAAGTGTTTGTCACTCCCTAGCTTTGTTTTCACTTAGGTTTTATTTTGTTTTTGTTGTCGATGTTGTTGGTTAAATATTAAAAGCCATAACTTTGTATCTCATTCAGCTTATTGCTCTCAGTTATATGGTGGCATTTGGAATGGCTTCTTGTGACTTTCTATGTTCTAATCAGAAGTGTCTCTGTATATATCATTTAACCTTTCTATAGTAGTTCATTGTAAATCACAGACTTAGTATCACTACTACCATATTGTAGGTATTCAATAAAATAATTCCTAATGTCAAATTAATGCATTAACCTAATCCCTTATTTTCACACATTTCAGTTTCTTAAATTCTATCGTTCTACCATTAAAATTATTTTTATGAATATTATTTTATCTATATCAGACAGTTATGTCAACTTTTAGATAAAATAGTATTTCAGAATATTTACCTTCAAGAGTAGATAGAATGGCATCTCTCTATTATTTTCTCTATGCTGAATTGAAATAATTTATTTTCTCTTGTAAGCTCCTGCTTTATTCCCATTATTCTATTTCGGTTAAGAGTTCAACTTCAACTTTTGAGGACTATTCCATTCCTGACCTTTCTCATATAACCTCTTAAGAAAACAAAATGGATATTATCGAGTATTTTCTTTTCTTCATCTCTCTTATTAAGATGCTTGTAATACAAATAAGACGAATTGAGTATTATTTAAAGCATTCTATTAACTTAGAAAAAGAAATTTAGTGACCTATTCTCAGAGCTTAAGCTCCTTAGTCCACTGGGTTCCTGTTCCTGCTGAAAAACTTTATTATCATTTAATCTCTTAAATGAGATTTATTATTATTTAAATATCATTGAAAATATCATTAATAATAACTTTATTATCATGGAATATTATTAAATGTGCTTATATAAATAAAGCTAGAAACTTCTGGCATAAGTTTGCCATAGTTTTGCTTTTTGTATATAAACTCAATTCACAAACATGTTATGAGAGAGGTACTATTATTATTCCAATAATAATAAAAAGATGCTGCTCTGAAAAGGTAATATGTTAACAATGCCACGAATCTGGCAATTAGTTCAAAGAACGTCAAGTATCTTACATGAGTTGATATTAAACACTTATTGAGATAATCCAGTTTACCATGAAGCCTGATCATGTGGCTGCTGAGAATGTCTCATATATCTACTTAATTTTTCAGTTGTTTCACAATAAATCCTAATCAAAGGCAATAATCTATATAGGAAGATTTCATATCATGGAAAACTTAAAAGATATTTTTAGAAATGGTAAAATATAATAAGAAACCAGTCTTGCTATCAATTTTTTAATACTATGTAAGTAACTGCATACATGCTTCAGAATTTCCATTAAAATTTTAATATGACCCTTGGTATGTTCATCACCTTTTCTGGACATTGTTTTGTTATCTGTAAAATGCAGTGTGTGACTTAAATGATCTCTAACATTGCTGTAAGTTCTAACATTCCATTATTCTATTTCTTCATCCTCCTGTAATTAAACCTGTTTTCCCTCTATCTCTGGAATGTAACATTGATGAAAGCTACAGGCATATGACCTGAAGTCTAGAATTTTAAATATCAGGTCTCAGAAGCTATCTCTATATATATTTTTGAGCTGCATAAAGTCATACAAGTATTTTTCTATTCTTTACAAAATTAGAAATTGCAATGACTTTGAAATGACCAAAGAATACATATCATTTTTACCTCTCATTACTTTCTTAGTATTTATATATTTTAAACATCTAAATTCATATATAAATGTATTATATTTTAACATTTCTCTAATTGTCAGTTTATATATATTAATTAAACTGTGTTGGATTTGCATTCAGGTCATTTAATTAAAATCATCCAACTTTTTTACCCCAAACTCCTAAACAATTTTTGTGGTGCAATTATTTATATGTGATTGAAAGTTGCTTTATAAAAACAAAGATATTGAATTCAAGTGTTAAATCTTAGAAATTAATGAGTACTCTTTGGTTTATAAATCATGATCTCTTAAATATGAAGTCCTGATATTATTATATTACCACAAGCTACTATTATATCCTGAAAGACATAAATGTCTGCACAAATTATCCAAGTTTGTGTAATACCAATAATAAATGTATTGCATATTATTACCTGCCAGGCACTGTTTCAAGCACATGCTATGGATTGATCCTCACAAGACTGTATCTCATCCTATTATTTCCATTTTACTGATGAGGGAACTGAGGAACAGAGCATTAAATAATTTGGCTAAGGTCAGACAGCTACTGTATGGTGGGTCCAAAATTAAAATACAGTTAACATGATCCAGAGTTTTGCTCTGAGCCATTCTATGATCTATTGTTTATGTATATCTAGTATAAGCTATATGTATGGTTGTTCTTTATATGACACTTCGGCATCTTTAATGGAAAATATGGATGAAAATGAATAATACAAAGATGTTATAGCATTTCTGTGTTTTATTTTATGGTATGACATTATAATTCTCATAACCAACAATAGAAAGAATTATTATTATTATTCTAATAATACTGGAAAAAACAAAAGGAAATATGACTACATTTCTTAGAAATATGTCCTGTGAACTATAGTAGTAGTAACTAATAATAACAGTAATAAAATTGAAAGAAATGTCTACCTTGAGGTAGCATCTAGTATCTATCTTATCTTTGAATAGGAATTTTTCATTGTCATTTAGAAACCACATTAGACACAGTATTTCCAGGCATGTGGGGTGGCACGCCAAGACACAATTAGACCCTTGTGAAAATCATGTTACTTTCTCCTGAGGAACAAGTAAGTATTCCTATAATACATATGGATTTTGTATTGTGCATGACTGGAATCATATTGCGTATAAAGGGACCCCCAGATAATCATGAGCTAGAATGCTAGATTTAAATTATTTTTAATGTGAAAAATTAAAGATGACAAAATCCTCTACATTTTGACAGGTGATCATCCACATTCACTTCAACTTCACTCCACTTGGAGAAATACTTTGTCATCTGGCAAATTTCAGTGGAAAAGTTTGGAAGTCTCTAATGGGGAACCTTTTTGTATATTGTAAATTATTTAAAGTTCAGAGGATGTAAGAGATTTTCTGGTTACTAGGGCATGTTGTAGCACAACTACCACTAGTATTCAATAATCTCTCACTCTCTTTTTTAAAATTTTGATACTCTTTCTACACTACTATTTGCCCTTTAATTAATGCATCTATTCAGAGGAGTAGTCCTGAGTGTCCGATTCCTTCATTCAATGGCTGCAATCTGAAGCTCAGAAGACTGCTGTTGTCATTACTAACACTGTTCCTACAATGATAGCCATGCTATTCCCTCAAAATGCTGACTGGACAGTGAGACATGAAGTCTAGCTCCTGCAAATGTTCAGGCGTGTGGAAACTTGCTCACGAGCCATCATTGCTTCGGCAAGAATGGTGAACCTACTTTGTGCCTATAAGTGCATGTCTTTGGCTAATCTTTTTATTTACTTTTATTTATTGTTATTTTTTAATTTTTTTAATTTTATTTTATTCATTTCTAGTATACAGTACATTGGCTAGACGTTTGTATAGTTTATAAAACAATCCCCCTAATTGCTTTTTCTCTCCTCTGGATCTACACTTAGCCATTACCTTGCTGCTAACAGCATTCCCTATGCTGTGCTCCCGATCCCCATGACCATCTATCAACTACTAATTTGTAATTTTTATGTTGCATCAAGAAACTTAGCTGCAAGGGTATTAGAGAAATGTCCTTTTTATCCTTCAAATCCTGCAATATGAGGTGCAATGTAGAAAAGATAAAAATGACTGTCATGTGGAAATTATCAAGCATGGTAATATAAAGAAATCATATAAGAAATACTTTTAAAATAGTTTAACCTAGTCCTGGGATTAACAAATGTGTGTGTGTGTGTGTGTGTGTGTGTGTGTGTGTATATACACACACATATATATATGTATATAAAATGTACAAAAATTGTTATATATATAATTGTTATATTATATATATATAAACAATTGTTATATATATATAATTGTTTATATATATATATAAACAATTTTTGTACATTTTATCAAGAATATGCTAAAAGTATCTTTGAAGCAAAATATAAGCAAAGCATATATACAAAAACATTAAGTAAATGGTAATAAGGTTTTGATTATCTATGAAAGGAATGTGAAATAAAGTGGAAAAAATGTCATAGGATATCAAAAGTGTTGGCTAAGCATAAATGATTATAAAACAACTAAAACAGGGATTTTTCTCTTCATCACATAGTTTACGAGTGGTTGTTAGTTTCTATGTGAGGAAAAAGTCTAGAATGTGTAATGTCTTTTGTGACAAAATTTTTTTTTAACAAGTTAAATAATGACTTTATATATTATATATATGAATATATGACATGGAAAGTAAGAGAATACTGCTGATTTATTACTAGAGCCTTTGATGTTGGAAGTATGCAAACTCACAAAACATCTATCATAACATTTAGCTAGTAAAATCATTGGTGAACTTATTTTTCATAATTTCAGGAAGTTGTCAATTCAGTTTCTTTAGTGTTAGAGATAGGTACAGAAGAGGTGCTTTATTATTTATTCCTTATTCTTGAACTTAAGGTATACAGTCTGGACATTGTATGCTTTTAATGAAAAACATTGCACCAACAGACATAAATTGAAATGAGGCAAAATTGTATTTGGGTACTATTAACTTGATTATGTTTTATCTCCAGGAAGCAGAATATTAGTCAAATAATTATGGAGGAAAGACTTAAACCTGGTATGTATATTTAATAGAAATTAGAATATTTGCTTTCACTTATGACTTGTTCTATTTTTTTAATTGTTGAGGAAAAAATACAGAGGAGCTATTCTATCATCTATCTAGCTAGCTAGCTAGCTAGCTAGCTATATCCTCTCTTATCTATCTTATCCAAATTTATTAATGAAATATTTCAAACTTTTCACCACAAAAGGTATCCAACAATTACTAGCTCTTTTGTTGTAAAGAGAAACTGTTCCTTCCTTTGAGAGAGCTTAAATCAGTACCTGTTCAGAAAGCTCACAAGAACAACAATGAGAAAAAGAAATGGGAGGGAAGAAAACAATAAAAATTATGGAGGTGGAAAACAGAGAAATAAGAAATACCGACAGTATATCTGAACAATTTTGAAACATAAGCCCTCTGAGTAGGAAACCAAGATATGACTTGATTCTTTACATAGAAACCTACAAAGTTTCCAGTTCACAGTGCTAAATTCAGATTAATATCACTTATATGAATTCCTTGGCAACAGATAAGTTTCAAAATTCAAAACTTCCTTTTGGGTTTATAATGGTAATCTGGTGCGTATACTACGTAGTATGTAATATACACACATGTTAATATTTCAACAAAGCATAAATATTCATAGTGAGAATGAAAGGAAGACCATATATAGTCTGGTAAGGACATATTTTGCACCAAACTAATCACAAAAGCAAACAAAGGAAGCAAACAAGTGAAGAACCTACAACTTTTGGATCAGCAGATGAGATGTTGGTGAACTTTTGTCTCTGGAAGTATAGAAACGTAGTGCTCCAAATAGGAGGAGTGCTGGTCAAAGCATTTCAAAAGGGTTAGAATGCCATATTTCCTGCCTTGTTTTCTTTGGTTACATAAATGATCTTCCTTTGAAGCAGACAGAAAACTTATCTTTTAGAAAGGATAAATTAAGATCATTTTGTATTGGGAACACTAGAAATACCTGATATTGAGAGAATCATATTGATATTAGGAACTAAGTGAGAAATTTAAAGATGAGCAATGCATTCAAAACTCAAAGGGGGAGTTATTTCCAACCTAGAATACTGTACCCACCTAAGCTGTCAGTGAGAAAGAGGTAAAGATATTTTTAGACATGAAAGATAGAAAAAAAACCAAACATGTTCTATTTTCAGGAAGTTATAGGAGAATATGTGTGACAAAATGAGAGAATATAAAATGAAACCACATGGGCTATACAATCGGGATGATATAAAAGAGAGCAGAAGAAGCAATCTACAAGTTGATGGTAAAAGGAGTTAAGAGCGTGATCACTGTGAAACAAATCTAGGGAACAACCTGTTCAGCAGGTTAGCAAGTTCTGAAAGTATCTACAATGTTATAAAAGTAATAATTCTTGATGGTTTCCAATGTGCTGTTTATACTTACATTGAGCTGCTAAGGTGTGACTTAGTGTTGCTTACGGAAAAAAGAAGTGTTATTCCAGTGCAAGACATATTTCTGCTGTGAATAGTCACATATTATAGAGAATATGTATATAATCGTAAATTATGACATAATTATTTTTGTGGAAATGGGTAAGCAGAAGCATGTTAAATAATGATGGGAATGGAATAAGGGTTATAAAGGAGTGCTACCTCATAATTTTCCAGATATAAAAGTGAAAAAAAAGATAATTATGTTATTCTAAAATAAAAATTCAACATAAAAAGAATAAAGTTAAAATTGTCAAAAAGTGATTGCTTTGGGTTAGCAGGAAATGAGGGAAGATCACAAGATTCCTTTTCCTCTATAAATCTTTGTGGAATTATTTGATTCTTTAAAATTCGTGTGTCTATACTGTTCTTAAAAATATATCTTAATTTTTTTTAAAGGAGGTGACTTTGAGTAAAGAAAACAGGACATAAAGACACTCTAAGGGACTGGTCAAGACAGACACAGGGTTTATGAGAGGAATAATGAGGAGAAAACCCAGAAAGACAGTTTGGAGCCTCATTGTGTAAAAAGCATGTCAATGTTAAAAAAATTTGAATCATTGAAAGACTTTATATGGAATGTATTTTAACTTCCCAGGCCTCCCATACTGCACTCCCTTAAGGACCACTGGTCTCTCATCTCAGCAAGTATTAAGTAGGAACATTCATATATTATAATATTTGTTCTGGTTACTAATAATTTTAGGGGATAAGGGATAGAGAAGTAAAACTATTATAAAATAATATTATATTGACAAAAATATTTACCTTAAGGCTTTGCAGATGTTTATGTGATGTCCCACATACCCCTGTGCCATGGCGTCTTCATCCAATTCTTTAGCCTTTGATTATGCAAGTGCTTAAAAATACTGTAAGTACAGAATCAATTGTCAATCTCTGTTAACTAACACATTCTGCAAATTACAGCTGCCTACTTCATTCAATTAAAACCCTCTCTGGACCTGCACAAAAATGGCTGAATGATGTCCTTGAATATTTTCTTTAACTAAAAGTTCTAAAACATTAAAGCTCATAAGAATCAACTGAGAATCTTATTTAAAATACAAATTACAGAGGCCCATCTCAGATTCTAATTCAGTAATTCTGCTCTGATACTCGGGAATATCTCTGTCTCTCTGTCTCTCTATCTCTCTGTCTCTGTCTCTGTCTTGGTCTCTGTCTGTCTGTCTGTCTGTCTGTCTGTCTGTCTGTCTCTCTCTCTCTCTCTCTGTCTTTCTCTCTCTTTCAACAAGCCATACTTTTTCAGGTGGATAGAAGACAATATTTTTAGAGTACAAAAAAAAAAAAGAAAATAACACTAGATCTCTGTGAAATAGTTTTGTGCTCTCTTTGGCAAGAGTATTCTCTCTGGCAAATTCTCATTTTGTTCCTATGATAATATGTGGAATATTATTACCGTCTTTTGGCAAATGGATTTAAACTAAAACTGGATACCCTATTAATGAGAATATCTAAAATAGCACTTTATTATCTGCAACAATAAACAATCTCCTAAAAAGCAGAAACAAATGAACCATACAATTCAATGACTCCTTGTTCAATATCTTCTGTGCTCAAGTTACATATTAGTGTTCTATATTTGAAGACAAACTTAAAATATACAAGTAATTAAAATATACACAGTTTCTTAGGGATAAATATGTTCTGTGACATCCTAAATCATAGTATCCCTTCATATTATAAAATCCTTATAGTATAACTAAATTAGAGAAATCATAATTCCGAAATTACCTATATAGTTTGAACATTATCATAATAAAAATATTTCACATGAACAGGTTTTTTGCTCATGAAATGTAACTGATAATTGGAAAGATAATATTAGAATCTTTTTGAAATATTTTTAGCAGAAAAATTAAACTTGAGAAGAAATTAAGAGAATGTGGGAAATGAATCTCCAGAGGGCAAAATAAAAGGGTTTGAAAAGTGCTTCTGTGCAAATACAATGAGACATTTCCTTAATTTAAAAGAAATACAAAAAATAAAAAGGAGTCATCAAACAATGTAGAATACTGTACCCCAGGTAATGTGCCAGCTAATTAGTTTGCTAATTAGTACTTCTTAGTGAATTTCAGTCCCACCTTGGCTTTGTTTCTTAACAGTTGACTAAATAATATCCCAGGAATAACCCATGATGCAGCACATAGCTGTGGGAAAATCTTCCCATACTTTCTCTTTGTGGTAATGTGGTTAACTGAGCAAAGGAGACATGGCTAAATTGAGATGTGATCTGAATATAAAACACGCACAGCTTTTGGAAGACTTATTATGAAAAAAAAACAATTCAGAAAGTATACTATGACATTAATAATTTTTATTACATCCTGAAAAGATAACTTTTGGGGGCATATTGGATTAAACACAATATATTCTTAAAATTAATTTTATTTCTTTTTAATTTCTTAATATAGCTACTAGGCACCATAAAGTTATATGTGTGGGTTGCATTCTATTTCTATTGAGCAGTAGCTTTATAAGGATCATATAAAAATTAGCATCTTTCATGTTATAATTTGAAATGATATTAACAGCATCTCCAGTTGTGTTTCTTCATTCTTCCTATCATTTTATCCTGACAGCAAAATTTTGAAAGAAGACAGTAGTTTCAGTAGAGATGCAGGTAGCAGTAGCTACTTCCTGTCCTTCCCTCTGTCTGCCTTTCTGCTCCTCTGCCATGAGTTAGTGCCCAGCTCTGCCCTTGCCCTTCTTAGTCTCTGTCCTTGGAAATGATGCCTCTGTCCTTGCTGCTGTCCTCAAATAACTCCTTTCTGGCTATTCTGTGACACCTGCTTCTACAACCTACAAGTAAAAAAAAAAAAAATTAGATAAACTCAGTTTTATTTTTTACCCTAAGATTCAAATAAAAAAGTAAGAAAAACATCAATCATTCTTAGTCATAACTGCAACAAATTGATATTTAGTTTGCATATCTTTATTTGTCTAATAATTTGTGTATCAGGTTTAACTGAATTGGCAGAATATCTGGAACTCTTAATTGCAGGAGAAAGGATTGTGAAAGACTTAGAAGAGATATTTTTTTCTTTAAGAAGTAGTTTGCTGAACAAATTAATAATGTAAAAGTTTTTCAGAGCTAATTATAATTTTTTCTTGATCATTAAAGCAGTTTCCTTCTGCTAGGCAATATTTTGTTAACCTAGTTTAGCTATAGAGTACAGTAATAAAACTGAATTTTAAAAATTATGGGCTATTATACTGTCATTGTTTTTCTACTCAGAATAAACCTTGCTAAAATTATAAAAAATTAATTAGATTTTTTAATATTACCTGATTTTTTTTTTGCAAATGCTATATTTTTCAAAAAATAACTCAGAATAAAATTTCGAGTTGCAAGTTTTGTTGAGCACTTAACCAAAATTTGAATATTTTGTCCTGGTATAGCCTGAGGTTTGGGCAAAATGTGACTTCAAGATGCATAATTGGCCTGAATAATTAAGTTTAAATATACTTTTATTTAATAGTAATATAAAGAAATGTAATTCTGAACTAACATACATTTTCCTGGAACTTCTTTTTTCACTTATAATTTAGACTAATATGCAAACATATATATAAAATATATGTGTACAAAATAATTTTTTCTGCCATTATAATTGCTAATCTTGCAATAATTTTGTCAGCCAGAAAGAATCTTGATAGAGTCTCCCAAAACTGCTCAGAATGCGATGATTTGGTAATAGAGAGCTACAGAAAAGCATAAGAAACTGACCTGAGCATGCAATTCCCTGACATGACTCAAGTTAGGCTGGTAATTTAGCAGAGAAGGTTGGCCTGGAAATGCAGGGTGGTGTATCGAACATAGGCTGCCATTGAAGGGTACACAATTTCTAGTGCACTGTGTTACAAGGGCATGCAAACTTGTCAACCCAGTTATTACAGAACTCAGCAGCAAGACAGAGTCCTGTGAGTGGTGGTGCTATGGGCCTGAGGAATTGGCCCATTTTGAGTTGGAGAGCTTCTTATTGCAAGGATGGAGAATAGGACTCAGTTTCCAAGGAGAATTGCCTAGCAAATAGTTGGCAGGTTGCTTGATCCTGTCCGAGTTCACAATTGTCCACTTACTCACTGTCTTGGCTTTAGTCAGGCCTCTCTCTTCCCCACAGGTCTCTGAACTTTGGCCATTCCCCAAATTTTGGCTTTTAAACAAGCACAGAGGTGCACACCATGCTCATTCTAAGAACTGGCTAAGCACAGAGAGAAGTATTTCCTGTCGACCTGCCCAGTCTATCTGCTGGCCCCTACCCACTTGTCCATTTTCCCCTCAAAGTTCCTGCTATCCTTGTTTATCCTTCTCTGTAAAAAGAAAAGCCTTTATCTGTTTGTTTGTTTGTTTCTTTGTTTGTTTGTTTTGAGATACCTGAGCAGGCTGAGATGCACGTGTTCTGCCTCTTGCAATAGTATTTTGGAATAAAGCTTCACTTTATCTTAGCCTGGATTTATTTTTCTTTGACAGTCCCAATGATAGGTCTGCCTCATCTTTTTTCCTCTACCCCCACTATTCTCTTGTCCTTCTTGTCTTCTTGTTGTATTCCATAGCCACCCTGAATGAGCAGCAAATCCAGGGATAAAATTATTTCTCTTAGGTCTTATCTATCACTGTACTTTCTTTAACTCTGCCTGAAAAGCCTTCGAATGCATTTCTCCTTTTTTCTTAGAAAATTTCTCCTACACCAGGTCTCAGCTTATATACTTTAGAGAAGAGTCCTCTGCTGCATGTGATTGGATTCGATATCTGGCTTATCGTTGTTCCCGAAGCTTTGTCTGTGTAGCCGTACGGTCGTTATTCCCACACTGCTGTTTCCTTACGTATGCCCTCCTAATCTTCCAAAGGGCTACCCCAGCATCTTGTTCATCGTTATCTTCCAGCATCTACTGTAGAGGCTACCACATAATAGTTGCTTATTAATATTTGCTTAATAAATTACCAAATAAATGAAATGATGAATGTCCAGATCCCTTTCCCCTCTTACTAGAGAACTAGCATGCCCCATTAACCAAAGCGGAAGACAAATTGTATAAGAAAAACCTGTACATCAATAGCCAGAGAATGCTGCAAAAGCAATCTGCTACAGCAATTAGGGGTCCATAGCAACAAGATTGTCTTGAGACTGTATTGAGCTAAACTCTATAATGTAATATGCCTGAAGTCATGTAAGCATTCATCGCCCAGGTTCATTCTGGTTTATAAACTAGAGGAGCCTTAATTTTGCAGGTTAGGGTGGTAGGGGGAGATGAGCAAGTCAGAGAAAGGCACAGAGACATGAAAGTCCAGTCTTGCTTATTTCCATTAGTAACTCAGCATTGTGTTTCACGCTATTTTCACCAACTTGAATACCACTCAAATGCTTTAGTTCATACCTGTTCATTTTAATTTCCTATTTTCATCTCTCCAGTTTTCTAGCACCCTTTGATCGATTCAAAAAATTGTAAACAATTCTCAGTACTTATTGTATTCATTTTTCCGATCTCAATGGAATTCACAGCCTGTGACTTTTTCTTTTTTAAATTAGTTTAACAGAGATCTAGTGCTGGGGAACATTTTGAAATTTTAACCTCCTGAATAAAAACTTATAAACTTTCAATGAACTTCACCACACAAGAGACTGCTTTTATTACGATATCAAAATAATTTAGATTGCAAAGCTACATAATGATAAGATTGGCCAAAGGTTTTGGATGAGTTCTATAAGCTGATTAAACTGGGTCACCTGGCTTATAAAGTTCACCTAGCATCAATATAGTTTTCATTTATTTATTTAGTCAGGTAACAATTGCATCATTTCATTGTATCAGTACATAATTCTTCTGACTAGGGCAAATAGGATATGCCTTCAGAGAAAAAAAGTCATAAAATGTTTGTTTATATCATTGAAAGATAATATATATTAAGTATTAAAATAGTGACCATTATAAGCCTTTTTCCCTAAATTACTATAAATATATGCTCATTACTATTTTTAATGAATTATAATGTATTCTGTTGAAAGTAATATTAAAGTATTATGAGAAATAAATATAACCTCTAGAACAATAATGAAATTTCAAAAGAGAGTAACTTTAAAATAGTTTTTTGAATATTGAATCATAAGTTAAATTGTTTACCATGAACTTTATTTTGTTCTAACAGGCTTTTGCTGTATTGTTGTTATTACTGCTGTCTTGGGACAAAACAATCTTCTCACATAGAAATGTGATTACTTGTGTTTAGCATTAAACATTTTTGTGGTCTGAGTTTACTTGAATGCATCATGTTATAAATATAATTATTGGTATTATTAATATTTTTTCTTTCCTCCTAATTTATGTATCAACCTGTTAGTTCACAAACTGACTCTTGTACCAGAAGGTCAAGGAGAGACCAAAAAAAAAGAGGCAGAGCACTCCAGTTTGGTCGGTAGAGAGTTTAATAAACAAGGAGACTTATGTATGAGGCTTGTCTTGGGTAACCACAAGACCAGTAGAGTATTAAGAGACCACACCCACCCATCAGAATATTAAAAGTTTATATAGAGGCCTTAACTGGGTTCGGTCACATATACCATCCAGATGGTCTCAGCAACACATTACTATCTCAAAGCTGTGTCCTTGAGGCAGCTTCTCATGTGGCGAAGGCATTCCAAGGACAAGGGAGGGAGTGAGGAGCCTCCATTGTCCTGGTCCAGCCTTAAGGTCAACAGGTGGTCATATTCTCTCAATGTCCTCCCTCAATACAGCCATGTGCAGATTTTATTCTTTAAAAGAATTCCTGTATGATATCTACTTTACTCTTCTGAAGATAGCTCCAGGGCTAAAATAGTGTGTGTCAGGATGGGGAGGGGATTTTAAAAAAGTATGCAGTTATGTCTGATTATTTTCTTTAGCTTGTGTCTGGCAGTCAAACATTGAAGCACAACTCTCATCTGGATGGATGAGGGGGAGTGTGTCAAGGGAAGTACTGCAAGGGTGGAGCAGGGAGATACTGCTGAAAAGAAATAAGCACTTGATCATGCTTGCTACACTGTTGCTAATGACTCTAGCAAAAACAGAATAGAATGGATTGATGAAATAGTCCATGTCCCTTATTTATTTATTTATTTATTTATTTATTTATTTATTTATTTATTTTTATTTATTTATTTAACCAATACATATTGAGTTCCAACTATAGAGGAAGCATTGGGATATAAGCACTAGGGATATATGAAGAAAAAATAGAAAAATTACTTCTATCTTATGAAGTTTGGATTTTCCCATCAGCACAGTCAAAGCTTTGCTCAGCAGCACTGCCTCCCCCTCCCCTCCAGCACCAAAACTGAACTATAGCAAGAAACGGTGAATATATAACTTTGCTCCATGAGCTGTTATAAGTTTGCTTTGTGGTTCTCCACCAAAATGTGCACTTCTTCCATGGTTAGTTAGCATATTTTATATTTCTATAATATATTATGAGCATTTATGCTGTATATTCTCTATAATTTCAAATTAAAAATCATGGTAAGATGACCAATTTCTACTCATATTTCTAGTAGTTGCTTTAAGCTGCTTGACTTAATTGCTCTTTAGTTCTTGCATCTATAAAATGTAAATGTTAATACAGTAAAATTCAATTTTTACTGAGTGGTCAAGATGAAGATCATTTCATAAAAACGGATCTTCCCAAAGTGTGATCATACATAAGGGCCACTTAATAATTGTGCAGGAGAGGGCATTGAAAAGTCAGTCCTCTATTCTACTTTCATAATGAAAGAGATAATATATGTCTGTGTTTTCTTATTTATTTTATCATTTGTGAATGAATTATAGTACAAAATAACTCAATTAAAATTAAATTTAAAAATAATTAAATTAAAGGTCTATGTACTCTTAAAATTTGCTCTTTTCAGACAGATTGTCATATATTAAGCTGTTATTTTTATTATGAGAGTTAACAACATAAAAGGACCAGTTCTACTCTTTCTCCCCTTCCTTCCTCTTTCTTCCATCGGTATTCTACTTTTTATTAATATTGCAGACTCTTGAGAGACCTCAGGCTTACTGAGCCAAATTTTGTGATATACCTTTTAAAAGAGTTCTCCCTCACATCTCAGAAAGGGAAAAAACTCCACAGGCTATATTCTGTTGTAATGCAGTTCTGTTTGACACATGGAAAGATTTTCAACTATTAGTTTTTAAAATGAATAAAAAAGTAAATTAATAAATATCTAAAGATACTTTTCTAGAAGAATTTTTTTATAAGAAGTCAGACTAATGCATCATCAGTTTTAATTAATGACCTACATAAGGCTGTTTTTACTGGGGTCTCTAGTAAAAATATATTTCCTAAATTTGCAAAAAATGCCAACAAATGCTGATATATATGTGTGTTTGCATATATATATATGTTTGTGTATGTACGCATTAATGCATATATATGATATGTATTGCATATACATCTTACACCTATGTGTTATACATAGGTTATTATATAATGTTATACTATATGTAATATTGCTCTTTAGTTTTCCTTAAGATTCTTTTCCTTTATTTTAATGAAGGAACAATTGCAAGTTGTCGAAAATATTCATTTTTCAAACTTCTTTGAAATTCTACTGTTTCTTATTACTCTCATTTCTCTATGCCAAAGAAGATTTTTAATTAAGGTTATATGCATCCAGGGTCATTAATAATCGTCAGATTAATTGTTACCACATGATTGTAAGATGGCTTCTCTGGAAAGGTTATAAATTATGTTTAAGTTCTAAATGCTAGGCCATTCAGGTGATTAAAAAAAAAAACAGTGGAGGCCGATTAGCTGAGAAACTGGTGGGGGCAGGGGGGGGGGCGTGAAATCAGGGCAAGAAAATAAATAGTTACAAAGCAATGCTATTTAAGGGTGTTAGGTAATTATGCCATTTTGCCTATTTTGGTGAACTTATAGTTATGAAAAATTTACTAAATATACTAATAATGAGTCAACTCAGTTGATTTTATAAATGTCTGTGTATGCAGATAGAGGTATTATTGTAGCATTTTATTCTAATTTTTTCATAAAGACTTATAGCTTATAAACTGTTGCCATCTTAAATTTAATAATTAAGTTATATAAGAAACATGTAATTTCAAATTTTCCAATAGTGTATACATATAATTGAAATAATGTCAACATTTTCAAATTAATTAGAATCTCTTTAAGAGTTGTTAATGTGTTAAATAAATCTCTAAATGTTATCTTCTATTCCTGTCAACTACACAATGTTATATGTGAAAAATTGTTATAAATAACCTATTTTAACACTTCCAGTACTAACTGCCCAGATAGTCCAAGGCCAGCTTTTCTTGAGTAATATTACTATACCCATCTGAAATTTGTTACCTGCGGGCCTTCATCAAAAGAAGTTGTCTTCATATGGTCATAGTATTTATACATAGAATTTCAGAGCAGGTTATAATAACCCAGTGGAGACTAGATATTTTTTGTATGTTTTTCTATTTCTATATAACTTTTAGTTTTTAAAAATATGATTCTATGCAAACATAAAATGAAACAAAAAATAGAACAGAAATATTTCACCTGAGAAGGCTAAGGACCAAATCTACAAAGTTTATAAGGTTACAAGGGTAAGAATAGAAATTAATATTAAGGTGCAACCAAGTTAGTTAAATGTAAAATTCTATTTTATGCAAACATACATGCATACACATTGAGGAAAGAAGGAATAAATAGATAAAAAGCAATAAAACAAAATAGACCAACTTTTACATTTTTAATAATTGTAACAGAATGACATTTTTATAGCTTTCTTGAGATATATTTTTTCATACCATGAAATTTACCCAAAGTATGCAGACAGATCAGTGGTTTTAGTATATTCACACAGTTATGTAACCATTACTACAATTTAATTTTAGAATATTTCAACATTCCCAAAGAAATCTTGTACGTATTAGCAGTCATCCTCCATTCTCATTCCTCACTCCAACTCCTTCTACCCACCACCAGCTCTAGACAAATACTAATTTACTGTCTGTCTCTATACATTTGCGTATTCTGGAAATTTTACACAAATGGCATATAGTATGTGACCAGTTGTAATGAGTTTCTTAGAAGAATCTTTTCAAGTTTCAGCATGAGATAGCATTTGTTGACTCTTTATCCTTTTTTATTGCCAAATAATATTTCCTAATATGTATATACTAAATTTTGCTTATTCATTCATCAGTTGATAGACATTTAGATTGTTTCCACATTTTATTTATTATGAATAATGCTGTTATAAATATCTAGGTACAAGTTTTGTATAGACATATGTTTTCATTTCTCTTTTACATTTCTTTTGATTTCTCAATTATCTAGTATTATGAATTGCTCAGTCATATGGCAACTCCATGTGTAACATTTTGAGGAGCTATCAAACTGTAATGGCAAAGTGGCCAACTTTAAATTTTAAAGTTAACGAAGACTTCCTGGTGAGTATAAAGTAGTATCACATTGTAGTTTAGATTTGTGTTTAACTAATCACTAATAACTAATAATGTTAAACATCTATTTATGTGCTTATCGTGAAAAAATCTATGTAAGTAATTTTCTCATTTTTGAATTAAATGTTTATCTTTCTTTGTTGAGTTATAAGAGTTCTTTATAAATTCTTACTATAAGGCCTTTACTAAATATATAATTTTCTCCTACTCTGTAAATTATTTTTTTTACTTTGTTGATAGTGGCATTTTGGGCATAAAAGTTTTTAACTTTTATGAAGTTCATTTTATTAATTTTATATTGCTTATTGTTTCAGTATCATATTGAAAGAACCATTGTCTAACTCCAAGTCAGGAAGACATATTTCTATGTTTTCTTCTGGTGTTTTAGAGTTTTAACATTTATATTTAGGCTTACGATCCATTTTGAGTTGATTTTTGTGCATGGTATAAAAAAGGAGTCCAACTTCATTCTTTTGTGTGTGGATATCTAGTTGTTTCAGCACTGTTTGTTGATGAGAATGTCCCTTCACATTGAATTGTCTTGGCTCCCTTATGGAAAATAATTCACTATAAATGGGAAAATAATTTTTGGATTCTTAATTCTATCCCATTTATCTACATGTTTATCATCATTTCAATACTATACTGTCTTGATTATTATAGCTTTGTAGTAGGTGTACAATAATGAATTGTGAGTCTTCCAATTTTGTTTTTCTTTTTCAAGACTGTTTTGGCTATTCTGGACGACCCAAAATAACATTTCAATCATGATTTCATTACTAAATATCTATATATTCTTCATTAGCACTATACTTTTTTTGATCCTCAGTTTTACCTTTAATACAAACGGGGAAATGTGTACTCTAGCTGCATCACAGCACATGTGGGGAGATCAGCTGAAATAATGTAGGTAAAAATACTTTTTGAAATCCTAGAATACAAAATAAATATAATTGGTTGTGATTAATTATGCTACTAATAATATATCAGCATTTTCCAAAAACATTCTACAGCTGTTATCAAATGAATATAAATAAGTCATTTAAAAATAGTTGCCAGAAAGAAAGGCCATATACTGTTATAACTAATGAATTTCTAAATCTCTCCAGATTTTAGTTACCCATAAGAATATTCCAAGAACTAAGTGGAGGATAATGAAATGCTGGGATACAATATTTTTCATATTAAATTTATATTACATAAAGAGCAGGATTCTTTCCAAGGCAGATAAGTTATTAACATGTCTCTACTAACCATAATAACCATTTAGAATCATGATCATCAATATTTTTAGTTTTTTTCACAATTTAATTGGTTATTATTTGGTTGATTTAACTCATTGCTACCATATATCTTTAATTTTCAGATATAGTTACATTACAAATTCAATGAAAATATAAAGACCCAGACCATATATCTTTTTTGTAAGCTGATAAATTCTTAGTTAAAACAAAATAAGTTGAGCACATGTATAAATAGAAATCATTTTAGAAAGCACTGATTAAAAAAAGAAAATCTACTGCTGAAATATCTAGTCTAAATGACAATGCAGTCAATTCCTTTGACATATACTAAACACAAACATCACTTGTACATCAGTTTGAATGTAAAAACTGTAGTTTTAATATCAGTATCATTAAATGTCAGTAATATTGTACTATTATTATGTTCCAAGTCTAGTAATGTATTTTATTCTCTCATAACAACTATATGAGGAAACACTATGATTATCTTTACTTTAAATATTACAAAGCTGTAGTTAGAGAATTTATCTGAGATACACCTGACTCTAAAGTACAGGCAGTTTATGTTAGATTATGCTTTAAAAAAAAAAGTGATAAAATAAAATTTCCTAAATGGTTTGTTTCTCTTTCTTCTAGATATAAATTAGTCTCCTTTATTAACACCATCACCACTTTTTGCATGGACCCTGCTATCATCTTTAACTAATTATTCTATCTCTTTTATTACTAAAAGGTTCTATTTACAATAATATAAAATAAACAATTCTATCCCAATTCCTTGAAATTTTAGTTTGTCACATCTCTACATAAGGAAGAGTCACGAAGGTCATTTCCTAATTAAAAAACTAAATGGAAATTATCCAGGTTTTCTAAGCTTCAGTATCTCTATTTATGAGCTAAAACTGTATATTGTGAGTTAGGTTTTCCAGAATTCTCTTCCCTGAGGAGTTCCTGATGAACATTAGTCTAGAGATACACTTTAAGACATTTAGAAAATAAAAGTGAAGCATTGCTTCATGAAAGGGTAGTGACAGGTAGACACAGAACACCTCCACTCCATGCCTAACTCTTCTGATTGCTGAACCAATCACTTGACTGTGGCTCCAACCAAACACTTGACTCTAAACTTAGGCACTGCTCTTATAGATTTATCTAGAAGCTTGTGGCACCACTTTTGTGTCTGGTCGTACTTGGCTTCTCTGAATGTGTGATTGGTAATTCTATTAATCCTCCAAAATTCTTTCCAGGCCTTTACTTCTCCATCTCTCATGATCATGCATGACCTAATTCCCACTTTTTATACAATCCCTTCCAACATAATTCATAGAGGTTCGCTTCTCTGATTGAGCCCTTTGACATGTAACATTTGACAGTGATAACTGTCAATCAATGCATTAATTATATAATCTTTATCCTAGGCCTGCGTATCACTAACTATATTATTTTTCTCATTTGTGTCTGTGTGTGACCTCTTTAACAGCTTTTACTCTCATTAATATCTATGTCTCTTCCTCTTTATATCTTCTGAGTATAAATGAATCGTTGGTTCATCGTTCATCTTTATATTTTCTTTCTCAAATAACTGATTCATGTCCCTGGTTTCAAGTTTCAATTTTATGTTGATGATTTTCAAATTCAAATGAGCTCCACTTCCATATTTCAAACATTACCACTTGGATGTGCCACACATCCAACATAAGACTTGTAAAAAGAAATAAATCAGTGACCTCTCTCACTCCATTAACGCAACACTTCTGCATTTTTTCCAATTCAGGATGCCGACTGTATCCATCATTGTCTTCCATTCATTTTTTCTTTACTCCCTCACTCACACTTAGCACTGTTACTATAATAAACTGTGTCCTTGATTCTATTTCTTCCTTTTTCTAAGCAACCATACATAATTTTACTAGAATATGTGAAGATAAACAAAAATATATTTTACATTTTACTCAGAAATCTTTTTATGTTTTTTTGCTTAACATATTTAATATCTACAGCTTTCCAAATTTATATACCTCAACTCCCCAGAACTGATCTTGGATATGGACATTTCAATGTCCTTTCTGAACTTGACATTCATTCTTACCTTTTAATATTTACTCATGCTACCAAAATTTCTATCTTTTTCTCTATTGATATTTTACTACTTTCACATTCACCACATTTTTCCTATTGTAGCTTTACCACTCCAGAATTTTAAAAAATTTATTTCTTAATTCTTTCATATTTGAGTACATTGAATCGGTAAGTATTATTTTTTATTATTTAAAGAACATTATAAAAAATATTTTTGCTTGTAGGTTTTCTATTCTTGAGTGTTTTCCCATCCAAGTACTAAGCAGACCCGACCCTGCTTAGCTTCCAAGATCAGATGAGATCTGACGCATTCAGGGGTGGTATTATTCCTGAGTGTTTTCAAATTTAAGAATGTTTTTTTTTATTTGAATGATAACTTTTAAGGTATAACTTCCTTGGACTTTTCTTGTCTTTATAATTTTGTTGAGTCTTTTGTTATCTTTTGCAACTGGATTTCTACAAAGAAACCCAGAGAAATTAAGTGTCTACATTATTTTGTTTCTTTAAAAAAAATTATTTTTCCCCTCTGGAAGTCTGTCACATTTTTTGTTTATGTTTGGTAAAATCTTAATGAGCATTTATTATAGTATTTGGAACTTCGCTTGGAACTTTTGAAATGTCAGCTATAGTGCACTCTTCATTATATTATCAATGATTTGCTTTTGATTTTGAGGATTTGTTATATATTTTAGGCCAAGGATATATTTATTTGTATAGGACTGTATGTATCCTATTCCACTACGTATTTCATGGCTTTGCATTTAAAACATAACTCAATGAATAACACTGGAGCTTGGTCTTACAAGAGAGAGTTGTCTCAGTTATTTACTTTTCATGTATCACCAGTTTCTTCTGTTTGTCCAGCGACCTGAGGATATCCATGATGATTGCTGATTTTCATATTTGAGGCTACTAATGAGAATTTTGTTCTACACACTAATGTGGCTTACAGGTATGGGAATATGATTAGGAGACATTTTACAATGTTAATACTGTCCCATTTCCTTTCTCCCTCTGGCTCTCCCTCTCCCTCTCCCTCTGCCTCTCCCTTTCCCTCTCTCTCCCTTTTTATTTCCTTTCTTAGCTGTCATCATTAAGTTGATGTGACCCTTTCTTTGTTTAGATTCTGGTGATGAAAAAATGTGTGTGTATGTGTGTTTTAGTTTAAGTATCAAATGAGTACATTTGGTTCTGTAGTTTCTGTAGTTTCATTCTTTTCTCTTAAGAATATTCACATATTATGTTAATCGTTATTAGGTATATCATAAAGCATTTTTAAAGTATGCATGCATATATAATATTTAATTAGCTCATTTGTTAATGCCAGCCATAGAAAACTACCTTAGGAGATTAGCTGTTATACTTTAGATTTTTATGCAACATTTCATTGAGTTTGAAATGGTGTATTTTTCCTCTCCGAATAGACTGTTATGTTTTAGCAACAAGAAATTCCAGAATTTCAGTAGCTTTACAACCAAAGCTTATTTCTTGCTCATGCTATGCCATGTCAAGTGTGAGTGGCTTTCCAGGTCAGCTTACTTTCATTTTATGCCACAATATTGTGGACATCTTTAACTTTGTAGCAACACTCTATCAAGGTGAGCTACCATGATCACTGCGAAAGAAAGAGGGAAGGCTGAACTTGTAGGCAGATTTTACTGCCCATAGAAAAATATGTGGCAATACTTATGTCAGGGGTGAGAAGTAAAATGTAAAATATATTCACATTACTTTCATCTTATAACTGAGACAGCAAAGAAAATACAGTAGGATTATAAAACTTTTATACTTCTTTTCCAAAGAGAGAGAACAGGACCATTCAGATTTCTTTCTAATTCATTTTCTTTGTAAACATGGAAGTTTAAAGTATCAACCTGTATTTTACTATTCCTAAAAAAGACAACACAATTTGCTCAAATGAAAACCGACTAGCAGAAGCAATCTTATTAAAAACGTGACATATTGTTTCATTAATTATTTTCTCAAATTTGCCTTGTTTAGTACAATAAAGGCTCGTAGATGTTATAGATTTTTTTCTCCAGTTTTGAGAAGTTAGCCTTCTCTTAGTGAACAAATCACAAAGGAAAACACGAGGCATGATTCAGAAAACTCTTAAGTGCTGAGCAAAAACCTTAAAGATCTATAATTTGGCTATTAATTATAAATGGAGAAACCTGACAAGTATGTCAAAATTATAAGTAAGCCGAAAAAAGTAATATTAACTTTTCATGGGGAAATGATGATTTATTTAAAAATCTTAAATATGTATTATATATGTATGTGTGTTCTTGAGTTTCATGATGTCGCACTTAAGCATAAATTGATGATTTAAGCACCACACTAAGAAAGAGAATAGAAATTGAAAGTTAAGAGGAAGAGGAGAAAAAGGAGGAAAGCAAAGATAATCTCTGGGGTTGCAGGGAATGGCAGATGCCATTTTCAGTCTTGTCCATGAGTATTATATCTCTTTTGGTTTTCTTTGTCTTAGAAAATGTCATGTACCATGAGCTGCAGCTTTGCTCCAGTTTTACTGCCTGTCATAGTCACAGTTGAAAAAGCCAGTCTTTTTACCACTAGTCTGAGTTCAACTATACTGCTGACTACCTCACAGAGTGTGGAAAATTTATTGCAAAGCGAGGTACACTTTATGCTTACAGCTATTGCTGCAATACTGGTAATAATATACTGACATAACCCCAAGTAACTGCTGTATGTGACAGAGGAGAGTAAATTCCTAAAGCACAATGTACCCCGTATTGTATGTGATAGTATGGTTTAGTAAACAGCCCTCTGTTGCTAGTGTGAAATCCTCTATTAACAGCCATAATTTCCAGTGCATATATTATTATTTATTAATTTTTAACAATGAAGCCAACGAAGATTTTGTGCATGCATGATTTGAAATGTATACCTAGATGTTAAAAACATGAGAGTAAAGGAGCCTTCCAGGGTGTAGGGCTCACACAGTAGGTGGAAATGTATACATATTCAGGGTTCAATTTTAAGAAAATAAAACCTTTTGCTTTAATAGAAGAGAGTGAAATCTGTTTTAACTTTAATATTTAATTTTAATGTTACATCTATTTATAATAAATTATATACTGTATAACTTAAAATGTATTTTATTTTGATAATATTAAATATATCATTTATATATAAATGTAACAATAATGTTTTATTAACAAAGACAGAGGTAGCTAAAAGTACAATGTTTTCAATTAGAGTCTTTGTATTTAAATCTGGGCTCTAAAATTTACTGCTTGTATGACTTTGAGCCAGTTGCTTTCCTGCTCAGTAAAATGGAGGAAATAATGATACCTACTCCTTAAAGTTGTGGCAAGAATGAAAGAAATTAATATGCATAGGGAAAAATGAATGCACATGTGTAGTAAATACCAGGTAAACTTTGCTTTGTTATTAGAAGTGTTCTTCTAATCCTTTCCTTTAATGTCCTGTAAAATCAGACCCTGTATTTCCCATTAAAAGGTATTTCAGTAAAAGTCCCTCATTCTGTCACTTAATATCCTCTGTGACATGAACAGTATTAGTTTTTAAACATTAAAAAATTGAACAACTTTTGGGATATTTGAGGTCAATTCCAAACTCATCTTCTATCTTGTACCCACCCACTCCCAGCTGCCCAATCACTAAGGAAAGAAAATACCATCTTCCCTTTATTTCATCTATTATGCAGTATCTTAATCTCACCACCTGACTGCCTTGATTTATTCAGCCTGATTCATTGACCATTAATGCTCACTTCTATCACTTTCTATTGTACTCTATAGAAACTTCATGACATTAATAAAAGAAAAATTTAAATCTTCAACTATGCAGTAGAAGGCTTTCTCCACTTTATGGGTGTAACTGAAACTTAGTCACCTGAGAACAGACTATTCAGATATCCCTCTTCTACAGTGGCTCCTTCTTCTCCAGCAGATCCCAACCTAAATTTACTCCTTAATTTGGCACATGAGGATATCAGTGGTGTACTTCCAGTCCTGCTTCATCTCCAACAGAACCTGCCTCACAAATTGTTATCATCATATTATGTTATCATCAAAACATAGCTTCACATTCTTGCAGATGCTATCACTTTATTCATTCATTCGCCCATCTGTACAGTGGATACTTACACATTGTGTATCCACTGTTGTAGATATCACTATGGAAGATGTCAGCCATGAACAAAAGCAGATTCTTACTTGAACTCATGTTGCTCCTAAAGTATGTTGCTTCAAACCGTAATTCCTTTACTTATGCTTTCTTAGGTCACCTAGAAAAAAAAAAAATCCTTTAAAATTTAGATGAGATACTAATTCTCTCAGGAAATTTTGTCTCAAACTTTCCTATCCCAGATCTGAGGCAGATAATAACCCTACTCTTTATGCCAAGATCACGTTTCCCTATATGTCTATATATGAGTCTAAATCATATATATCGCTTAAGGAGAAATCTAATGTTCCTTTATTATAGAGACCATTTACACTGAAGAATCTCAGATTTGACTCTTCTGTATCTATCACGACAGTTAATTATATAGTTCAATATATAAAGTCTTGAATAAGTAAATATTAGTCTTATTTTTTAAGTACAATTAAAAGCTTGTAAGAAAATATCAACATAAGATAGAGATTTGTCATTATTTAACATCTCCTAATGGCCTATATCAGTGCTGGAAACCAAATAGGTACTCAATAAATGTTTGATATCTCTGTGTATAAAAATGTTAGCTGCCAGGCCTTAAATCTGATGCTTTTCTAATTTCAAATAAAAATACTCGAAGGTACTTTTAATACAGATGATTATTTATAGTAATAACCAAAACAAGGGCATTATTTGATTAACATAAATACAGTTAGGGTTCAGAGTGCCTAATTTTTTTTTCAATTTGACAATATATGGTTCTAATCTAATATTATCATTTGAAGTTTAAAATTTAAAATAAAATCATGATTTAATTTAGTCACATCTTACCCAGATATGGAACAACATGCTAATTTATCATTGAGTCCCTTGATAAATGATATCTATGTTAGGGTCCCTTTTTATAATGTTATCATTTCTTTTAATTATACATATTTGTTTTCAAAACTTATGCAAGCTTTAGTTTGTGTCCTTTTAGTGAAATATGTGTCTGCTGCATTTTCAAACAAATGAATGATTTTATCATGTGAGGTTCACTGTAGTGTGTTTTTATTTTTCACATCCATTCATAAACACAGCCACTCTGATAATTAAGAATAGCGGATACAGCTGAAGTTGAGGATCTAGGCAGGGTTAGCAAAAAATAATTTGGGAGCATATAAAAAGAAGATATTTTAGGAGATGCTCACAAAATGTGGAAATAATTAAAATACTATAAAAATGTTAATAGTTTTTAACTGAGTAGGTGGTTATATGATTATTTGCATTTGTCAGTCCCTCTTACCCTTCTTGACTAAACTTTGGGCAGATTTCTTTTTAACTGTTGGCCTCTAACCTCGCTTTTCTTAAAACATTTACTTTAGAAAACTTGTAATTCTAAATTCTTTCTTTGTCTCATTGAGATCTAAATCTTTTGCAATCCAGGAACCTCTTTCTCAGGAATCTGAGAGTCATCCTTTTGAAATGTAATCATTAAGAAAGATGGGGTCCCTATCTCCCTGACTCTGTGGAAAGGTAGGAGTCTAACTTCCATAATTGACAATTAGCAAACACAGATGGTCTAATCACATTGATTAACCTCCCACATAATATCCTACATTTTCCATTATCTCACCCAACCTTTTAAAAATCACTCCACCTTTTGTTTGAGTGGAGTTAAAATCTCTCTCTGACTATGATAAAGTGTTCCTTGCCTGTTTAACTGGTCTGATGCAAATTTTCTTTTAGGTTTCTTAGGAGGTGCAAGGACAGTAATCCAAAAACTATACAAAATTCTGTCACCTTCCTACTCTTTTTTTCTCACTTGTATCATCTTCTTATTTTCTAAATTAGGGATGATTAGTATTCATATTGTCTAGTTTCAGTTTCAAGTAAAATATATGGAATAATTCTCTTCTCTCTCTCTTTTACTTCATCATTATTTTAAACTGAGTTTTTTTTTGTTTTTTTTTTTTAAATGATCTTTAAATAAGGCTATGGAAAGTGTATGTTTATCAGGAAATACATATGAATACATGCCTGAAGGCAGTTTAAATGAGGAAAGCAATTTGAGTTTCTCAGACTTGACCTAAAATGTGTTGCATAAAATACAAATTAGTTAACCTACTTAGAAAAAAACTCACTCAAACACTGAGTATGAGAGGCATGAATCTGGAAGTGTACTTAAGGTGAGGCCTGGCCTCAGAGACAAATCTTGGTCAGAGTGGCTGCCCAGTTCGGGATTGTGAAGTGGTAGAAGCTGATTTCAGGCTCTCTTATTTCAAGATTATTCCCTTACCTCCCTTTTTCATTATCCCTGATTACATACTTTATTTCAGGATCTCACATATAAACACCTTAACTAAACTTATCTCTTCATGAAGTCACTAGTCTTTGTTTTTACCAAGCCTTTTTACTCCAGATCAAGGGTTACCTACTCTATATTCCATTCCTTCTTGGTTCTGCTCACCCATGAGTCAATCTGATGATTTATGTGAACAAGTGAACAAATTTGGTTGGTCTTAGAGGTATCAGATTTGTGTTTGACAAGGACTTCTGGAGAGACTTAATCCTAGGGTGATAATACCATACATATTGATTTTCCCACCATAGTTAATAGTCCTAATTGTACTAATATAATTATTCATAATATGCCCTTTTACTCTCAAAAATGCCCCAGTTTGGACAGATGGTCACCCTATTCCAAAAAATGTCTCTAATGTTGGAAGTTTCAGAAACAATGGCAAATTGTTGTAAGAGACAAGACTGCCAGATTCCGGGGCCTTAAAAATCATAACATAAGGGAATTTTTGCTCTACATAAATATGGTCCTGGGGCATCTGATATTCTGGTATTCTGATATTCATAAGGCCATAGGCAACATTACCTGTCACCTGAAATGACTATCCAGGCAGCAGATTTGAAAGGACCTGTCAGGAATATTCAGAAATTCCAAATATGTGAGGGAAAATAAAATTAAAACCTGAACAAATAAGTGGAAACTATGCACAAAATAATAATCGTAATTTTATTTTTATAATGCTTATAATGCCAGGCATTTTTCTAAATGTTTTACTAATATTAACTCATTTAATCACAGCAACAACTCGTGTGATATTATTATGCCCTATTTTGTGAGAAAACTGAGGCAAAGAGAGGTTGTGTATTTACCTAAGTTACTGAGAAGTAGTGAAACTGGAATACAACCAAAAATAGTGCTCAATTTGCACAATCTAAAATGTAATTCTATACTTACTCTAAGGAAAGGCAGAGAGAGAAAAAAATAGAGAGGGAGAGATGAATTCTGTTTTAATCCACAGTAGATATTAGTCTTGTACATGACTCTTTGCATCTAAAAGTAAACATATGACATGCAAACTATTAGAAGTCTGTTTCTGTTGAGTTGAGCTATAGTAATCTGCATCTTCCTATAGAATGGGTGAGCTTGTTCCACGTACCCATCTTTCTTTGATACTTCTATTATATTTTCAGTCTATATTAATAGTTGATCCTATCAATGTACTACCAGGATATCTGGATCTGTATAAGATAATTCAAATGCAGTGTACTATAAACAAACTGAAATCAAAGAAAACTCAAGGTAAAATGTTCCTAAGAATATATGTCTATAAATCACACATTAGTTAGTGACCTATATTTCTCTAATTTAACATAGTTATAAAAATAGATGTGTCACGTCATTTACTGGCATCCTTGCTCTTTAGTTAATCTACCAAAATGCAAACTGTAGAGGAGAGAATTTTTACCCTCTTGTACCTAATAACATCTGATACCAGCATTTCCTGCCAAATGAATCATGACTGGTACTGTATGTAACTGCTTCTAAAGTTGTCAGTTTCTCCAGGATGCCATGGGGATGCTGGGAAAGTTTCAGGTCAATGCCCGATAGAAGGAGAGTCACCAGCTGAAGGATGAAAATGATTTGAAGTCTCTCTTATCTTAAAAGTAGAAAAATGATGATATCTAGAAAAATGAGATTGAAAACATAAACTAGTCCAAGAAGTTCATAAGGGAACAACATTGAGCCACAAGAAAAAGAATCGTCAATATATAGGTAAAAACAAACACAGAAATCCTTTTGACTTGATGATGTTTTGATTATTTTCTATATTTTTTAAAATATATTATGTCCAAAGAATTAGAAATGTAATCCAATAACAATAGAGTTTTATTTATCATGGAATAACAAATAGAAATTAATTAAGACAGTATTTTAGCTTTTGAATTTTAAGTTCATGAAAAAAATTGAATGGGGTTTAGTGGAGAGACAATGAAGTAGGAGTTAAGAATTCAGCTTCTGAAAATGTGACAGACTGGAGGTTAAATTCTAGTTTCATCATTTACTAGCTCATTAAAAATTAATTTCTATATTTTTAGATTAGAGTTAAGAATAGTTCCTCTCTCACAAGGTCTTTGCAAGAGTTAAATAAAATACTACATTTAACTAAGAGCAATATACGTAGTATAATAATACTACTTACTCTTCTTATTATAATAAAATATTCATGTTTTAATAAATCATTTAAAAATTTTAATAAAGTAATATATTGCTTTTGCTATAAAAATATTTAGGCTTTAAAACATTGTCATTCATTCAGCCTCAAGGGAGTAATTTGTTCTCTGTGTTTCTATCAATTCTTCCTGCCCCTCTGGAATATATCACATCTTTACCTGCACTGTAGTAGTTTTATATTTATTTTATATTATTCGTAACCAAAACTTTATAAATACTTTTAAACTTGTCTCCTTGACCAACTCCCATGCCCCTCTTTTATCACTAACGATTTATCCTATATTTTCCTAAATTTATACTTGTATTGTTTTTGACTAGGAGACATCTCTGGTTGACAACTGTGTGAACTGTGCTAGCATTTACTATACCACTATAAGTGGCACGTACATAACGTTCTGGTAGAAATTCAATTCGTTACCTTAATTTTATTCTCAGAACAGTCTATGAGTTTCATAATATTGTTTCCAATTACAGATGATAGTACACTCTATTTGCAAGTAACACCATGGCAACAAAGACCATCGATGTGTTTCCCAACCACTGATTATTCCAGATCTTCTTGCCACTACTTCCTTCTTTCTATTGTTTCCAAAGCAAGTACTTGCTCTAGCCACGTGGAATCTCTTGCATCTCCTAGCATCTCTTGCGGTCTTCCAGGTTTTTGTGTCTTTGAACATCAAATTCCTTTTGTTCAGAATGACTATCTCTAGTTCCTTTCTCTGGAAAATTTACCTTGTGTTAGAAGAACCAGAAGAATTCTCAGTGTTTGCATAACACACACTTCTTTATTATAGCATATATTCAATATGTGAGTGTGTGTGCCTGTATCTGTGTATAGCTTGTTTTCTTATTTATTTTTAGCTCACTAGACTAAAATTTCTTCAAATATAGTCATAAATCCTTATTTTCATGTATTTTTTAAATTTTTTGTTCACAGTTCCTAGCACAGTTTCAAGTACTTATAGGTGCTCAAAAATGCCTACTTTAATTATTGAGAAAATGAACAAGACTTTATGATCTCAGTATTTGGTATTATGAAGTCAAAATACTACATAAATTATTGCCATTAAAAAAGACCATCATGTTTGCATCTAGCCATTGTTATGTGGTAACCACAGTTCTGATCTGATATTTTAAATAATCTTATCTGTGACAATAAAGAGAATAAGTCAGAACTGGGTTTTTTTCTGAATTTATACTTTAAATTTGACACAAAATAAGGAATATTAAAATAAAAGTATTTTTTTTCCTTAATAGATTCCAAGTCTCTCTTTCATAACATTACATTTTTGACAGCTGATGATTATGGAATAAAAATGATGTGATTCTAATAATAAAATGTAAGTTGCCAACTCTATTTCCTACAGAATACTCTATAAAATAAATTAGAATAAACCAAACTTTTCTGGACAGTAATGATGGATCACTCCAATTTATCTTATTTCATGAATAAAAATATAACTATCATAAATCCTTTCTTTTAACATAAATGATTACTGTTAAATTTCTGATGATGCTACCTCCCACAAATTATCACCTGAGAATCCTTAAAAAGAAGCTGAAATATATTATAGATGATTTCATTCTTAGTATTCATATTGATCTATACACTGTATCTGTCTTATTGAAATCATTTATCTTTCTAAAACATATTTTATTCAATGATGTGATACTTCATATTAATTCATCATCATGTTGCAATTGCCAAGTACATTTAAATATAAAAGAACTGTATTTATCCTTAATCAATAAACTTTTATTGGTCTTACCAGTATAGAAAATGTGTGCAAAACATTGAATTGACACAGAAATCAATAATTATATTTTTCCTCTTTTCATTTATTTTTTCTCTGTTTTACCATTTTGTATTCTACACCTTTTAAGTTTCTGGTCATTCATATCATTTTCTCTGCTGCCAGTAGTAGAGGTATATAAGATAGAAGAAAGGATAAGGAAACTAACATTTTTTAGTATTTATTATTATAGGAAAGACATTATACTTGTTTATTTAAGATGGGTGTTATTCCCCTCATTTCTTCAGATGAAAAAACAGAGATACAATAACATGTGCACGATGCCTAGTGTGATACCAATGGATAATACAGTAACTCAGCGAAAAGCCATTGTAAAAGGCTGCCCTACTTTGTTCCTAGGATGGATAGAGTGTGACAAGACAAAGTCTTTCTTCTCACAGACAGACACTGAAATTGGAAATTCATTGTAAAATATTCAATAGATAAATAAGCAAGGTAATGATTTTTAGTGCTAAGGAAAAATAAAATAGGGTATTGATATAGAACTACTTCTTGGGACTAATTTAGATGGATAGTCCAAGAAAGTTTCTTCAGAGAGTGATACTTGAGGATCTGCACAACGGTGTATATGCATTCCTTTCTATCTCTATCATAAAAAATGGATAAGGCACAGTTTGAATCCACATGGGGCAGACAACAATACATATTTCCATCTTAGCACAAAGGACTATGTTAACTCTTCAGCAACGTATGATAATATTGTCCAAAGAGATTGAGACCATGCAGATGTCCTGCAGAACATTAAAATGACCCATTACATCAATGCCATCATGCTGGATTACATGAACAAGAATTGTCTAGCATGTTTGAGACTTTGGTTTATGCTGCCCCCCCCCCAGAGGGTGAAGTATGAACCCTCTGAAAATCACGACATCACATTATCATTTCATTTACCTCTTTAGGAGTTCTGTGGTTAAAGACATCTTGGCACATGATATCTAAAATAAAAGATAAATGACATCTTTGCCCATAACTACAAAGAAGGCAGTATTATACCTTGTAGGACTTAGCACATTATAAAGGCAGTATATTTCACATCTAAGCATATTTCTCAAGCCTATGCTTTGATTGACATTAAGGCTGCCAATTTTGAGTGGGACCTAGAGCAAGAAAGGGCTCTGAGGGGGTCCAGGTTGTGGTGCAAGCAGCCCTGCCACTTGGGACTTGTGATCTGCCAAAATTTGTGAGAGTAGATATATGAGCGGTGGAAGCAGATATATGGTCTTTATGGCAAGCCCTAGTGACAGAACAACAAGGCAAGACACCAGAGATCTGGAATAAGACGACGGCATCTTTTAAAAACCAGCCCCTGAAATATAAACCTAGGGCTTCAAGTGACCATTATTTTAGAATTCTAATCATGAGCTGATTTCTTTTCTGTTTATCAGGTCATTAAGGTAGGGTATGGCAAGCAATAGTCCATTATAGGATGCAGTCAGTACATCTGGGATAGCACAGCAAGACCAGAGAACAAAAACAGTCTGCACGAGCAAGTTACCCTGAACCCATTATCACACCCTGTGTTGCACCAGCTCCTCTCTTTTAGCTCCCACTAACGGCTCTGCGGAAAGTCACTTATGACCAACCAACAGAGGAGGAAAAAGCCAAGTGTTGTTTATACACAAGTTTCTATGAAAGCTGAAAATGGAAAGCAGCTGAATTATATCTTCACTTGGGCATAACCTTGAAAGACATCGATAAAATAATATTTTTCGAAAAGGGCAGAACTTTGGTGGAACACTTGATTACCTACTTTGTATATAAAGGGGCATGACAAAGGTTTGGAATATATGTGGAATCATAAAGGATTCTGTAAAGAATATGTTTTCAAAGGTGAAATCTCTGTGTCTGAGAACCAAGCAAGAGTTCCACTGAACTACAAGCTCTGACTGCCACCTGGTCCTGACTGGTGCTTTATGTACAGAGACTAGCAAGTGTGAAGAGGAGTTATTGTAGCAGAAGTAAGTGGCTTGATGACAGCTGGAAGTAAGGGCTGCTGTTACATGATGGAGGGCAAGGAAATATATGCTAATACGCAAGTAATTCTCTTGGGTGCTTCTTGATACCCCTTCCTGATTGTGACGGTAAATGTTTAAGTGAAGCAACTTTACAAACATAGTGACAAAGGGCTCAGACACCTTAAGGATGATTTCTGAGTAAGCTAAGACTCAGAGGTGTTCAGAGATGGTGAAGGGAATCTAGAATGGATAGTGTGGGGAGGAGGTGATATATATAACTTGTAGCCCAGAGATCAGCTGCAGAGTTGGAACCTGTAGCTCTTCCCTCTGTCCTTCCTTTTCTAAGTTTTTCCCAGAAAGAAAGACTTAACAGAATCTCGGAGGAGTTGCTCATTGAACAAAGAAGTGCATGTGAGTGGCACATGGATTGATTGATGGACAAGGAGATCCCCATTCAAAGGTGGACTTGTTGCTTCAATTGCTGTTTGTGCTACAGCAGGTATCTTCAGCCTTTAGCCTCCTCAGAGATGCTTCCGTAAAAAAATCTGCCTAATACCCTGATAAAGCTACATCTTTCTGGATCGGCCAATACATGTAAACAGGGATATGAAATATCTGGGCGTTTTAGCTAAATGTGAGGCTACTCTGAAGTAACACCAGTTGACTGATCTTTCACATCTATATTACAACTCGACTTCTCTCCTCGCCCATCCCTGCCTCCTCCCTTCCCTTCCACTGTATACTTTAGTAAACTTCCTGCTTGCTTCACTTATTCTGTCTCCTTCCACAAGAACTCAAACTGCCACAATTGCCATTATATGTCTTGTAAGTTATCAAAATTATTACCATCCCACAAAATAAACATGTTATAGAAAACATTATTTACTTCTCTCACAAATGCCATCATTTCGTATACTTCTAAATCGGTTTTCTCGATGTCATAGCTTTGCTTAGTACTTTTAAGTAACCCTCCCTGCTAATTACTGTCCCCTAACACTGCTTCTATGAAAAAACTAGTGTAGTAGTTTGCTTCTGTTACTGCTTCCTGTCATTAACTAACTGATACACCATGAATTTATCTAATTTCTTTGGATTCAGTTTTGCTATCTAAGAAGTAATGAACCAAATATATACAATTAAATCCAGAGACCCCTCATTCTGTCAGTACACACTGCAATAATGTGCCAAAAATCAATGGTGGTAGAAGATGTGCAATATTGATGAAATCATTTTTAAATCAAGTCTGTAATTTGGATAAGGCTTTAGGGAAGGTTGGATGTCTTAGTTTTGAAGCGGGGTTTTCAAAATCATAAATTTGTATTTATTATTCTTTAATAATTGAGGCAGTTCAGTCACCTACAGGTAGATAAAACACACTGCAATTAGCCATATTTATATGTATTTGTAAAACCAAATCTTCGCTTTATTCTTACTAAGATAGTCTTTCTTTGTTTAATTTAGGTTTGAAAAACCTCCATTTTTTTCTTTGTGGCCTGCAAAGAGTGATCGTGCCTTCTAAAAATTAAATGAGGGTGAGATTATTTAAAGATCTGTTATGTGAAGTTTAGAAGCTTAAGATACTGTGTGTGCCCTGAAGAAATCTCATCATTAGATGCCTTTGAAAGCTCTTATTTGTGTTTCACTCTGTCTTTAGTTTCTTTAATCAATGAACACAACTGCTCCACACAGCCCCTTAGGCAGGAATTGCTGTAAATAGTCAGTTTTCAGTGGAAGAAAAAAGCATACTTGAAAGGGTGTTCCAGAATATGTTTACTTGTACCTCAGACAGAGTTTTCAATCACCCTGCAGCCATCACACATTGTGAATGGCAAATGCATCTTGTCAATAGAATCAGTGTCCTCCATATTCTCTGGTAATTAAATTTTGGTGTCAGTTTAAAAAAGTGAATGATCAAAGCTTTTTTTTTTTTTTTTTTGATATTTGATTGGTTAGGCAAGTATGACAACAAAACTCATGAAGAAGACGCCTTTGAAAATTATTCCCAGTTTGTATAGATTTTCTCCATCTATTGCTTAAATAATAAAATAACTAACTGAGTAAATTCCCATTTTTTTTTTAACCTATCAAACAAAACCTAAGAAAGCTAGAGGAAGAACGTAGTATAGAAGATATAATCACACACTAGAGGGTAATTCTCTATGTGGCAATGAAATCTAGGCTTTTTAATTAGACAGTTCTGGGTAATGTCTGAGTTCTAGCATTCACTATTTATGTAACTTGATTAATGACTAAACGCTGCTAACTTTGGATATCTCTTTTATAAAATGAGGATAGTAACAGTACTTACCTCCCAGGGCTGTTTAAAGTATAAAAAGAAAATGCACATAAAGGAGTTGGCACAGAGTTTCTATGCGATATATTTTAGCACTTCCTCCTCACCTCTTCCTCCTCCATCTCTTTCTTGGCATTAGGACTTTATGATGAAACTAGAAATCTGAAAATGTTGCAACTTAAAAAAAAAATCTTCTTACACCTTTGTGCATATCCTCAAGTATCACTCTCTGAAGAAGCTTTCTTGTACTACCCATCTAAATTAGTCCCACGAAGTAGTTCTATCTCAATACTCTATTTTATTTTGTCTCAGCACTGAAAATCACTATCTTGCTTATTTATTTATTTACTATCTTATAATGAATTTCCAATTTCAATGTCTGTCTATAAGAAGAAAGACTTTGTCTTGTCATGTTCTATCTACTCTGGCATCTAGTAAGCATACTGTAAATATTTCTTGCATCCTTGCATTAAGGAGTGAATGCCCTTTCTCTTCCTGCTTCCTCACTGGAAGTGTTGACTATTATGAAAAAGATCACCTGAAAAATCTATTGATGAAACATAATACAGTTTATTAGACTTATTGCAGCAAAAAAGAATAATACTCTGATAAAGATCTTATTAGTATCTCAAAATGAAAAATGGAGTATAATATAGTTAGGGTTTTAGGGGTTGAGTTGAGTGATTTTGAGGTGAGTTTTACAGGATTGGAAAGTAGCTGGATTACTATTATGACATAATTGTTTTGGATTGATAAGTACAGCAAAATGAGGGACTTGAAATTAATCATGATACATAAGCCGTTTGGTTGTTTTGGTGCCTTAATTTTTAGGAACTGGTATGTCCTGTGGTAAGAATCTGAGTTATTTTTCCTTGCTGTTAGCATTGCTTAGCAAAGAACAGGATATTATGTTTCTTCCAAGAACTGTTTATATGAAGAAGTATTACTAGACCCAATATTGTTTAACACAGGGATAGAAAATTATTTGGTTTCAGTTATTAAAGTTTTATTTGCTTTTGACACAAGGAAAGAATTCCTTTCTTATTTCTGTACTATCATTACTATTGTATATTACAGTTTGATTTAATTTTGATTCAAGTTTTCATTTGTGTTTTGGCATGATATTATTCTAGAGCTCCTCTTACTTGCACATTTTTCCATTATGGAATAAGCCTATATGATTCCCACATGTTCATTGCATGTCAGAATTCAGTCCTAGGCTTTCTCAAAACTTTTAGTCTGCCTTTATTAATTCATATATACCATCCATTATTACATGTTTAAACGTAATCTGTTTTCAGTTGACTCTTAAATATTTCATTTTTATTATGACTTTCTCCAAAGTATCAATTTGCTCTCACATACTAACATATATAAGATATTGTTCCATTTTCACATCCTTGTCTACATATCTAAACATTAACCCATGGTCATCCTTTTATAGAGTTTTTAAAAAGTCCAGTAGATTTTATTGTATGGATGGGTTTGATGCTTTGAAAATAAACTTAACTCTCTTCTCTCTGTGAATCCCTCACCCTTATCCTATTGTAGTTTTTAGTTGGTCTTACCAACAATTATTGTAGTGTCTCCCATAATAACTTTTCTGTTTTATTCCCTTGGCCAAGAATATAGTTTAGTTTCTTAACAATTGATGTCTGATTTTTGTAAATAGATTTTTTTATGTTTTCTTAACTACTTTCTCTTTAACACCACATTCACATAGTAGCCAGATTAAATTTTCTAAAAAATGCTTTTACTTTGTTACTTAAAAATCTTCAGTGATATCAAATTGCTGATAATTTAACTTTTAATATTCATGCTTACTTATAGTAAATCCCTGGCTAATCTTAGTGAATTTCTAGGTAAACATTATACTAAACAATATACTTTTCTATACCACTAAACTAATCATGCTGGCCCACTTGCTATGCCTTAACTATGCCGTGCATTTTTCTCCATTATTGATCACCTATTCCCCCTGCTTAGAATACTCTTTTTCTTAGTCATGTTCATCTTTTAATTCTCAGTTCAAACTCCTCTTTCATGAAAACTTCCCAAAGTAGTATAATCTACAGGATTAGCTAAATCTTGGAAGGTAATGGACTCAATGACAAGTTGCTGAGTGTCTTCGTTTTAGAGATTTGACATTCAGTAAAGCATGCACATGGTTCATAGAAAGCTTTCTGAAGAGCTGGGAACATGAGGTAGAAATGCAGAGTGATTTGGTTCACTGGGAGTTAATAGGCAGGGGAATGAATAAACAAGCTAGAGCATCAGAGAATTGTTCTGAGATAAAAAGTACCTTTGGAAAGCACTGAAAATATTCTCATTCAATAGGCTATAGTACTGCTCAGCCTCTCTTACATAATGTATTGTCTTTGTTTCTACCCTATTAAATGTGTGAAATATATTGAAGTCAATACATATTCTTCATGAAAAAAATACATGTAGTTGATCATCCTCTAGGACTCTTCGAAGTTATCAAAAACAAAGAAACTATAATTTCAAATATTTTGCACATAAAACTGTTTCCAAAGTAAAACCCAGAATATTTTCATTAGCAACCAAGCTTCTTTTAGGGAAGATATAAATATGTTGATTGCTTTATTGTTTCAATTGCTGCTCTTTGGATAGGTGTGGCAAAATTAGAGGAGAAAATAGCACATACTATTCAAGAAGCCCATATTCGTTGAATTTAAAGGTAAATGGAAATCAAATTTAATTTTTCTCTTGTGTATTTTTTGTCTTACTGTTTAGTTAACAGAAGAGAATCTCTCTTTTTTTCCCCCTAGTATCTAATTTACTCCCTCTCTAGGAAATAAAGCACTTAGGGAATTTCTAGAAGATGCTTATTTTCATATTTCATATCTGTGTATTGTCTAAAATGGCATTTCCCATGCATTATCGATTATTTTTTAAAAAGTGTTTCCTAAGTGTTCTGAGGAATCCTAGTCTCGTGAGATGATAAGATGCAGTCTAAGAAAAAAAATCTGTGCTCAAATACATTTGGGGAAACTGCTCAATTTTCATCTGGAGATTCACATTGCACATTTTAATTTTAAATACTCTGAGAAGTCCTGCAGGAAATAAACTCATTTATTTTATATTAAACTTAGACTTTCCCTAGCATTTTATATAGTGTTGTTTAGAATATTTTCAAGGTATTTCTGTTAAAAGACCGTTTTTCTTGGTCTCTAAGTTATCATGATATTATACTTTTATAAAATGCTATAAAATGTGTCATATAAGCTCAGATTTTCATTTATAGCTTCAGTAGAGATAAATAATAGTTTCCATTTCTGGAAAACTGAAAATATTTACACTTAATTTGTCTTTGTGGACTGAGTCTGGTTCATAGATCATGATTTGATTAGCATAATTATAAGAAACATTGGTTTCCAGAGTTCTAGAAGAGTCTTTAGATTTGTTAAAGAACAATTGATAGTAGCATAAAACATAAAATTAACTTTAAATGTTCACAGTAAACTCCACTCACTTGAGATATATCATATTCATTATTTTCTATATTAAGAAGGAAATAATCCCTAGTCTATCTAATTTCATACCCTTTCTTCAGTCTACTTTCCTTTAGATTGGCTCTTTCTACATATAAGTTTATTTGTATAAAGTAACAGAACATATGCTTTTGTTGTTGGTATTGTTCCTGCTGCAATTTATAGATTGACCTTCTTGTGCATTGCAGTTTATTAAGCTTCTTTTGGTCTAACTCATTATTGGAAGGTCAATTGGCTTTGGATATAAAAGATTAAGGCTCTGACAGGAGAGGGCGGAGAATCAGGAATCAGCTAAGGTGAAGAACAGAACAGTCACTATAATAATAGTGTCTTGAGTATCTTCTCCAAGGAATCTGATGTTCACTTAATGACTTATCACATATTGACTCTGTGGAAAGACAGTGATGATGAGACTTTAACACTGAGCTCGATGTCGGTCTTTAGTGTCTTGACAGAATTCGATTTGGACAAAGGAATCATCTACTGCTAGCAGCCAGTTCTTAGCACTGGCCATGCCTTTTGCCATGAACCAGAGGAGTTAGGTGGTATCCCTTGATGGTTCCTAAATTCTAGAGTGCAGCATGTGACTTGGCTGACTTTTGGGGGTAGGTTTCTCTCAGGGCTCACACTAAAACACCCTAATTCAGGAATCTGAGAGAGAACTGAGTTTTGTGTCACTACAAATCCCCAATGCCCTTCTGATGAGCAGCCAGTTTGGGAAACTAATTCACCCTGGGATAAAACTTTTATAAATAGAATTATGTGGCACTGGTCACCTTCTTTTTCAGTCTAGCTCTTATACTCCTTGAGAGGGTTTGGAAGGTCAGAAAATTTTTAGAGGCCCAGATCTAGCAAAAGTAGCGGCATTTCAGCCATTATAAGATTCAATGCTTCTATTAGGATATAAATGATTTGTCAAGGTTTGGGCAACCACGTGTGTGAGTATGAGAACACAGAGATTTTAGTAGTAGCTACTATTATTTAAGCATAAAAATCTATCCAAAGATGTGTGCAGATTATTGAAGGCTTCTGCATATAACTTTCAGGTCTAGTTCCACATTTATCTGCTTAATCTACTACCTGTAAACTGTTGTTAATTTTTTTTTTTTTTTGGCTTTTAATTTTTGCCTTCTTAGCTATATCTACCTCTGATTTACTGAGTTACTAATGAAAACTGACTTCTGGTGCCAGTCACCATGCTAGTCCTAGTTTAGTTTTTGTCACAAACTGCCCTCAGGCCTGACAGCATCTTCTAACGTGCTCTCAGAGTTGCTATTAATTTACTATAGCTTTCCTAAAAAATATACTCACTTATAGAGGAATGAGGGATTCTCGATAAAAAAAAAAAAAATTAACACTTTCTTACTAGCTGGATTTACCAAGAAGAACTTAAGTTTCCCCGTCAGCCTTATTAAACTTTAGAGAGCCTCGTTCTTGCTTCTAGGCTACTAACTTTCCTTGGACCATTTACTTTAGAAAACTTTTAATTGCAAAGTTCTTCTCTTCTCCTTTGAGACTTAAAACTTTTAAAAAGCCTCTTGGCCCTTTTATAGCCAGGACTGTCTTTCTCAAGGACCTCTGAACCAACCTTTTGAAATGTAATCAAGGAAGATGTCACCCTACCTTCCAGTCTCTGTGGGAGGGAGCCTAACTTCAGTGGGTGCCTTGGTTCAAGTTATAAAATGACCTCCATTCATAAAGTTATAAAAAAAAGTTTCTTTTTCCTTTGGGTAAGGCAACTAGCAAACACAAATGACCTATGATTCCCCCTCCATTACAATAGCCTTGAATTAATTCTTCCTTGACCCTTTAACTTTGTCCTGCACAATTTTTGTCAATTAAGCAATATTCCAGATATTTTTCTAAGTACCTATTCTCCTTTTTAAGTGCTCACATATCTAGCTTAATAGAGCACCTTCTAATTTTTTCCATTTCATATTTGCTATATTATATTGCATTAGCTTTTGCCACATGATTCATATGAAATAAAGGTCATCATTATTCTCTTATATGCTACAATTTTATAAACATATCTGGCTACTCCAATTTTTAATGGCTCTGGCTCAGTTCATAAAGACATCTCTTGAGTTTCCTTTTGAGATTTTAATTTGCTTTTAGAATATTTTCTAAAGTGAGAATGGAAGAAAACAATGTTATATATTTTACACAGTTCTTATTGATATTTTTTCTTTGTGAAAGTTTATCATTTTTATTGGCTTTATTTTTCAAAACGAATGTTCACTGCAAAATAAAACAGAATTATATAATGATTTATGGTCTCTTCAATAACCACCTAGTGAATGATATCTGCTTTTTATAATATTCAAGAGAAAATATAATGTTTATCAGTCATCTTGTCATATTCTTACTGATTTGCCACCAGAATGTTTTAAGGACTCTCTTACTTTTAATTCAAAATAGTAAGACTTAACTGTTATATTTTAAAACATTAAGGATATATTCTTTAATGTAATTTTCTGGGCTTTGTTTTGTTTTTTTTTTCTTCATATTTACCAACTAACTGTAGTTTTATCCATGGTTATTAACTTGTAGATGCACCTTTACCAAGTTCATCACAAATAAAAGCTTTGTTTTAAAAAATAGACAGATAAGATTGGAGATGAGGATTTTTAACTGCCTTTCGCCATAAAAGATAATTCAATGGAGTTTCATTTAGGTTAAAGAAATAGGAGCACAGAGAGGTTTAGTTGCCCAAAGTTGCATTGTTAGAACATGGATGTCATCAGTGGTGTTTCTTTCCCCTTGACCGTCATGCTCAAAAGTAGAAAAACAAGGTTCAGCAGTTTCTATAAGTTGTGAAAACACCATATAAGCATCGTATTCCAGATACTCAGGGTTCAAGAGAGTTTTCATTTCCTCCCTTGGTTGTGCAAACTCACTGGCATAAAGAAAAGCTTGGTGGTCACAGTGGAAGATGAAGACTATAGACGCTAACAGCTCATGCAGCTCCTAAAGCAACTGCTTGTTTTTTCTAGCACAACAGAAAAGAACATCTGTAAGAATTTTTTAAAACATTTTCTTGTTGTAAACAGTATTTCAGGAAATGTTCTATTGACATCTTGTTCAATCTTTGATAGAAGATCTTTATCTTGGAAGAATTTGTTCCAAAGACTCCCTTCATCCTGTTAAAGTGGATTATTGATCATCAGTCTTGCTAACCAGCAACCTTCCTCGGGTTTGTGATGTGTATTTTTTGATGTTGCTATACCATGCTCTTAATTCTTTAATTTCATTTATCCACTGACTTTTATCTCGAAGAAGAACACAAAGAAATAGCTTCCAGCAAATACTGTGGAATTTGCTGCTTCTCAGCTGCGCATTAATCCCCTCTGCCTTATTGTTGCCCAGGATTGTTGTGTACAAATAGTTCTCATTCTTTCCTGTAATAATTAAAAGTCCCATCGGAATCTAAAGTAGAACTTGTTTTTCCATTTTTATCTGAATCTCCTCCAGTCTTGTTTGAGTGGCTCAGCGAGGAGTCAATGCCCACTTCTTGTTCTGGCTGCAGAGGACATCTAGTTTCGGAAAAGAAATGATATGTTGATCCAAGGTCCAAGCTTCTAACTACTAGGCAAAACTTCTTCCTTAGTAAACTGCTTGGGAGTGATTATGCATTTTGCTTCTCTGCTCCCTAGTTATTACCTGGCATATTTTTATGATTCAAGATCCAATCTGCTCGCTCGCTCGCTCGCTCTCTCTCTCTCTCTCTCTCTCTATCTATCTATATATATATAGATAGATAAATATATATATATATATCCTTTTGATAATTTTTTCACTGCTAAAATCCATTGATCTTTGGAAAATGTGTCGACGATGCCATCATTAAATGTGAAATCTCACAATTCAGTAGTCTATAATCAAAATTAGATATTCAGTTTTCAGTTTAAAAATTTGTATGTGCTCGTATGCCTGGATTTTGAAGTAATAGACTTCATGTATTTTGAAAACTCTCTCTATTCTCAATTTCCTCTTAATTTTACATTGTTTGATGTGCTTTCTGCAGCCCTCTCATCCCATATCAACATAGAGTGGAGAGGAAGTATCCCTTGGAGCTAGTAGTATTCTCATTCTTTAAATTAGCTGATTATGGGCTGAGGTAGATGTCATTCTCTCAGAGGTGTGAAACTTCTCTCTCAAAAATGACCAGTCTCAACAGACCAATTAAGCGAAAGAATGCTGAGCTGGCTTCCGACAGGTAAAGCTCTCAAAACACACAGGAACTGTCAGCCTATGTACTTCTAAGCAATTTCTGTGAGAGAATTTTTTGAAAGGTTGAGCTAATGGGTTTGAGTACAGCTGTGCGCACTGTTTTGCAGAGCCAGCAAAACAAAGAAAATGTAAGTTTTTGCCAATTTCCTAGGACAGCGGTTCTCTGCTTTCATAAACATGTCCATGTGGAAGTGCAAAGGTTTTCTTCACTACTGAAGACTGCTTTTTGCTTTGGGTAAGCAGCAGTTTTGAACTCAGACCACCCTGTGGCCTTTAGCTGCTTAAACATAAAAGGGCAAGTCAAGTTTTATTGAATAGATTTGGCTAAACTTGTACTTTCATCCTTTATCCTAAGCTTTTATCTTCTTTTTAGGAGAATTTCTCAACAGCCTTTTTTGCATAATGGTATCTGAAATGCTGTCACCACTAATTGATCTCAGACTTTTCTGGAGTATCAAATATTACTTGGGAATCAAGCTGCATACATTTTCTTTATTTAACATAAACTTTCAGTATAGCATGGGATGGAACAAACCTAGGCTTCAGAATCCAAGAGACCTGGGTTACAACCCTGAGTTCAACCACCTAATAGTTAAGTGTTCCTGGGTTCATTAGTTAACCCCTTCCTATTAGCCTTATTATTCTCAAATTCTTACTTCACAGATTGTGGTAAGTACATCTGTTCACACACTTGCAGTGTATCTAACGCAGGCCTGGCACATCGTGCATGCTCAGATGAGTGAGTCTCCCTTATTCATACTCTACAAACTTCTAAAGTGTAAACTCAGCTTCATTTTTTTTTAAAAACAATTATATTTTTAATAGAAGACTCCACTGAGTTTTCCAACCATACTCTTATGTTCACCAATGTTATGATTGTGTTTCACTTGGAAAAAAGCAGTGTTTTGGACCATCTGATCCATGAACTATTTTTCTATGGTCCACAGCTGAGAATTATTTTTGCATTTTAAATGTAGGGTTAAAAAAAAAGGAGGATAATATTTTTCGACGCACAAAAATGATATGAAACTGACATTTCAGTGTCTGTAAATAAAATTTAATTGGAACCCAGAAATACTCATATGTTTAGATATTGGCTGATTTAGTGCCACATGGCCTGTTTGAATAGTTGCAAGAGAAACTATATAGCCTGCCAAGCTTAAAATGTATACTATCTGGCCCTTTACAGATAAAGTTTACAGACCCATGGTCTGGAATATTGCGTAAGATCATTTCAATATATTAAGAATGTCTTCAATGAGGAGATTATTGCTCAAAAGTATCAACACAGATATTAAAATTTAATATGGAACCCAACAAAATGTTCACACTGACTTCGTTGGTTGTTGCTTATTATTTGTTTGTTTTCTAGATGTGCATCACAGAATGAGGGAATGCAGTCGAAACACATAATTTATTACAAAGAACATACTCTGGAGTCAGGAGGCCCTAGTTTTTCTAATAAACATCTCCTGTTATTTTTGTAACTCATTTTTCTATCCAGGAATACAAATTTCCTCTTTGAGATCAAATAACCACTAGCCTTTAGTCATTTATGAAATTCTAAAATTTAAGAGTAGGTTCTTACTACCCTTTCTCAGAAATTCCCTTATTACTCTTGAAAGTATGTTATTCTATATAATTTTTTTTTTAAAAAACCTACTCTTGAACTCTTTAAAGTTGTCTTTATGACCTCTAAATTTAGTTGTTCTGAGTTTGTTTTAGGAAATAATGAAAAACACAATGCATTAATTTTTTGACCCTGTGGCCTTATGACCTATAAAATGATTACAAAGCATATCCTTTTTTTTCTTTGTACTTTGGAGTTTCCTTGAATATTTTAAACATTTCTAAAGACTGTACTTTATTTGAAAGCTCTATAAATTTAGTGTATTTTATTTAAAACATTAGGAAAAATTTTGTTAAAAAGAAAAGGTACACGTATCATATTTTTGTGTGTCCTTGTAACTATTGTATGTTCTTTTCTATTTTTGATCCCCAAATAAATTTGTCCATGCATCTACACATTCAAATGAAAAGATAGATGAAGGACAAAAGGATTCATATCCAAAGAAACAGGATAGTAAAATAAGCTGTTAAAAATTAGGGCAGCATGATAGGCAGGAAACAATTAGGGCACTGCAATTCGGAGATAGGGAGAGTAGAGGGCAAGGAATAACATGATATGACAGGTGAAGAATGAGCAGAGTCCTTACATTATAAACGAGGAAGAAAGAGCACTTAGATAGGGAGGGAAAATCAAATGAACATCTGCTGACTCAAAATAAAATGTCAACACCCCAAATATGAGGTATGAAACTAAACAGGAAAAGCAGTAGCTAAGGGCTCCAGATTGTTTATGAGAAATTAAAGAGATTTCTTGAAGATGAAAGAGATTTATCTGTTCCTGTAAGACTGAACATATTTTGTCTTTGGGTGTTTCCTTCTTTAATATGTACGCAAGGTGCTAATTTGTTTTGTAAACTTTTAATAGATTAAAAAAATCTTAATACAAAATAAACAGGGAATTTGATTTTTTAAATAACATAATTGAAATAACGCTAGTTCTACTTAACATAAGTATTATTCAAAAAGAAGTTAACATGGTGTGACTATTAGGACTGATTACTTTAAAACCTAAATAATCCATTGATATTCTACCACATAACTAGTCATATATTTACAACATAATAATAGAAACTGTTTCATATGTACTAGCCTTCTGTCATCTAAGAAATTCTAAAATTTAAGTTAAGTAGGTTCTTACCACCCTTTATCAGAAGTTCCCTTATTACTCTTGAACTTAGTTTTTTTACTTAATGCCAAAATTAAAAGTATGTTATTCTATATACATTTTTTTTTTGAAAAACCTATTCTTGAACTCTTTAAAATGGTCTTTATGACTTCTAAATTCAGGAAGTAAAATATAAGGTCCATAATTAATATCTGTATTGTTCCAACTTCACTGCTAATTTGTTTTCTTAAAATGCATATTTTAAAATGTATTGGCAAAGTTAAACAAGTAAGCAAACAACAATCACTCTCTTCCCCCAAATAAGAATGAGAACAGGAATAAGAACAATAACAACAGCAATAGAAAGAAGGGCCAGATGCATTAGATAATGTAGGATGTTTTTTAACAGCAAATTTCATCTAAATGATGAGTGTTACATGAGAGGAATATATATTTTCCTCAGTGTGAGACAAACATCATTTACCAAAACCTAATGGACTTTATTGCTCTTGAGAAGGAAACCAATAGAAACTAGAGAATGTTACCCCATGCCATATCCTGTATCCACAGTGTGCCCTGAATGCCATTATATACTTGGAAATATTTTGTGCCAGATGTCTGGGAGCTACCCAATGATAGCAGTAAGGTAGGATGTTTTCTCACAACTTCAGAGAGGATGCAATTTCTTTACTAATTTCCGGAGGCATTTTGACAGAGTTTTAATGTGCAAACTGGCTTCAAGTATTTAGACTCAATTACAAATGTGTAGAGAAGGACTTTTTAAAAAAGAACTAATGACAACCACAAAGATATTATGCAGCTAAGATCAAAGAATAATTTACTGTGATATGAAAAAAAAAAAAGGAAATAACAAGGAGATTTTGTGGTGTCTCTTGTGGAAATGAAAAATTCACTCCTTTTTTGTTGTTCAAGGATAAACCCAAAGGGAAATTCACCAGTTTTATATCCTCAGATGAATCTATCAAATATATTCTGTCAGTAGTAAAAGTAGGTTTGTTTTTAAAGTTTCTTTACCACCATTTGTATCTATTGTTTCATGTAAGCCCTCCTCCCCACCACTGCCATGATTCATCTCATTTCTCAGGACCTTTATCTGTACTCACTTCTTTGACACAATTTATTCTTAAAATCCAATCTTAATTGCTTCTCAGAGGACCAAAACTCTCAAGACAGTACTAGCATTTGTAACAGTTTGTAACCATTGGAGAATTATGGTGTTCCTTTTGTTACTTAAAAATCCCCATAGACTTAGAAGTTAAACTCATTAGAGGTAAATTTTACCATTAATCACTGTATGTATATATATATATATATATATATTTAGCCACCAAAAAATGTATATATATTTATATATATATATACATAAAATGTATATATATATATTTATATATATACAATAAATATATATATTTATACAGAAAACAAGATTAATTTAAAAAATCAACAAATTAATTCTAGAACTTGAAATCACTGCATTTTAAAGCAGATATTCTGTTTACTATATATGATCAGTCATATTTAGATTATAGATACCAAATGATAATATAGAATTTCCTTTAAAAAAGAACATAAACTTTCAAAAAGATAAATAATATTTACATTTTTTGGTGGCTAAATTTTATGCAATCTCCCCCAAGTATATTTATTTATGTCTTTACATCGCAGGAACCCACCCATATCCTATATCAAGTACCAAAGCCACCTACACAAGCCACCTGTTCCTTACTAGATACTCAGACTCAGCTCTATCCTCTTTTCCTTGCCAAGAACCTATACGCTGTGTCTTGCTTTGATCAAGATTTCATAGCTGTTGTCATCACCATAAGCAAACATTCCTTCTTGGTTCCGGAACTAGATATCAAAGAAGAGATTAAGCAAAATTATGACATTACTGAATCTGTTCCCAATTTAGAATTACTACTTTACTCAACAAATGAAGACCTTCAGTACTGCTTTCAGTTATATAGACATTATTGACATGAATCTTCAGAATACATAATCCTTGTTTTTAGTACCTGATGCATTAACGATTCCTGGGTTGGGATTTCAGGTTAGATGCCATTCATTTGTTCCTTCAGTTGCTTGTTCAATTAAAAAAAAAAAAACATTTTTAATTCTTATTATGTGCTAATCTCAGACAGTCATAGTCCTGGGAATAATAATAACAGCCAGCTTTATGCGGTGCTTACTATATGTGCTGAGGTAAAAATTTGACACTTATTTTTCGTGATATAGCTTGCAAAATCAAACGAAGTATTATACCCACTGCAGAGGAAAGCAAATTGTCAGTTACCGAGGTTAAATAACTAGCAGTACAATTTGGATTCAGGCATTAGAACTCCAGACTACAATGTTTATCATTGAAAAATACGCTTTCTGATACATGAACTCTTAGAATCTAGTAGTAGAAGTCATGCATTAAAAAGATAATTGTACCATAATTAGACTAACATACTATGTGTAGTTGTTATAAGATATAGAAGGTGCAATAGCACATTTAGAGAGAAAATATCTTTGAATTAGTCATTTTGATTCATTACCATGTTGCTTCTAATGCCTTTAAATAGGTGTTTATGCAAGATACACGAAAAGGTATCTTGCATCCTTATTGTATCCTTCGACTTACATATGTGAAGTGATTTTTTTTTTTTTTGGTCTTTTTCATGTCTCTCTACAATCATGGCTGGCATTTTTGCATTACCAATTCATTTCTCAGTTTCCTTTTTATGACAAAGTAGAGGAATGAATTTAATGTCATATTAGTTAATATTGATTAAATAAAATTAACTCTTCCAGGTTTATTTGACTTAAAAATGTGTAATTATTGTGAAACTAAGAAATCATTCTAGTTAATTTACGTTCTATATCATACATAGAAATGCATATATCTCTATCTATCATCTATCTATCTATATCTTGACTGCATACTTGCCTTTAGTTATTGCCCTATTTTTTGTCACTTTTCACACAAAAATTCAAGTAGTTTACTATAATCCATTTCAACTTTCTGAATTTCTTTTCTTCATTGAATTTACGCCCCAGCACTCTCCTGAAGCTGTTCATGTATGTATCACCACTGACCTCCCCATTATGAAGAACAATAGTCCCGAGTCTCTTCTCATCTAACATGCTCTCTCAGAAGCATTACAAAAAAAAAACGAACCCCTCTTTCTTCAAACACTAAATTCCCTTGACTTCTTGATACTATTGACTCCTGATTTTCCTCTGGCTATCCTGATGTGTCCTTCTGAGTTCAATTTTTGGGGGGTTCTCCTCCTTTTCTCAACTTCTAAATATAGTTTGCCTCAGAAAGATGAATTGTTCCTAGGCTCTTTTTTTGTAACTCTGTACATTTTATACTCTCTCACCTGGTGATCTCACCTTGAATAAATATGAATTTATCTGTTTATATATCTATGACATGTTTTTGTCTTCAGCCTTAAATGCAACCCTGAATTTCAAACTCATGTATCTACATCCTATTGGTTAATTAATTCATCCATTTATTTTATCATTCTTTCAGTAAATATTCTCTCTATGCAGGGAATTGAATTGTGAACAAGCCAAATAGGATCTTTACTTTCATTTTTTTTTCTGGAGTATTTTTGAAGGGATGAATCTTCTTTTGGGTTCTTAGAATGTTTTGACTATA
>NW_024352786.1:12331864-12343677 GCF_902729225.1 Pteropus medius | reverse complement strand
TTTGGACCATCTGATCCATGAACTATTTTTCTATGGTCCACAGCTGAGAATTATTTTTGCATTTTAAATGTAGGGTTAAAAAAAAAGGAGGATAATATTTTTCGACGCACAAAAATGATATGAAACTGACATTTCAGTGTCTGTAAATAAAATTTAATTGGAACCCAGAAATACTCATATGTTTAGATATTGGCTGATTTAGTGCCACATGGCCTGTTTGAATAGTTGCAAGAGAAACTATATAGCCTGCCAAGCTTAAAATGTATACTATCTGGCCCTTTACAGATAAAGTTTACAGACCCATGGTCTGGAATATTGCGTAAGATCATTTCAATATATTAAGAATGTCTTCAATGAGGAGATTATTGCTCAAAAGTATCAACACAGATATTAAAATTTAATATGGAACCCAACAAAATGTTCACACTGACTTCGTTGGTTGTTGCTTATTATTTGTTTGTTTTCTAGATGTGCATCACAGAATGAGGGAATGCAGTCGAAACACATAATTTATTACAAAGAACATACTCTGGAGTCAGGAGGCCCTAGTTTTTCTAATAAACATCTCCTGTTATTTTTGTAACTCATTTTTCTATCCAGGAATACAAATTTCCTCTTTGAGATCAAATAACCACTAGCCTTTAGTCATTTATGAAATTCTAAAATTTAAGAGTAGGTTCTTACTACCCTTTCTCAGAAATTCCCTTATTACTCTTGAACTTAGTATTTTACATAATGCCAAAATTAAAAGTATGTTATTCTATATAATTTTTTTTTTAAAAAACCTACTCTTGAACTCTTTAAAGTTGTCTTTATGACCTCTAAATTTAGTTGTTCTGAGTTTGTTTTAGGAAATAATGAAAAACACAATGCATTAATTTTTTGACCCTGTGGCCTTATGACCTATAAAATGATTACAAAGCATATCCTTTTTTTTCTTTGTACTTTGGAGTTTCCTTGAATATTTTAAACATTTCTAAAGACTGTACTTTATTTGAAAGCTCTATAAATTTAGTGTATTTTATTTAAAACATTAGGAAAAATTTTGTTAAAAAGAAAAGGTACACGTATCATATTTTTGTGTGTCCTTGTAACTATTGTATGTTCTTTTCTATTTTTGATCCCCAAATAAATTTGTCCATGCATCTACACATTCAAATGAAAAGATAGATGAAGGACAAAAGGATTCATATCCAAAGAAACAGGATAGTAAAATAAGCTGTTAAAAATTAGGGCAGCATGATAGGCAGGAAACAATTAGGGCACTGCAATTCGGAGATAGGGAGAGTAGAGGGCAAGGAATAACATGATATGACAGGTGAAGAATGAGCAGAGTCCTTACATTATAAACGAGGAAGAAAGAGCACTTAGATAGGGAGGGAAAATCAAATGAACATCTGCTGACTCAAAATAAAATGTCAACACCCCAAATATGAGGTATGAAACTAAACAGGAAAAGCAGTAGCTAAGGGCTCCAGATTGTTTATGAGAAATTAAAGAGATTTCTTGAAGATGAAAGAGATTTATCTGTTCCTGTAAGACTGAACATATTTTGTCTTTGGGTGTTTCCTTCTTTAATATGTACGCAAGGTGCTAATTTGTTTTGTAAACTTTTAATAGATTAAAAAAATCTTAATACAAAATAAACAGGGAATTTGATTTTTTAAATAACATAATTGAAATAACGCTAGTTCTACTTAACATAAGTATTATTCAAAAAGAAGTTAACATGGTGTGACTATTAGGACTGATTACTTTAAAACCTAAATAATCCATTGATATTCTACCACATAACTAGTCATATATTTACAACATAATAATAGAAACTGTTTCATATGTACTAGCCTTCTGTCATCTAAGAAATTCTAAAATTTAAGTTAAGTAGGTTCTTACCACCCTTTATCAGAAGTTCCCTTATTACTCTTGAACTTAGTTTTTTTACTTAATGCCAAAATTAAAAGTATGTTATTCTATATACATTTTTTTTTGAAAAACCTATTCTTGAACTCTTTAAAATGGTCTTTATGACTTCTAAATTCAGGAAGTAAAATATAAGGTCCATAATTAATATCTGTATTGTTCCAACTTCACTGCTAATTTGTTTTCTTAAAATGCATATTTTAAAATGTATTGGCAAAGTTAAACAAGTAAGCAAACAACAATCACTCTCTTCCCCCAAATAAGAATGAGAACAGGAATAAGAACAATAACAACAGCAATAGAAAGAAGGGCCAGATGCATTAGATAATGTAGGATGTTTTTTAACAGCAAATTTCATCTAAATGATGAGCGTTACATGAGAGGAATATATATTTTCCTCAGTGTGAGACAAACATCATTTACCAAAACCTAATGGACTTTATTGCTCTTGAGAAGGAAACCAATAGAAACTAGGGAATGTTACCCCATGCCATATCCTGTATCCACAGTGTGCCCTGAATGCCATTATATACTTGGAAATATTTTGTGCCAGATGTCTGGGAGCTACCCAATGATAGCAGTAAGGTAGGATGTTTTCTCACAACTTCAGAGAGGATGCAATTTCTTTACTAATTTCCGGAGGCATTTTGACAGAGTTTTAATGTGCAAACTGGCTTCAAGTATTTAGACTCAATTACAAATGTGTAGAGAAGGACTTTTTAAAAAAGAACTAATGACAACCACAAAGATATTATGCAGCTAAGATCAAAGAATAATTTACTGTGATATGAAAAAAAAAAAAGGAAATAACAAGGAGATTTTGTGGTGTCTCTTGTGGAAATGAAAAATTCACTCCTTTTTTGTTGTTCAAGGATAAACCCAAAGGGAAATTCACCAGTTTTATATCCTCAGATGAATCTATCAAATATATTCTGTCAGTAGTAAAAGTAGGTTTGTTTTTAAAGTTTCTTTACCACCATTTGTATCTATTGTTTCATGTAAGCCCTCCTCCCCACCACTGCCATGATTCATCTCATTTCTCAGGACCTTTATCTGTACTCACTTCTTTGACACAATTTATTCTTAAAATCCAATCTTAATTGCTTCTCAGAGGACCAAAACTCTCAAGACAGTACTAGCATTTGTAACAGTTTGTAACCATTGGAGAATTATGGTGTTCCTTTTGTTACTTAAAAATCCCCATAGACTTAGAAGTTAAACTCATTAGAGGTAAATTTTACCATTAATCACTGTATGTATATATATATATATATATATATTTAGCCACCAAAAAATGTATATATATTTATATATATATATACATAAAATGTATATATATATATTTATATATATACAATAAATATATATATTTATACAGAAAACAAGATTAATTTAAAAAATCAACAAATTAATTCTAGAACTTGAAATCACTGCATTTTAAAGCAGATATTCTGTTTACTATATATGATCAGTCATATTTAGATTATAGATACCAAATGATAATATAGAATTTCCTTTAAAAAAGAACATAAACTTTCAAAAAGATAAATAATATTTACATTTTTTGGTGGCTAAATTTTATGCAATCTCCCCCAAGTATATTTATTTATGTCTTTACATCGCAGGAACCCAGCCATATCCTATATCAAGTACCAAAGCCACCTACACAAGCCACCTGTTCCTTACTAGATACTCAGACTCAGCTCTATCCTCTTTTCCTTGCCAAGAACCTATACGCTGTGTCTTGCTTTGATCAAGATTTCATAGCTGTTGTCATCACCATAAGCAAACATTCCTTCTTGGTTCCGGAACTAGATATCAAAGAAGAGATTAAGCAAAATTATGACATTACTGAATCTGTTCCCAATTTAGAATTACTACTTTACTCAACAAATGAAGACCTTCAGTACTGCTTTCAGTTATATAGACATTATTGACATGAATCTTCAGAATACATAATCCTTGTTTTTAGTACCTGATGCATTAACGATTCCTGGGTTGGGATTTCAGGTTAGATGCCATTCATTTGTTCCTTCAGTTGCTTGTTCAATTAAAAAAAAAAAAACATTTTTAATTCTTATTATGTGCTAATCTCAGACAGTCATAGTCCTGGGAATAATAATAACAGCCAGCTTTATGCGGTGCTTACTATATGTGCTGAGGTAAAAATTTGACACTTATTTTTCGTGATATAGCTTGCAAAATCAAACGAAGTATTATACCCACTGCAGAGGAAAGCAAATTGTCAGTTACCGAGGTTAAATAACTAGCAGTACAATTTGGATTCAGGCATTAGAACTCCAGACTACAATGTTTATCATTGAAAAATACGCTTTCTGATACATGAACTCTTAGAATCTAGTAGTAGAAGTCATGCATTAAAAAGATAATTGTACCATAATTAGACTAACATACTATGTGTAGTTGTTATAAGATATAGAAGGTGCAATAGCACATTTAGAGAGAAAATATCTTTGAATTAGTCATTTTGATTCATTACCATGTTGCTTCTAATGCCTTTAAATAGGTGTTTATGCAAGATACACGAAAAGGTATCTTGCATCCTTATTGTATCCTTCGACTTACATATGTGAAGTGATTTTTTTTTTTTTTGGTCTTTTTCATGTCTCTCTACAATCATGGCTGGCATTTTTGCATTACCAATTCATTTCTCAGTTTCCTTTTTATGACAAAGTAGAGGAATGAATTTAATGTCATATTAGTTAATATTGATTAAATAAAATTAACTCTTCCAGGTTTATTTGACTTAAAAATGTGTAATTATTGTGAAACTAAGAAATCATTCTAGTTAATTTACGTTCTATATCATACATAGAAATGCATATATCTCTATCTATCATCTATCTATCTATATCTTGACTGCATACTTGCCTTTAGTTATTGCCCTATTTTTTGTCACTTTTCACACAAAAATTCAAGTAGTTTACTATAATCCATTTCAACTTTCTGAATTTCTTTTCTTCATTGAATTTACGCCCCAGCACTCTCCTGAAGCTGTTCATGTATGTATCACCACTGACCTCCCCATTATGAAGAACAATAGTCCCGAGTCTCTTCTCATCTAACATGCTCTCTCAGAAGCATTACAAAAAAAAAACGAACCCCTCTTTCTTCAAACACTAAATTCCCTTGACTTCTTGATACTATTGACTCCTGATTTTCCTCTGGCTATCCTGATGTGTCCTTCTGAGTTCAATTTTTGGGGGGTTCTCCTCCTTTTCTCAACTTCTAAATATAGTTTGCCTCAGAGAGATGAATTGTTCCTAGGCTCTTTTTTTGTAACTCTGTACATTTTATACTCTCTCACCTGGTGATCTCACCTTGAATAAATATGAATTTATCTGTTTATATATCTATAACATGTTTTTGTCTTCAGCCTTAAATGCAACCCTGAATTTCAAACTCATGTATCTACATCCTATTGGTTAATTAATTCATCCATTTATTTTATCATTCTTTCAGTAAATATTCTCTCTATGCAGGGAATTGAATTGTGAACAAGCCAAATAGGATCTTTACTTTCATTTTTTTTTTCTGGAGTATTTTTGAAGGGATGAATCTTCTTTTGGGTTCTTAGAATGTTTTGACTATAATATGAAACTTCAGGCATTACTAGACTTTCCAGAGGACACTTCTAATGCAGTATGGCTGTATTCTTCTTCTTTTAGGGAAATATTTAAAAGACTGCAAATAAAAAATTGGTAATTCAATCATTATTTTACTCAAAGATGTATTTTTATTGTGTGTGTGTATGTGTGTGTGTATATAGTCATTGTATTTATTGCACTCCAGATACAGGAAGTTATTCAGTCAAAATAAGCTTGATAAGTAACTGATGTTCCCATTTCATTTCATATATTACACACATTACAAAGTGATTTGCACAGCAGCAGAAATAGGCATAGTTTTATTCTCAATTAGCATATAATACAAAATCATATTATCAACACTGATAGAAAAGAAAGGGTTAGTACCAAGGCACATGTTAAACATAAATATGAATGGAATACTGCATTGATACGTACACATGTAATATCTGTGTTCATGATTGACTGAGCATAAAAGTTGTGCATTTAAAGGGTGAGGGGCCAAGAGAAATTTGCTGCTGAAGTGATATTCAACCCAAAACACTGTTTTTGATAGTATAATTTTGAGTGTGATCAAATTAATAAACTTAATGAATAAGTTTATTAGATTTCAACAATTCTTAAAACCAGATCTCAGTGCCTATATATACAATATATTAATATCTATTCTGTTTATGAAGCATAGAATTTGCTTAATTTCATCTTTCCAATGATTAGCTATAATACTCCATGATAAATGAGGCCAAATCTTACCATTATATCAGCTCTCTTGCATATCCATTGATAAACAATCCTCACATTTATATTCAAATTGACAATTAGGCAGCTCCCCTTTAAGGAATAAAATGAGCGACGAGAGAAAGAGGGTTTAAATTTCAGGTTTCTCTTCAGTTAATACACAAAGGATCTGAGTCTGCTCAAGAATTCAGATTTTAAAGCAACTTTTCTCAACCTCAATAGAAAATAGAGAAACTTTAAAAGTATATCTATGTAGAAGCCCTACCTTTAGAGATTCTAATTTAATTGGTATTGTAGTAGGGCTCATAATATTCTTATATATTTTAAAATCTGTATTATTTTGAAGTTTCACAAATATTTCAAATGGCAACTATGTTTAGAAATCACCAAATAATTATGATTATATTAGTTAAGATACTGATGGAAAATAGATGACACGTTTAAAGGATTTATAGAAAAGATCTTTTTATAGAGAGATGAGCAGAGTTCAGAGAACCAAAAAGGATGGGATAAGCAACATCTGGAAGTTGTAGTCCCCCAAGTTGGTAGGGACTAGAGGAGGGAGTGGTGTTAATAGAATTTGGCAAGCACTTAACCAGCAAAGGGGTTTCAGTAGAGGAACATTGGTCATGAGTAACAAACAAACAAACAAACAAACCCAGCACACCAAAAAGTAAAACCTTGAGAGGAGAGAAGTCATGGGTGTGTATGCGAAGGGGGAGTGGGATAAATAGACTTCTCTCTTCTTTCTTCTGCTTTGCAATCTCTGGCCAGCACCTCCCTTCAGCAGAATCAGACTAAATGTTCAAGGACAAAAGAATTTAAGATTCAGGTTATAGTAGTCAGTAGTTGGATACAAAATAAGCTGTGAGGACATGATGTGGAAAATAACCAGCACATTGAAGGATTCTCCAATTCAGTATATACATATTCTTTAGTTCAAAATTTATTTTAGTCATGATTTCATATCTGTATTATATACTTTATGCTCAAGTCTTGGATATAAATTTACACACAATATGCTCTGTGCATTTATACAATGCTTTTTTAAGTTTATAAGATTGAAATTGGAAACATTTATTTTAAAAATTACTGCACTGATTAGATGAACTCAAAACTGAAAAAAAAAATAGTATTACAAATTCTGTAGTAATCTGATAAGTAGTAGTGATAACGTTGTAGACATCCCACACCTTGGCTCTGAAAGGGGTGGTAAGACTCAAACATACTTCAAAGAATTTTTATATGCAAATATTACCATAGTCACTTAAAATATTACTTGGTAATAAGTGATTATAAAATTCTTTCTTTCACATTATTTGGTTGACCCCCAAAGCAGTTTTATCAGCTTTTAAATCATTTAAATTTCAATTAAGAAATTTACAGCTAAGAATTATTAAAGACACTTAAGTGGCTTAGACTGTGGAATTAATTTATCTAACACTTGTGAATGATCTTGCATCTATTCCAGATGGGGCTGGGCAATATATCTCTTCAGAGCATCATATAATTGATGAGGAATTCAACTCCCCAAAATTCTCAACAAATAATTAAGGCAATAAAATAATTAGTAGTGATTGCCTGTGGGCAAGACACAACATTGAGTATATAAAGTGATGATATAAAAACAAAGAACTGATGTTCCCTAGGTCAACTCTATGAGGTAAAATAAGTTAAAATATATATTAGGTAAAAGGCTAATAGATCATTATTTTTGTGACTGTAGCCCTGCTCTCAAAATTTCAGGCTTTCTAAATCTATGAAAATCCCTTCATATTCTTAAAAACTTAGGAGACACCAAGAATTCTTGCAAATGGCCATTTTCTCCATATTCCCACAGATCTGGCTTTGAGATTCTGGTTAGGTGTCATGATAATCTGTCATCTGTTTTGTCATCTAGTGCCATCTCTGTTTTAAAAAAGTAACATTGTGAGACAATCATCTTTTTTTGCCAAGCGCCTTATTACTTTCCATCTTGGTTGTTATTTCAACCAGTGGTCTCTTTGTTGTTCTTGAAATATGACTATTATATTCAAGCCTCCAGCCTTTTCACTCCTTTTTTCCTGATTTAAATGGTCTCTGCTCATATAGCAAAATGGCTCACTCTGTCATCTTCACAGATTATATCACCTTTTCAGCAAGATCTGCTCTGAGTACAGTAAATACAAACACATCTTCTTGACCAACATGCTCAATCCACTCACCTTGTCTAACTGTTTATCTCATAGGAAATATTGAATTTCAATAACAATATATTTTATTTCTTAGTATTTTTATTTTACGTTAGTCTTCATTATCATACTCTCACACAAACAGGGATCATTGTCCTCCATTGTTCATTGTTGTAGCCCCAGAACCTAGCCTGTTGTAAGCAATATAAATATTTGTTGAATAAAGCAGACATATCCACCATGATAGCAAGATAGTTTCACTTTCACTGTAATTGATTTATAAATAAATGAGAGCAATTTCTGTAATTGATTTATAAAAGAATTCTAAAAATAACAATAGGTATTAACAGCTTGTGTGTGATGAAGCTGAAGCATTATGTACAGGGAAATTTTTAACCTTAGATGCTTAATTTGTAGAGCTTCTAAGAATAGTTTTTGAACTCCATGAGCTAAGAGACAGAGATATTCTAAACTACTATATTAGTCAAGGTTTTCCAGAGAAACAGAACAAATGGAATATATGTAATATATTACATATATATTTATGTATATGTGGAGATTTATATTTTATATACTATACATAAAATAACAAAATCAATCTCAAATCTTTCTCTCTCTCATTCTCTCATATACTATATATGTGTGTGTGTGTGTGTGTGTATACACACACATGCATATATATGTATATGAGAGAATGAGAGAGAGAAAGATTTGAGATTGATTTTGTTATGAAAAATTAGATCACACGATTATGGAGTTGATTAGGAGGCTGAGAAATCCCATGACCTGCATGTGTAAACTGGAGACCCAGGAAATTTGATGATGTAATTCTAATCTGAGTCAGTAGGTCTGAGAACCAGGGGAGCTGCTGGTATAAATCTCAGTACAAAGACAAGAGAGAAGACCAATGTCCCTCCTCAAGCAGGCAGGCAGGCAGACAGTCAGGCAGGCAAGGAGAGAATCCTCCTTTTCTCCCCTTGTTCTGTTCAGGCCCTCAAAGAATTGGATTATGTCCACCCACACTGGGGAGGGTAGTTTACTGTGTCCACCAATTCAAATGCTAATCTCACTTGGTAGTACCCTTACAAACACACCCAGAAAATAATATTTAATTTGGATACCATGTGGTCCAATTGAGTTGACATATAAAATTAACCATCACAACTACTACATTGTCCACCTGACTTCTGAATATTTTCCAGAGTTTATTGATACACTTTTCATACTAATTAGCTTACTGTTTCTATGAATTTACTGATTTTGGAATTTTCACATAGATGTAATAATATAATATGTGCCCTTTTATGTCCTTTTTGAGATTACAAAATATTTTGGGGCTTTATATACATTGTTGCATGTGTTGGTACTTTATTTATTTTTATGCTGAATAGTCTCTTGTATGCATGTATCACATTTTCTTTCTCCATTCATCTGTTAATGAACATTTGATTCTCTCAACCTTTTGGCTATAGGAAAGAGTGCTGCTATGAACATTCATGTACAAATATTGGTTTGAGTACCCATTTTTAATTCTTTGGTATATATACCTCGATGTGGAATTTCAGGGTTAGATGGTAACACTATAATTAAATTTTTTGAGGAACTGATAAATCGCACCATCCATTTTACACTACTGTATTCCTTCTAGTGAGGTACAGCGGTTCCACATCCTTGCCAACATTTGTAATTTTCTTCTATTATTTTTATTATGGCCACTTATACTCAAGTGGATATGAAGTGATTTCTCATTGTCATTTTAATTTGCTTTTCACTAATGATTAATGATGCTGACAATCTTTTCATACCTTGTTAGCTATTCGTATGTCTTCTCTGAAAAACTATACAACTCCTCTGGTCCATTTTTAATTGATTTATTTGTCTTTTTTGTTGTTGTTGAGTTGTAAGAGTTTTTTATATATTCTGGATATTAGACCCTCATCAAATATATGGTTTGTAAATATTTTCCGCCAACACGTAGGTTGTCTTTTTGCTTTCTTGAATATAAAGCAACTAGAATTCTCATACACTGCTGTTTGGAACACAAAATTGTACAGTCATTTCTAAAGTTGGCAGTGCTTTTTCATGTTAAACAATTGTTTTTATTTAGCTCAGCATTCTCACTCTTAGGACATTTTCCAAAAGAAATGAAAATCTAAACACAAAGACTTAAGTGAATTTTCATAGAAGCATTTTTAATAATTGTTAAGAACTGGAGTTAATGCAATGTTCATCAAATACTAAATGAAGAAACAAAATAAATTGTGCTATATGCATATTATTCAATACTTCTCAAAAATATAACAGAATCAACTATTGCTACAACGACCATATTGCTGAATCTCAACTATATCATGCTATATGAAATAGTCACACCCAAAAACTACATGCTGTTATTCCATTTATATGGAATTTAGTTAATTGATTAGAAGACAAAGGAGGGAAAATTGATGGCAAATTAGCAAAGAAAAAATTTTATGTTGTTTAGTGAAGGTTATACAATTTTATACAATTGCTTAAATTTATCAAACCATATTTTTAAAATGAGTGGATTTTATTTTATATGTCATACCTTAATAAATTTGTAAAAAATAAATATCTAACTTATTTGAACCAAAAAAATTAAAGAGGTAATTAAATATATGCATTGTTATAGCAATGAAATATTTTATCTCTGAGATAGTATATTTATTAGAGAAAAGGTGCTGATTAGTTTCAAATATAAATTGTTAGGTGTTAATTATTACATTATTGGAGGATTCTTACAAGTTATTTTTTGTTTTTACATTTTTCAAATTCCAGTGTTTAGCTATTATTAAGTAGCTATTTTTACTTTAGGGAAAGATATCAGAGGGCACACTTGCACCTGCCAGATTTACATTATTAGCCAAATAATTAGAAATAAACTGAACACTGAGAAAATAATTTATTATTTTATTTCAAATCCTGTAACACTGGTAGCCCTGTAAGCTTCAAGAAACCCTATGTATCCTTGTCTTTTGAATATACCAATCAACTGAATTGCCCAGAAAATGAAAAAAACCTATTCACTGAGCATCAGTAATGGCATTTTAATGTTTATTTCTTGAGTTTCTCATTTATTCTGTAACTAATTACAATCAAGTATCTTTATCATGGATGTTCTTCACAGATACTTTTCTGCCTAATAATCTCCAACACTCCTATATATATGTAGATAAATGACATAAATAAGACTGCTTTAAGACCCTTTTTTTGTCCATTACTAGATTGCTTTTTAAGGTCATGTGTTATTACTATAATTACTAATGTATCTTTATTATGCAAAATTGGAGGAATTTAGTAAAATCAATAATTAAAACTGGTTAGTAATCTAGAAATTATTTACTTTGGTTTTGTA